>NC_056525.1:117297189-117358484 GCF_019175285.1 Sceloporus undulatus
TTAATAGTAAAAACAAAAAACAAAACACCAAAACAGCTGATAGCTAGTAAACAAAGTCTGAAACAAATCAATAACAAGATCCATGGGATGTTTAATCGACCCTATGTTATTCTGATATAAAAATAAACTATAGATGTGTTTAATGGAGCTTTGCCATTCCCTTATGATTTATTCAAAATTACATTTGTGTTTTTCCCCTAAGAAAAAAATAAGAAAGGTTTAAATCTGAAATGCAATAGTTACAACGAAGTTATTTTCAAAACTTTTGTTGCCTTACAGTGCCAAAAGCAACCATCTCTTGATGTGCTCTTTAAACATTTTGAAAAACAGATTTAGCTTTCCTTCTTCAAAGTACTTGAAGCCTGGCATTAGTGTTGGTTTTTTAAAAAAGACAGGCAAGTCTATACAGTGGTAGATGTCAGTAGGGTAGTGACTCAACTCTGGGTTTTCTTCCAAACTTTAAAAGAGCTATTCCACATGTTGAACCTATAGAAGAATGAGTTTAGGCACCTTGGGTGGCTCTTTGAGAGTTCAGATTAAGACCTAGAGTGGATTCATTCATCATTAGGTTTATCACTTCTTTAATCTCCATTGAAGAATACATTTAGCTGTCTTCCAAGCAGTCAGACCATCATTCCATTCAGCAAGTAGTGTTTAACTTGTCTAGCAGTGACTTATGAGGGTATCACATCCAGCCTTTCCCCGGCTGAGAGATGCTGAAGAGTGAACCTAGGCTTCTCTATCAACAAACCATGTGTTCTGCTGCTGAGATATCATGATGATTATACCTTTATATGTGTGACTGGAAGATGAAGGTGTTAATTTACTCTACTGATGAAAGAAAGCTTTGCATCTGAAGTAATGTGAAGATAGGTGAAAGCCATTCTGGAAAGGATATATCTGTGAAGATGATGTTATCACTGCAATGTGTGTTTTTAAGGTAGCCCTCTTACAACGCTACTATGGTTTTCCCAAGTTTGGAAATTTTACTTTAGGACTACAGTACCCAGAATCCTTCAACCAACATGACCAATGACACCATATTGACTAAATGTTTTGGGTGATGGTAGTGCCCCCCCCCCAAAAGTCTTCTTTCAATTCTGAGGCTGAGTGGCACAAAACATTAATGATCTCCCTCCCACTTCTCTCACACACACATACATGGCCTACATATGCAACTGCATGCCCATCTTCATTCAGCATACTGCAGGTTCATCAACTCAGCATTACTCTAGGCCCCTGTCAGCAATGACTGACTGAACAAGGTTGTGAAAAATATATGTAGAACAGCTATATCATAGGGTTGTCAAGTTAGCGGCATCCCATTACCTGAGATTGCAAGACCAAAAACTGAGACCAGAAAACAGGTCATTGTGATTACATAGATATGGGGCAGGCAAAGATTAAGAAAGGAGACGGGCCTGCTTCTCAAGTAGCTAATTGTGGAAATGTATATGGAGGAATTCAGCTAGTTAATCAGGTAGTATGAAAACTCAGAGCCAGGAGGGGAGAAATGGTAACCATGCAGGTGGGAAATTGTTATTGTTATGTACCTTCAGGTCAGCTTTGATTTATAATAATACTGCCATAGACTTTTCTTGATAAGATTTATTCTGAGGAGGTGTGCCACTGCCTTCATTTCAGCCTGACAGAGTATTTTGTAAACCTTGCTGTTTTAACCTAAAGGTTTTTTAACCTAAAGGTTTTTCCAAACGTAACAGTACAGAGACTTCTTGAGAAATTCACTGTTCTCTGCCCAACAATGTCACACAGGATGCGGGCAGCCTGGATCTCAAGCAAAGTTACTTTTCTGTCGCTAATGGAGTTGAAATGTTATTACCTGCCTTTTATTGCACCTTGTTCTCTGTTCCCACATGGGCAAAAAAGGGAACAGGCTTCTGACTGCATTGATATCCCTCTAGACAATCCTAACTGACAAAAGATATAACATCTGAGACAAAATGTAGGCCTATAAGTTTAATATGATCACTTATCTTCTCTTGTATGATTTTTAACATATTTGCCTGATGAAGTAGCAATGAAGCTTTGGAAACTTGCATGACATATTTTCTGCATTTTTGTTAACCAATAACAATAATGCTCTTTTATGGATTTTGTATTTTTTTGTATTTTGTATGGCTAACATGGCTGTATTTTATATGGCTAACATGTAATATGTTTCTTACTCAAGGTCTTCCAGTAGGAATTCAAACCTTGGTCTCCCAGAACCCCTAGCCAGCTTACCCAGCCAGAAATTCTGGAAGCTGAAATCCAAAACACTGTATCTGGGGGACCAAAGTCTGGAAACCACATCTGCAGATCATGCACTCAGCAAGGAATTGGACTGAGTGACCCAAGAGGTTTCTTCCATCTATATCATTGTATGGCACTGTGACTAAAGCAAAACTGATAAATATTTCTATATATACACATGATATATAATATGATCATATTATTTGTGTAAATAGCACACTAATTAGTGATGTCAGAATTGTAACTGGCACACTAATCATGTACTTTGAGTTATATATCGAAGTGTAATTATGTCAAGTTGTATCAGCAGTAGCCCATTACATATCAATGCACACATCGCACATATCCTGGAAGAAGATGACAATGAAAAATGGTAGACATGTCTGAGGGGAATCCAAATGCCATCTGGAAAAGGTTACTGATTTTAACAATTACAATAAGATTCACTAAATGTTCAGCCCAGCCTATTACTATGCAAACAACATGTACTGCCCATTGAATAAGACCACAGAATGTCAAAAAAACCAGGTTCTCCTTACTGTCATTGATTTTGCCTGCTGAACTGGCAGTGATTAAGAATATAATCTTTCTTTCCCCCTTTAGTGCTGCTTTTGAAAACATTCATAATACAAGAGATTTACTTAAGTGCTAGAGGCAAATGGCAGCATAATTTATCTGGTTATTCCAGATATTGAAAGAGTATGAATGATTACAAAAAAACATACTTCTATCATTTCAGCCCATTCAGATTCCCCCTCATCCATGGAACAATTTCTGGTTTTTAATTTTCAAATATTGGTTGCATCCAAAGAGACAGAGCTTGAAAACAATGTGTTATAAGTAAGATAGGTATCTGCAGCTAGTTGACTAAAAATGTTTTTGTTTTTAAGAGGCATCTAATTTAATTCATTGTATCCAGCTTCTTGGTTTAACAATGCAACTCCTTGGATTAGGAGATTCTCACCAGATTCTTGAAAATCTGTGCATAAATCTTATTTTCAAGTTCAGAAGGTACCTCCTTCCCTTAATAAACAAAGCAAATCCAGTTACCACAAGCTAATCCACCAAGCTTTTCCCTGTTTGGCTACCTCAAAAATAGCAATAGCAAGTACATTTTTATACCTCTTGTCAGTGCATTTAAGCACTCCCTAAATGGTTTACAATGTGTGAGCTAATTACCCCCAACAAGCTGGATACTAATTTTAGCAACCTCAGAAGGATGCCAGACTGAATCGATCCTGAGCCCCTGGCATCCTGGTTTGTAGTGAACCCACAATTTTGTGATTTGTGAGTGAGTGGCTGCTGTACAGACATTTAACAACTGTGCCACCAGGGAAATGTTTCTGGCATCATCCTAAAAGCCATCTATATCTCCCAATACAAGAGTTAGGAGAGAAACCTGAGAAGATTACTCGATGTTTGTTCGCCAAGTTTCTGACCCAGAAAGATTCCCTAAAATGTGAAAAAATGAATTCATTTCATTTGATATGAATGCAAACCTTTTCATTATCTTGCTCCCTGTTCAGTATTGCAAGTTCCATATTTTTTCACCAAAACAGAATCTTTTCATCATCCCTTTTTCTGGATTTTTCTTTGGAATGATACTTCCTTAGCGAAGAAAAAAAGACAAGTATGTTTTTCTGTTTAAGTAGAAAGTTGTGTCAGCTTGAAAAGTTCCATGCCGTTAAAAAAAAAACCCTGCAAGGTTTAGCTTAACTGATATTACGCAAATCGAGTCTCTTACAAAAAGAACAAGACCTTAAAGTCATGCAGCCCACCTCTTGTAACAGCTTTTAGAGACAATGGAGAATTCTCTTCCTGCAAAATAATTGCCAGGAGAGTTTTAAAAAAAAGACAAAGCAAGACAGAGGTATTTTTGCAAACTGAAGAATGATAGATAAAGATGTTAGTTAAATACCAAATGTTGGGTCAAGCCAAATCTACTCATTTCTTTTCATGCTTTTTGTAAAATGTGCCCATAAACATGTTTACATAAACAGCATTTGTGAAAATTGTAATCATCATAATACAATAATCCACAATACCATTGAAAAACCTTGAGCTCTTGGGGAACTGTTGGTCGATCAAATGAAATGTCTTTAACCTTTTAAACCACAGATAGACATTTTCAGCAGACACTATTTGAGAGGCGGGGAGACTGTATCAATATTTCAGAGCAGGCACTGGACAGCTGCATGAAAACATGTCTGAGGTGAAGGAGGATGTTTTATTTCCCTTCCAAATATCAAACACTGAGCAGTGAAATCCCTGGTGGGAGCTTAATTTGGAAATTGTTTAAATAGTCCTTGTAAATACTTTTTTTTTAAAAGGAAAGCTTCAAATGATATACACAGAGGACTGACTACTAGATTCAACCCTAAAATTGAAGATATTGCTTCATTCTATACTTTGAAGATAAAGCAGAAGATAAACTTAATATTTTGTAGTATTTTGTTGACTGCTCCAATTCCTAATTCAGACCTTTGTCCAGAGTGCCAAAGAGGTCCTCTGAGAGCAAAGCGAAACAAAGAAACTGAAGAACTAGTGGTGAGGACAAAATTTAAACTGAGTTACAATAACAGTTTAAGTTATTCCACTTCAAATTTGGGCATTGTTTTGCATGTTAATGTGCAAATTAGGCGACTGATCTGGGTGAAGCAGTATAGAGTAATGTTCAATGTGATGAATGTGGGGAGCCCCAAATTCAAATCTCTGCTTGGTCAAGGAATTTACCATGTGACCATGGGCGATTACTTTTCCTCATCAACCCTATCTTAAAGATTTGCTGTGTGAAGTAAAATGGAGAGGTTCACTATATGAAGTGGACATGTGGACTTTTTAGTCCTAAATATACAAAAAATAACAAAAATAATACAAACATTGTACTGATAATCAACCACTGAAACAGCAAGACCAGACCCAGAAAATTATGGGGCTAAACAGATGGGCAGGTAAAAATGACTTGAAGCTGCCTTTTCTGAAGCCACATTGAAACCCCACCAACCACAACGCCGGCTCCCAAGGCAGCTGGAGTGCTCTTGTCATGATCACATGATATGACTTCAAGCCAGGAAGAAGTGGAAAAAAGTTGCTTCTTTTTGAAACAGCTTTTCTCTGCATAAGGCACCTAGAGGGCACTTTCCAGCTGGCTTCAAGGCATGTATCATCTAAACGCCACACCTTCCAGTCAGCCTGAAAGCACCTCTTTTTGTCTGTCTGTTTAGCCCTTAAGTTAAACAAGGATTACTTTATTTGACCTAACCTATTTAAAATGTGTTAGTCCGGAAATGAAGAAAGAGAGAACAACCTACCATGGGTCATCTGAGGCCAGGTTTCAACCCCTTGACAACCTCCTCTTCCTTCCTTTGGGTGAAACACTTTAGCACTGAGGGCAATCCAAATACTTGAGTTGCTTCCTGGCCAGCAGTAACTGGAAGGAAACCCAGGGGACTCCTTCCCAAGCCTCAAAACTCTGTAAGTGACAACTTGTGTTACCCATATAAATATGGTTCCATTGCCCTGGTGCAAGTAAACCAATGTCCACACAAGAGGAAAGAGAATTTATAGCCATATTTAGCTGCAGCAAATAGGTATCAGTGGTCTCATGACCTTAACGCCGGACACAAAGGAAAGAAATTGACATTCATGCATTAATACTTTTCTATATGATAATCACACAGTATTCTATCTCCACATAGCTATGTGGTCACTAATTAGCAAGTCACATTTTTAGAGCATTGATACTGAACAGATCATGTATTATTATCTGTGAAGAATATACGCAGTTCAGAATGCTGAGAACAGCCAATGGGAGTGAAGCTAGAAGCTTTGTAACTACTGAAGCAATTTAAACACCGTATCAAGCTTGAATAACATCTGACGAGAAAGATTTTGTATTCAACCTTGTTTGTAAATAAAATCCATTCCTTTGTTTCATCAAGTAGTTGTCTGAAGTATGTTTACAGATAGCATCATTTACACTACCAAACCTAATTAAAATGCTACCAAAAGGGAAAAAAGACTTTTATTATTTAGGACACTTCAGATAGTGGGTGTGTAGTTATCAATTGACAATTGGTGCCAAGCTGCTGGGATTTTAAAAGCCCAGAGTGCTGGAAGTTGAAGAGAGTTCTACTGTGTGAGTCCTTTGTGAGAGATCCAAGTTCAAGGGTTTCCACACATAATTGGTGTCACGGTGACACATATGTTAAGGGGTTTCAAGAATTTGGCATTAACACGTTAACACCCCACCACATAAGTGGTGGCAGCTACTGAGATAGTACTACTGGTCATCACATAATTGGCAGCAGCTGATGAGATATTTGCCAAACTGTCACATTATCCCATAATGATCCTACATTTCCTAGAAGCTCAGAAATTGAGGAGGCTATCTTTTGTAAGAGAGATGTGTTTCAGAGCATGCAATGTCAATAAGGCACCCAGAGTTCAGGAACTCTCTATGAACATGGGAAGCCTCCAAGCTGTGCCAGGCACCAGTCATATCAAGGCTGGTGCAGCTTTATCAGCCATGTTTCCATTAGGCATCACAATTTTGTGTCTAATATCCTGTAGTCAAGTCTCTGTAGGAAAATTTTATTTAGCTCAATTTATTGTGTCGGCTACAAGAACCGTTTCCTTATGTATACCATGTAACAGCGAACAGTGACCAAATTATCAATGGGGAATTTAATTAGCTCAAGGTCACGAGAGGAGGCTTGTTACCACACCTCAGGGATCGCCCCTTCGATCTGTATACCAGGAACTAGAAATCCAGAAATGAGGCAGAGGCTCTAAGTACAATCATGTCTCTTTTATTGGAAACAAGGATTCAAACATACAGGCACATACGCTCACACATTCATACAAGACTCAGGAAATAACGTGGTAAATGTGGAATAGATATTAGGCTTTTCTAACGGAAATGCTCACCTTATGTAGAAGTTCTGTCTTCCAATTTGTGTGTGTGGGTCTGCAATTCTGGTTAAGCAGGCCAGTCAGAGAGAGACTGACTTTAAAACTGACTTAGCTCTTGGCTACCAGCAATGAATGACTGGCTGCAGTGGATGGCTGACCGCAGCTGAGAGTGACTGGTAGCAGCAGCTAGTGGCTGGCCGCAGCTGAGAGTGACTGGTAGCAGCCCAGAGTGGCTGGTAGCAGCAGCTAGTGGCTGGCCGCAGCACCTCTCTAAATTTAGGAGACCTTTTTAAGGGTTTAACAGGGTCTCTAGACAAAGGGTAATCAAAGGAAACTGTTTGAAGTGTATTTCACATCCTAACCAAATGTTTTGATCTAACCCAAATGTTTCTGCCAGAGTAGGGACCTGAATGGCTACAAATGCCATTCCTTTGATTCAAATGGTTCCCCCTCAATCACAAAGAGAGACACTTCCTTAAGATATTTGATAGCATCTTTCCTGATAGCACTTAGCAGCTCCTTGCATAATCTCATCCAATCTGGGAAAGGAAATTCGTTTACATATCAAAAACTCATGGCTTCCCTTGTTTCACTGGGAGATCACATGCTAGGGCCATTTGGCTACTCAGGTCAAGATGCACTTTTGATATCAAATTGCAGGTCAAAGATTATCATTTAGATATATTAAAAAGGTGTAGATCAATGCCTATCATTTCGTAGATCAATGCCTATCAACCAAGAGAAAGGGGATTAAAGGAATATCACAGAGGCAGAATTCTCTGAATGATGTATTTCTTTTATTAAGGAGGAAAATAACACAACAATCCATATTCATTCACATGTACATACCAGGACTAAGAAAATTAGGAGTTAGTTTGAAATAGTGGAGGCTGAACTAATGGTGATACATACACAAGATGAGGCTTCACTCCCGATCTGATTGTGAGGGAGATGGCGTAGGATATGGCTGTTTGGGTGAGTGAGGGAGGAACGGTCAGATTTCACAGTGACATAGTGTCCCAGTATCTTCCAACTAGCCCACTGATGAAGAACTTTGGGAATCTTTTATAAGCAAAAACTAATCTGAAGGCAAAGGTGTTTGTCCTACATCCAAGTAAATCAAATCTGCATTATAAAAAATTGATTGGTTTGGCAATGTCTGGGTTGAGAATTAAGTTGTAAATCAGCATTATTGGGCTTGCCTGGCAAAACATCGTGCCTCAGTTGCCTGTCTTCCTGACTTCGGAGGCGTCCCAAACTCCCAAACTATTCTGTTTGATGTGCATATGATGTTCTGATGTGGGTATCCCAGTATATTGTTCGTATAATATAGGGATGAAGATATTGATCCCTTTATACTTGGTACAAATTACATCTAAACAAAATGTGTGCTAGATCCTCAATTTCATGATCCCCACAAATACAAATTCGTTCGTTATAAGGGATACCATGGAATCTTCCATGTCTTACCATGGTATCAAGTTGGTTGAATCTTGCTCGGGTAAATACCTCTCTGAGATGTTTAGGGATCTGTATTTTTAGATAAGATGGCATTTGAAAGGACCGTTTGTATTGGCTCAACCATTTTAAATTGCCTACCCTACTGAGTGTGGCTATGTCTTCTTGAGCCGCAGTGTCCAAAATTCTCTGTCTTGCACCCTTTCTTGCTTGATCATTCATAGTACAAGCTACAGGGAGGCCACAGCGCTTTATAAAGTTTAACAGTTGCCTGGACCATGAAGATTGCAATTGAGAGTGCAACTGTTCTAATAAGTATAATCTAGGGAGTCTGTTTGGCTCCATTTCATTAATATTACACCAGTAATTGAACACTCTGATTTTAGCTTGAGAGCAGATAGAATAAATTTCTAATTCTGCTCTTACAGCAGCCGCTGAGGTCCTTTTATCTACTCCTAGGATACTTCTCAGATGTTGAGACTGGGCTAGTTCTGCTACTGCGGTGGAATTTAGACCCCATACTTCTGCTGCATATAAAAGCATAGGTGTAACCTTAGCTTTGATACATTAATTATTGGGGCTAAGGAGCCTGGGTACTTGTTGACTTTTAGTTTAAGAATGAGATTCATACGTGCCTTTGTTCTAAGTGAGCTTTTATGGTGATGGCATGACCAGGATCCATTCTCATTGAATGTTACACCAAGATAAGAAAAGGACTTTACTTGTTCAATTGGTTCACCCTCTAATTGCCATCTGTGTCTCTGCTGTCTTTTACCAAAAACCATTATGTTTGACTTAGATTTATTAATGGTCAGAGAATTATTCTGGCAATAACAGCTAAGTTTTCTTAACAGCCTTCATATACCAACTTGTGAATATGATAACATTATCATATCATCAGCATAGAGCAAGATGTTACAGGAAGTATGTAAAACACAAGGCATATGGAGTGCTGAGTCCTTCAAATGTCCTGGTAGATCGTTTATATACAAATTAAATAGCAAGGGGGCTAATAAGCACCCTTGTCATACCCCTCTGTATGTGTCAATTCTATGGCAAAGCATAGTCATACCTCTCCCCACATGCACCCATCACCCTCCTTTACTCCATGCCCCCTCTTGAACTATCTGGTTTGTATATGTTGTACTTATATCCATTAGTGATGTCACATTTTCATTTTTTTTATTGCCACCCCAACTGCTTTAATACTCTATCTTTTTTAATTCTCACCTGAACCTGTGTGTTTATATGCAGCTTTAGGATTAGGGTTGGGATGGATCACTTCTTTTGAACTTATCTCACATTGAGGTGTTTATATGCAGGGACAAAAGTACACATTTCCCACCTTCAGTCAGACTATTGCAGCTTTGTTTGTTCTGTTTTTTAGTCCTGGAGTGTGGCTTCAATCCAGTTTCCACCCGCTTTGGAGGCATGTATCATCTAAATGCCCCACCTTCAAAGTGAATGGAAACTGCGTTATTTGGCCCATCAGTTTCTACCCTAGGTGAAAAGAAGATGAACATGCACAGATCTCTAAATTCTACCACCAAAAATGCTAAACATAAGACAAGTGGAGACTGCTGAAAGAAAATAAAAACCCTGCTGGGATGCATTTTGAAAGAAACTTTCAAAGAGTTTCTAGAAGGTTCAAAATGTTTAGTTTATATAAGCTTATCTGATCTGACCGTTTCATTTCACATGTTCATAATGTTAGTTTTGAATAAAAAGTTTACTGAAACAAACTTGCTGGAACTGCAGTTGTTGTTGTTTTCTGATGTAGGAACCTATCCCTATTCTTTCCATGTGATTTCTACTTATGATACCACTATTTCTGTTAAAGATGTAAAGCCCAGGAACATATACAAGTTATTAACTGAAGAATACCTATAATTCCTTGTTAATTTTATTCTTGAAGGAAGAAATGAATAATATTAGCAATTTTCTTCCCACTGTGAAAAAGTCTACAAATACTATTTGCACTTTGAGACTTAATCTATGCAAAATTTGTAACTTTTTAAATTTTTGCACAGAATTCTGTTTTCTGTGTAAATAATAGTATAATAACCATGTGATCTGTGTGCATCTCCATCATGTAGTCCAAGAAAGTGGCTTCTCCAAGTATTGGAATTTCTAACCATCAATGTCTGGTTATCTAAAAATGAATTAAATGAGGAAAAGGCTACCTGATCCTCCCTCCATAGAATAATCAACATTCTTGTAATCTCCTATGTAATTTTCCCTTGCCTTTACACCATTCCCTAAGTCAGCATTACTTTACCATAGTCCTACCCTCTCTAACTTCTTCTTTCTTAGTGATAAAATAGTTTGCTTTAAAAAAAAAGTCAAAAAGTTGTCTATCAGAAAGACAAATGTTCAGTGTGGCTAGTGCAAGCTACCATCCCTTCTGCTCTCAGTTAATAGAAGGAACAAAAGACAGACAAATGGTTTGATGATAAGCAAGCATTTCTTATTTCTATTTTATAACATTAAAAGAGGAGCTGTTAATGGAGTTGTTTATGTGTCAGACTAAGCTGTATTTCATTTGCAATTATTTGACTGAAATTTCTTTTCTTGAGTCTTTTCATACTGTTGCACTTTGAACACCCAAACATGGAGACAAAAAAAGTCCCACAAAAAAACCCTGCACATCTAAGACCAAAAGAAAGTAACAAGTCTAAGTAGCCAAATGTGCTATTTGTTTGTTTCAGCTGTCTTGTTCTTACAACTCTCTGCAACAAGGCTTGTGAACAGACACTTTTGCAAATGAACACATGCTTGCCTTCCTTCTATGGCAGTACAGTTATTATTGCTCCCAATTTCATTCAGAGTCAAGTATGAGATAAATACGCTGGTACTAGGATATATAAAATGTCTGAGCAATTTTGACAGTAGCCTGAAGATGCTTGATTAATCTAGTAGGATTCTTCAGTTGAATTTTGTGCAATCTTAGCTTGACCCTAAAGCAAAATTTGAGGCATATTTGGAGTTTCTGCACCAAAATATCTGAGGAATTTTTGGAAAGTTAAATGAATGTTGGTTTACATAGGACTCTCAAACCAGTACACCATTATAGCTCACTTACATACAAACCTGGGAAGAAATTCATTATTGATGTCCTCCCGAGTTATCCCAGAGAGCCTGTTGTCAAAACCCCACTGAAGAGAGACAACCCATCCCCCCACCCCATTTGCTCTCTAAATAGCTAAGCTATTCACTAATAATAACTACTCCCTGCCTGCTGTCTTCTTAGCATTGTTCCTTTCTTGTTTTTCTCAGGCATGGGAGGCCAAATGTGGCTACTGGTGGGTCCTCAATTACACCCCTTCTCCAATAACGACGTCCTAACATATCCAATCTGAAGTTTTGGCTAACAGATTTCAGAAGTGCCTTTGCTGTTGTTGTGCGGCTTTGAGTCATTTCCAACTTTCGGTGACTCTAAGGGGAACCTATCACAGGGTTTTCTGAGAGTATGTGACTCCATCTCACACACATACTCAAGGTCACCCAGTAGGTTTCTATGATTGAGCAGAGAATCTTACCTTGGTCTCCATAGCCGTAGTGCAATGCCCAAACCACTACACCATGCTGGCTCAAAGATTTAATTAAAATCAGTTATTTGGAATTAATTACTTCCAGACTCTCATCATAACCTATACATTCTAAATGACCATTTTGTTACTGATTGAAGACATACACCACATTCCATTTCTGAATTCCCTTGCCATTGTAAGTCAACTTCCATTTAGTCATGCAACAGCATTCATGAACTACTAAAGCATATGAGAATTAATTTGAGATGTGGGTGTATATTAGATGCTTCGCAGTACCTGCAGAACAGCAAAATACTTTTGTCATACTGCAGATTTAAATATATCTCTTTTACTTCAGTCAGCACTAAACATGGCAAATATATTCTGGTCACTTTCAAAACCTGTCTGAATGATGAAATGAGAAAAGAATTATTTTGGTGCATAACAGCTGATCAACAACCATGTCAAAAGTTCATGGCCAAGCGAGAGCAGAACATTACACAGGGCATGCTTCCAAACAAAGCAGTAAATCAATATGAATTTTCTAAAGCACTTTTTTTTTAAAAAAAAAAATGCATCAGTATGTTTTCTATTAGATTTCTGATGATTATGATAATCTCTTAGCTATTATTGCACCAACACAGCTTGTCTGCATTGCCTCTCACAAATTTAATGTTGCACATTAAAATAAAACTGGAACATTAAAAATAATTATCAGCATGAAGATGAGGACTGGAAGGAGTACAGGATAAGTGTGTAGGACATGACTAGTGCAGTATCCTTGGCAGGCTGGCAGTATGCATAGAAAGCGTTTGGCTGAACACCCTTTGTGATCATACTAGAAAACATGCCTTAGAAATATCTGAAATGCTCATTCAATGGAAGATTCAACACAGATTTCACAGTAGAGAAGTCAATGCACAACAGGTCTGTAAAGAGCAAAAGTTTGTAACTGTATCACTTTCCATTTCAGGCTAACTTTAAATTTGTCCTTTTAAAGAAAACACAATTAAATACATAAGATGGTCATCTTTTATTCAGTTCTTCTTAGCCTACTTCACTGAATTTCTGTGAAGTTAAAATAGTTCCTTGGAGAAAAAAAAGTTACAAGTGCAGTTCTTAAAAGTGCATATTTTTGTGCATTTCATTTATTAATGTTCATGACACTGAACCTCCATTTCTTGTTTTATTGTGTCTGCCTTGCCCTGATTCATGCTTCTCACATTCCATGTCCCTATTATGTGTTGTGTGCACTTTCCTTTACCTCTAAGCATTTCAACAGCTAAACATCCTTTCAGCTTGAGTCCAGTTGTGCCATTAATCATAGTACTACTTGCCTTTCTACCTGGAATTATCATCTTCTGGCACTATCCCTTGTTTCATTTTGGATTGTCTCATCATAAGGTTTACGTGGTAAAAGATTTTCAGAAGTAGGTTTCCTGGTGCTTCCCTCTCTGCTGTAATAAAGATGAGCTATGATACCATTGTTGTTGTCTCTGAGAGATTTTTCACTAGTGTCCCCCTCCACTATTTCACTAGTGTCCCCCTCCACTAATACTTCAACTTCGCATACAAGGTGCTTTGGAGTTGGTGTCTAGTAGTTGTTTAGCACATTTAGTCTGGCTCCTCAGCAAAATCCTGTCTGGCATGGGAGCATAGCCTTTTGCCTCACAGGGGCACACAATTCCACCATCATGGAAAGATTGTGCCATTGGTGTGTGCAATGGATATCTACTGGTCCAGATATCCACAGACAAGTCACAGCAGTTTCAGAGTCCTCACGTAGGCATACATAGCGCCAAATAAGAATGCTTGCAAAGGTATAATGCTAGAAACTTTTTGACCTGGTTCTCACAGAAAGCATTTTTTACCATGTAATTTGTGGAACAAATAGAGAGGGGTGTCATACATTCAGGGCACTTATCATGAGATGACTACTCCATCTTCAGTTTTCATGGTTGTCTCCTCTGGAGCTCTTCCAGATATTAGCAGTTTCTTCAGGTTTCAGCAGAGCTATTTAGGTGATGATTTTTGTTGTAAAAGCTAATTTCCCCCAACAAGCTGGGTACTCATTTTAGTGATCTACAGAAGGATACAAGGCTGAGTCAACCCTGGAGCTCTTGGCTGATATTGAACTTGGAACTTTGTGGTTTGTGAGTGAGTGGCTCCAGTACAGGCATTTAATCACTGTGTCACCATGGAAGACCCTTGACGTCACCCAGCTGAAGGCATGCAATGGTCTACTTCTCCTGACAGTCTCAAGGTGCAGTAACTTCACAGTAATAATAGATCTCAAAAGATTGTGTGCACTCACTAAGTACATGTGGTATGACTACACATAAATTTACTCAGAGCAATTGATAAACTGGCTGCTTTTCAGTACTTGTTTGCTTAGCAGTTTGTAACATGGGGTCTACAAACTGATGAACAGCTTGTTGAGTCCAGAGGTACATGCCCATTCCAGCAGTATTTGCCAAGTAAATAAAGAAAATAAAGAATAAAAGCATTGTTGATGCTCTAATGCCAATGCATCATATCATCTGAAGGAAGACTTCTGAGCAGCCAGCCTGGTACATCACCAGGAGTCCAGCTTTTTTACAGTGTTGTGACAATACTAATAAAACCATATTTCAGCAATTGGCAACATGTGGTAGCATATTTTTTTAACCTTTTTACAACTGACCTAACATATGTTGCCATATGTTTGATATAATAACCCATATTTGTTCCCCATTGTTTCTGTAATGGAGGAAGAGAAAGTAATACCAGCAGATACTGCACTATGTGTGGGAAATAGGCTTTGAAGGAGCACTGCCACATTCAAGTGATGTGTTTTATTAAGGACGGAAATAATATTTGACTTTACTCTGCTGAAAACTGAATTTTCTGACACTGAGGGAGCCTAATAGTAAAGAATAAAACAGAGGTAAGAATTTTGCTGAGTTTTTTCCCCCTTTGGCATTCCAAAGTGTTGTCAAAAGTTGTTTGGTGTAGAAATGTCTGTGGGTTTCCCTCCCAGCAATCAGGTTGTGAATGTGTGCACTTTTTTCCTCCACAAAAACCCTTACAGTTATTTCTAGAAACAGCATGGGGGTTTTGAGCACAAATATTCTCTTTTTTCCTTTAGAAATACACAATTTTCTGCAAAAAGAATATTTTCTGTGCAAAATGCCATTTTACACACCTGAAAAGAAAGGTTTCTAGACAATAGTGTGACAATCTGCAGTAGGAATAGGGTGTGGCTGTACTCAGCAGCACATGCAGGTGTTTTCTGCAAAGCTGTATTATTAATAATAATAATACTCAACCACCATTTTGCACCAAAACATTCTAAAAAACATACCTGGATTTTTATTTTTATTTTTTGCACCAAGTTTGTGTTTTTATGCCCAAATTGTGTTTTTGTGCCCAAACCACATGTCTTTCTGGAATAGTAGGTATATGTATATAAAAACATGTATGTATTCAAATGGAATGTTGTGTCAAAATTTCAAAGCAATCGGTGAAGAGCTTTTGGAGATGTAAGATTTTGAACAAATGAACATTTACATTTTTATTAATATAGATTAAGTTATTTATTTCATTGAACAAGATTTATTTTGTCTTCAAGTGGAAATAACAGTAGTAGTATTTTTTAGGACATAGAGATTATTATTTTTACCTTTTTTTGTTCCCAGAAAATAAAATGTCAGCTCCTTCAAACAAATATTCCACCTCACATAAACATGTGTTTTGTTGATCTGGCTGTTTTATTATCACAGATTACCCTTCATCTCTATCTCTATCTCTGTCTCTCTGTCTCTCTCTCACACACACACACTCCTGTGGATGTGGGATAGTTTGCTCTCCCCTCAAAACCGATTGAAATTCCCACAGGGTCAGAACCTGTCACAGAATTTACTCGATGCACATGTTTTCATTTTCTTTAAATAGGAAATTTAAACTTCTATGAAACGAATAGGGTCCACAATAAAACATCTGACTGAAACCTATTTTAATGAAATTACGAAAAAGGCCTTTTTTGTAAGGAAGTAGATAACCTATCTGTTTAACTAAATGAGATGGAAAGGGCTGCTGCTGCTGCTTGACACCACTGTAACTGTCATTATACCATCCTTGGGTTTGTAGTTTATTGTGGCACCACAACTCTCTGACAGGGAAGGCTTAATATCTCACAAAATTACACATTTGAGCATTCCATAGCATCAAACCATAAAGTCCCCCTCCACTAAAGTGCTGTTACACTGACTTAATTCTGTAGTGTAGATGCAGCCTGAGGGATTTTTCAAGTATGCTTCTACTTTAAAAGCTCCCATGCACACAGACTGCAATATGGGTCTCCTTACAGGTTGACTCAGCCTTCCATCCTTTTGTAGGTCAGTAAAATGAGTACCCACCTTGTTGGAGATAAATAGTTTAGTGCTGAGTTCACTGATAAGCAGTGTAAAGATGAACATGTTATTGCTATTGCTATTACACCCAGGCTTGCCAATGTGAGTGGCATAGTTCCGTCCTATGGGATCCTCAGGGTTTTAGTCTTTTGACTCACTAAAGTTCTGTAGCTGAGAATTCAAAATGTTTCTCCCTAAACCGCAAATCCCAGGATTCCATAGAATGACAGTTCAACAGGAATACTAGCACTCTCACTGCACTGAGTGAATGGGCTCAAGATAAGGAAAATTGTGCCCATTTCCACCCAGTTGCATCACCAGGCTTAGTGTCACCTGGTTTGTATGCAGGAGATGTTGGTGGGGGGAGGCACCCTCCCCTCCAAATGCCTTGCCTATCTGCCACCCTTGCTAACACCTCAGCTCCCTCTTTGGAGAGAGAGCTGGGCCAGTGAAGCCACTAAGGTAGGTTTGGATGGGGAAGGTACAATTGTAGCAATAGAGTCACAATTATAACTAATTATTGATTGTGGATATGAAAAAGTTACTGTTAGATGCAATACGGTTCCACCAGGTTGGGAGGGGAGAGTTCATGGCAAAAGAGGTTACTAAGGCCCCATACAGACAGGCCAAAATAAAGCTGCTTCAGGTCACTTTGGAACTATGCTGTTTAAATGATACATGCATCCTATGAGTCTGGAAGCTGCATCAAAGCCATTCTCCATTCCTAAGGACTGAAGCATGGCTTTAGCGTGGCTTCTGGACTCTTGGGATGCATGCATTATTTTAACAGCTTACCTCCAAAGAGACCCGAAGCAGCTTTATTTTCGCCTGTCTATACAGGCCCTTAGTTATTAAGTAGCTGATAGAGAATTCTGGCCATTATTATTTGGTAATTTGAATGCAGGGGAGCTAATGGCCAGTGGAGGCCTAGCAATCTCCTAGTGACATTATAAAAATAACTAGAAGAGAAGATACAATCTTGCACCGAATTCATAAACTCTGAAATAGAATAAATTATGCATATTTACTTTATGAGCATGTTTTGTTGGGATTTTACATTATGTTTAAAGGCTTTTAAATGAAATTCCCATCGTACTTTCTCTCTCCAGGAAATTGCTATTCTGAGCTCTTCTGTTTGCCTTGAAGTGAATATCCCTGCCAGGCATCCTGTTGACTATACTAACTGGATTCATAAGGAGATAAGGCATGTATTCAGAAAACACTTACATTGCTCTATCTGAAAGAGGCTGAAAGATAAAATGAGTGAAATGATGACCCACCGAATAATCATTGGGCTGATGGGAGGTGGAGGAATCAGTCGAGGATGCTTGGTAAAATGAAGTATTCCCCAACATTCAAATTATCCAAAAAGAGAGGGATTTTTTTTTTTTTTTTAAAAAGGAAGAGGACTGGGGGAGATAATTGCCCAAGCACTTCTATGGACAGAAGATTTTTGTCCTTCTCCAGGTCACCTTTTTCCCCCTATGTGAATCCACTGATCATTAAATCAACCAGCAGTAATTTCACAAATTAATTATTATGGCTGCAGCAATATCAAGCCGAGATAAAATGGCCTGCATGAAATGAAATCCTCATCTAAGACAAATGGCTTTCCACATTAACAGGAATGGCAAGGGAAATTAGAGGAAACACAAAGGAGGCTTGGATTTAAGTCTGATGCATTAGATACAACTTCTCAGCTGAGGTGAGTGGAAAGAAATATTTCAAAAATATGCTAGCACTACAAAGCTCATTAGGTTTGTTTACCAGGGCGATTTATTCTCTACCCTGACCACAAAGGCATGAATGAAACCTTATTTTCCGACCAGTGAAAAGTGTGATTAGGGAAAGCCATTCATTTAAATTGGAGTGCATGTGTTAGAGATGCAGCACATTGAATTCAATGGATTGGTGCCTAAGTGGGTGTGTATAAGACTTCAGGCAGCTTGCACAGGTCATGTTGGGCACAGACATGCAGAGAAACAAATTATAAGTATTTCTAGAATTAAATCTAGCGCCTCCTTAGCTCCCATTGAATTCATGAATCTCACTTCTGAATAGGCATGCATTAGATTGCACTGTAAATTATGGTGATGTTCTGAACTTACATAGAAAATGTTGATGTTTATTAATTAAATTAAGGTAAAGTAGCCCCAGCTTCTGCCAACCTAGCAGTTCAAAAGCATGCAAATGCAAGTAGATAAATAGGTATCACTCTGGTGGGAAGTTAACATTGTTCTGTGCAGTCATGCTGGCCACATGATCACAGAGTAGTCTCTGACAACACTGGCTCTTTGGCTTAGTGACAGAGATGAGCATATCCCCTTATGGTTGGACATGACTTGAAAACCTTGTCAACAGGGAATACCTTTACCTATAGTTATGTATGCAATATGTAGCATTTGCTATAAAGTAAGGATCTGTTAGGAGGGATAGAATGGAATGTTAAGAATAACTGGTGACTGGCTGGATATCTCAGGGGATTTTAAAAAAAGTCTGCCTGATTTCCTCTTACTTTAGAGATGACTACAATGGCTAAGAGTGTCATGGAATTACTGCTGAGATGACTTGTAATATCTTTTTAAAGACAAATGAAATAATAAACTCACATATGTATATATGCTACTCTGGTGCTACCATATTCCCAAATGTCTTTGTCTTTATCTCTCTTTAGAGATGAAACAATACACATTAGAAATGTTCTTCTGACTTTATTTTCTGTTTGAAAAGTGGAGGAACTACATTTCTAAATCTGTTATTCGTTGTGCCATTGGCAAACTGGATGGTGTTTGAATGTATATGCGTTTTTATGTGTGAGAGAGACTTGTTAGCTCACTTCCTCTATTCTAAAACTACACAGGCAATTCCGGTATTATTATTATTATTATTATTATTATTATTATTATTATTAAAATCAGTTTTAAGTATAGTATTACAATTTTTCAATTCACTGAAATCATTAGATTTTTAAATATGTTCTGCATAGTTACTTATAAATCCTGTACTCCATGGCTGAAGCCAATCTGTCACTAAGCAACTACCAGCCATAAAGATTTTGACCTTCAAGGAACTGCCAGCAACCTAGTAAGTGAAATAGTTAAATGGAATCAATGGAAATAATAATAATAATAATAAGAAGAAGAAGAAGAAGAAGTTTATTTATATTTCCCACCTCTCCCTACGGATCAAGGCGGGTTTACAATAATAAAAATGAAACACCCATTTCCATATATAAAATACATCTTAAAATCAAGACAGCACATTAAGAAGGAAAAAAAAATATTCTTTTTTTTTGCAATGCACAGTGATTTTTTTTCTTTTTCAATGAATAGAATGAAATTAAAGAAGTAAAATAATCAATTAAAATTAATTGAATCAAGAGGTTAAAGGTAAAAAACAAATTAAAAATAAAAATGTGGCAATCAGGTAGTTCCACAAGCCTGAATGTGTCTCCTGATCCTGTCATAGATAACACCCTTGCTCTATACTGACACCTGTGTGTGTGCATACCTTCTATTTCATGTCTAAGTGTTGGTTCAGCCACAGTTATTCATCACCAATCTCTCCTTGTTATATAATTTGCTTCTGTTGGTAATGTCCACAGAAGCTAAATTTATGCCCAGACTTTACTGCTCAATAACATATTATTTCTGTTTAAGTGAGACTCTGTTATTCAAATGCCTACTTAAGAGAGAGGCATTTTTGGTTAAGGTGAAAGCAAAAAAACAACAACAAAAAATCCCATCCTCATTAAGAGAAAGCAGTAAGTAACTAAAACCTTGCCACTGGGGAAAGATTCTTCTAGCGAAGCATATTTCTCAACAGCTAGACATCACCCTAGTTCCATAGTCACATATGGTAGTTCCACGTCTTCCTTATTATTGTACAAGACTCAATAGCACCTAGGAGTCATTTAATACAAATAACGGAATTTCAGTTAATTCTCCATCTGTTATTCCAGATTGGCTACGATGCTGATGTTGAACTCATTTACACTGCCAGTACATTTTGCTCGCTGCTTGTTGAAGATAGCAGGATGCAGTCCTTCTTTTTAAAATGTTTTTTTTTTCTTTCCCTGAGCTTTGTGTAGAGTTCGCAGACAAAGATACCCAATAAGACAACAGCAAAAGCTTTGGAATTAATTCCAGCTTTTGCAGCCTTTCTTCATACAACTTTCACATGGTTTTATTTTAGCTGCTCTGGCTAACATTTAATTTGTGGATGTTTGGTTATAAGAAAAGCTGTTATTTAAATTGCCCAGTGATATCAGCAAAAATGTTACAGGCAGGAAATCATAATGCCACACTTTGGCCAGAATCAACTGAGCCAAGCTTTCGCACATGACTTCAATATAGCATGACATGGCACAATGTTTTAGTAATGAGTGTGGAACAAGTATAGTTTGAGTGTTGGACTATGACTGTGGAGACCAAGGTTCAATTCCCACTTGGCCATGAAATCTACTGGGTGACCTTGGGCAAGTCACATGCTCTCAGCCTCAGGGGAGGGCAATGGCAAACCTTCTCTGAAGAAATCTTGTCAAGAAAACCCCATGCAAAGTTTTCCTTGGGGTCGCCATAAGTCAGAAATGACTTGAATGTAGACTATGGTTATGCAGTTGCACTACACTGGTTCTGGGGTAGGCAAGATCTCTCTCGCTCAATCCACAGGAAGCTATGGAAAGTTAATCTCAACCAGGATAGCTACAAGTGGGCAAACAAATGGTCTGATTACACTTAAGTCAGTATCTCATGTCCTTATTTGCATCACACAAATATTCTCACAGCTCAAGATTCTCTTGCTGTGGGGATGACATCTAATATTTCTTACCTCCTGACATCAGGAAATGTAATGTTTTCTCCTCATGTCTCTTCTGACAGCTGGAGTGCTTCAGTAGCTGCTTTCCGAGTCCTTTGGTCTGGAAGAAAAAGGAAGTTGTTGCTTAAGATCTTTGCTACAGTTTTCAGCCACCGTTAGCCAAAGTGCATTTTTCTGAATTTTGGTGTGTGTGTGGCATTCCACATGACCCCATATGTAGCCTGTAGAGGACCCCAGTATCACCTAAGCGATGACAGGCAGGTCACACCAAGGCCACCTGGAAAATCCCATCCCAAGGCAGGATGGCAGTTTAGGAGTTACAAATGGGATCACCTCCATGATCAGAAGAATGGGTGATGATTGCCTAGACATCTCACCTAATGGGATGGCTAACAACTTAATCCCCTTCCCATTTACCTTTAATATTGTCAGGCCACATTACCTCATCCCATACAATCTAACACCTTTGCCCTTACAAACCCCTGGAAATCTCCCCTCAGTGTGCTCGTTTGGATTTCATGCGGACACTATGTCACTGTGATCTCTAGTTAGCTCCAGCACTTCAGTTCACCCAATGCTCTTGGAACAGCTGTGTCCCACACCACTTCACCCGATTGGACTCCAGAAGCAAGCCCAACCTATAGTAAGTATCAACCTTAGTTTTGCCTTAAAATCTATTCCAAGATAACCCATGCTTTCCTGAGCCTTGAATGAATGAGTGTGATAGTGAATTGCTGTGTGATTTTCCCCCTTAATAAAATAATACTTTAATTGGAGAAGTCTACCTCTGCATCATTTATTGGATCCATCGGCATCTTGGCATACAGGATGGAGACGGTTTCACAGAGTCCTTGTAGCTGATCCCCTCACAATTTGAGCTAAGTAAAATCCCCCCACATAGATTTTGGCTACACCACTGGGCTTGAAATGCAATTCTTACTCAAATTCCTTTTCCCAAGTTGATTTTTCCCTATCTGTGGGTCATGAAATGTTAAATTATTTACAAGCATTCCTCACTTAATAAATCCTCTGAAAAGAAGTGCTCTTTAGCAAATTGTTTTTTAAGCTCCCCAGACTCTGGTTTTCCTTCTTGTCTTCTGTTTAGCTGGAGATTGTTTGTTTGTTTGTTTATTAGCAATATCATCTTTAGTAAGGTAGTAAAACAAGCTTAAATCCCATAAAGGCAGCAGATCCTGACTGATCTTGAAAGCTAAGTAGAGGTCATACTCCTTAACACTTGGAGGGGAGAATGTCAATGAATACCATGAGCTGAAGGCTATATTTCAGAGGAAGGAACTGGAAAAATCCTCTCTGATTATTCCTTATCTAAGAAAACCTTATGAAATTCATGGAGCTGCCATAAGTCAACAGGCAACTTGAAAGTGCACACACAAGCTTAGTTGCCTACTCATGCTCTAGGACAGGGTAAGCCAACTACATAGAGGTGTGATGGTGGGTCCCCAAACTAAGGCAGATCCCTAAATAAACCCTCTGTTTCAAGTTACTGTACAGTAATGATGATGGTAACGTGGATGTGATTTAAAACTGTAAACAAGCTTTTATTTTTTGTCTGGGGTAAAAAAACAGGTAATAAATTGGGACAAGATTAATAATGCTAGAACAATGTGGGACATTGTTGTACAATAGAAACAAAGATGAATATTGTGTTCATTAATCTTTATTACTTAGTGGTAGAAATGTTTGTCAGAAACATCTCTCAGTGATTTGGTAGAAGATTGTTTTGAAAGAAGTCACTTACTCAGGAAACATTTCCCTAATTCAGAATATACTTCAGTTATATCAGGACACGGTGAGATCACACTGTCAAATCTGAAATGTTTCAGAACATTATGATGTCATCACAGTCACCATTGGATCCTGGATTGATTGGGATTGCCAATGTGAATATTGTCAAATGATAAGTGCCAAGAGAGCCAACAGGGGAAAAAATGGAGTTGACTCGGTAGAAGAAGAAAAAATAATGCTAGTGATTTTGAATTTTATAAGAGGAAAAATACTTCTCCAACTCTGAAATGATAACTTCTCACCTGAGGGTGAAACACATAGATATGAATTGCAGTCCTATTTTTGACAGGAGATGCATGAGCTCCCTCTAGCTCAGATGATAAGCTGTCAATTTATTTTCCCCTGAGGATTTTCAAAAACGTTTGGTAGTGCAATCACCAAAGTAAGTTAACAATGTTGAAACAAATTGGATAATTTCTATGCAAAAATGACCTAGTGTACACCACTTGGGTTGATCTGAAATTTGTAATTTCTCATTGCAATAGATTTCATACTTATAACATGGCAATGCTGTTCTTCACTATTTAAATATTTCTTTTACTATGTATTTTGAGGGAAAATGCATTTTAAAATTATGAAAATAAGTATCTATGTCTTTATATAGTTTGTCAGAATTTTCAAAACTGCTCAGCACAAAAACAGTATAGATTTTTGGTAGTACATTGGCTACCAGAAATTTTTTTCCCTTCTACCACCTTATTGTTGTTGATTCCGATACTCTCCCCCAGAATTATTCAATTATTTTATCCTTTACTTTGTCTCTTACTTGTTGCTGGTTTGATTGCTTTTGAATTTTTCTTGGGCTGGATTTTTCTTGTCAAAGTTTTGTTCTTTGTCCAGGGGTTTATGTGGGTTTTTTAATGGATTGTTTTCAGCTGGGCAGCATTTCTGTCTGCCTCATGGTGTTGTCCTCATGGCCCCTTTGGGATGACTGGCCTAGCTATACACAGCACTGCCATTATGACATCACGGCCACGCCGCAGCCTTTCAGTGGTGCCTCGTTCCCCTAGCCCATTTCTCTCCTGGCAGCGGCTCCCCGGGGTGTCCTTGGGCATGAAGCCCCAAGGACACCCCTTTTGGGGACCAGGGACGAGGGGCATTTTGCCGCTTCTCCCTGGTCCGGAAAAGTGCCAGATTGGGGCCTCTGGGCTGCTGCTGTGGCTGCCCTGGCCCCAATACATGGGACCTCTGTTAACAACATCAAGACAGCAATGACCATTTTCAGAGGAACCAAATTCTGCAATCTTGTTACTGGAGGGAAATCTACTGAAAGATGGAAATGTTGGCTGTTACTTGACTCATGTCTTTTGTAGGGTAAAGCAACATACTTCCATTTTGCAGTAGATTTCCATCCAGCATCAGGATTTCTTAATTACCATACCACAATTAGGGAAAACTGCCCATTGTTAGAAAATCCTGGATAGCTTTTTACAGCAATCAGAAAGCTTCCCATTAGAGCTTTCCATATGCCATGAAATCTATAGAGATTGCTGGAAATGTTGTCCTGAAAACACCAGTCAGAAATCCTGGACTGTATGCTTGTAATACTGAAGTTTTCATCACCTATATGGGTTTTAGTAGCACAGTGACTGGCAGGACCTACTATAGCAAACAAAACAAAACAGTCCTGCAATCTTTTCTATATGACTGAATGCAGATGTACATGATCGTATTTTCAGTGAGAAGAGAAAACAGTCATAGACCTGTGTACACACTTCAAGAATTATGAGTCTACAATTGTAACCACCCAACAACAAGCATGATCAACCAGTGGCTAAACATTTTAACCTGGAACACCATAGCTTCTATGATTTGTATTTGTTTGGAACTGATGTGCCATCTCTTTCAAATCATTTGGACAGGAAGAAAAAGAAATCAGGATCCACAAACTTAAGACTTTAACATCACATGGTTTCAGTCCAGAGTTAATGTCATCATTCACTTAAAATGTAGACAACAGTGTTCTAACCAGTCATTTTGGATACACCTCACTT
Organism: Sceloporus undulatus; assembly: GCF_019175285.1. Taxonomy (NCBI): domain Eukaryota; kingdom Metazoa; phylum Chordata; class Lepidosauria; order Squamata; family Phrynosomatidae; genus Sceloporus; species Sceloporus undulatus. The sequence continues at coordinate 117,322,354 of NC_056525.1, forward strand.
TTATTTTGCTACTAAAAAAAGTAGATGATGAAATATTTTGCAGTCATTTATAAAGGTCTGTTTGTTCATCACTCTTTCTCTTTCACACACACACACATGGAAAAACCTGCCCCTTTCCTAGGGTGGGTTTCCAGCTATTGTCCTTTACTTTTTCTTGTATGAATGCATTCTTGCCTTTATCTCCTGTAATGAAAACAAAAAATACTATTTAGGACACTCATAACATTATATTGTCAGGCCTTCAACATCAAGGATCCTCATGGTAAGTGCAACTAGTGTCTGCAATAAGAATACACATCTAGCCTTGTCCATCTTACCTCACATAATGCTGATGATTTTCCTGGTTAGTGGCAATGGTTCTACCACCCTGCTTTCATCAAGTTCACAATGCCTTTAAATGAGCTCTGAAAATGGTTGTTGGTTTTCTAGTTGTTGTTTTTGGGTCTACAAATCCCAAGATCCTTTGCTTAACAAAAAATTTCCATGACTACCCTATAATATTTCTGGTATAATGTATGCATACTGTATATGGTGCCACAAAAATGTTGTCAATAGCAGAAACAAAATTAGCTCTTCCAAAAACCCACAAGAAAAATGTCTGCTTTTCTGAGTAATTAATCCATGATTAGTAAGAAGAATTTTTATACAGTGGAGGAATCTTCTTGCTGTTGTTTCCTACTGATTAACTGTGCATTTCCCCCCAAATAGCAGTCAAATTATACATGCTTTTATGTCCACTGGCTGTTGCATGTGCATTTTTCAAAAGGTCAAAAACTGACAGTTCTTGTTCTTTCCTCTTGTTCTTCTTCGTAAAAGTTGGCTTAAATGATCTGAGTATCAAAATTGAATAATAAACAAATAAGATAAAAAATCAAAATCAACACCAATGATTTGGGATTGTAGTCAGACTTGGAAGTAATTTACTTTTTTACTTAATTTGTTTTTTGTTGTTGTTGAAAAAATAGGATGTTAATTAGAGAAACCAGATGTACAAATCTTACACATTTACAAGAATTCTGCAATGTAAAAATTCCAAGATACCAGCAGGTGTTATTTTAAATATACATTCTACAAGGCATGGTTGGATAATTTTAGTAAAAAAACAAACATTAAACATCATTATGGAAAGAGAGTTGTCAATTAGTTGGGAAAACTGAAGGCTGTTATCTTCTTTGTGACTTGATATTTAATGCACAAAATTAAATCACCTTTCGCCTGTTTTCCAGTAATTCAAATAATGAAAACCAATGATATTTAAATGTATCCTGTTGGAACATGAAGCAAGTGTGATTTTTAATTCTATCTTTTGGGGTGTTATATTAGCCTACAGATGAACAAAGCAACTCCAGAAACTGATGTCCTATTGTGGCCAAAATAATTAGCTGAAAAACAGTAGAATTTTTTTAAAATATATTACTCAGTGCTTAGTTCAGATCTTTCAGATAGTGGGTATCAGTCTAATAATCTCATTTACTATTGCAATTTTTCTGGACTATTTCTCATCATACCCCTTAAGCAAATAGCTGACCAGTTCCTTATTGTTTTTCATGCCAAGCTGATTGACCAATGGCACTTCCCATTCAAACAGCTGTTGGGTGGCCATCACAACTCCTTATACTTGCGTAGCAAGAGATTGCTCAAAACACTATGTATTATTTCTGTTTTCATTTATGTTATATCAGTGACAGACCCTGGTCAGTGTGGGTTCAGTAAGCATAGAGGAGGCTAAGTTTGTTTGGTTCACATTTTAATAGAATCTGACTTAATTTAGATTTGCAAACAAATATGTGAACAGGAACAAAATTACAGTTGTCCCTCCATATTCACTAGGGTTAGGGGAACAAGACCCCCATGAATATGGAAAAACCGCAAATAACAAAAACACTGTTTTTACCTGAGAGGACACCTCTCTAGGAATCTCTAGGTCCTCCAGTGCAACTCTGTGGTCAATGTCCAACATTCACTGACCATAGAATGGCACTGGAGTAGCTACAAATGGTCTTTCAGTGCAACTTTTAGTTAAAGTTGACCACAGAGTTGCACTGGAGGACCTAGACAGTCCTAGAGAGAACATATTAATGAAATCCGTGAATAATCAAATCTGCAAATATCAAAGCTGCAAATATGGAGGGATGACTGTATAACTTTTTTCCACTTCTTTACATTTTTCTGTACTTCTCAGTTATCATATACTCCTCATAATGCACACATTAAAGAAATTTGTAGGTGTATATATATATTAGGGCAATTTTACTTAAATTGATGGCATTTATAGTTTCATATGTTTCCAGGCAAGAAAGAAAAAATGTTGTAGCTAATGGACACAATTGTGGTACGAATACCTGGTATCCTATGTTCCACCCCATATAGATAGCTTGAGGTTCAATGCATTTGTAGAAATCACATGTAAAAGTGGGTACATAAGGGAAACCTTCATATAAAACACATACATTAAAGGACTATTATTTCAAAGGCTTATGTTTGGAGAAAGTGCTTGCAAAAGATGCATATTATGGAAAGCTACATCAAAAATGGGTGAAAAGATTTATTCATATAAAGCTAAGTATAAAAATGTGTAAGGATATGTATGCAAACCTAACAAAAACAATCACTGAGATATTGATGTAATGTGGTAGAAAGAACTTGTGCTTGAAAAAAATGGTAATGCTGTTGAAAGAAAAACACAAACATCTATTCTATGAGTAGGGTCTTTGCACTCCATTAGAGTAGGAAGGCCATTCCCAAGAAAAGGTAGAAAAGATCTCAGGTATTGTTTTTTTTTCTCCTTCAGAAATACAACAATTAAGAAAATGAAGATACATTGGAAGAGGCCAGCAGTCTTTCAGATCAACAGTCATTTAAGGGATCAACAGTCTCTGTTCTGCATGGAATTCTGCATATGAAACTGAGTTCAGCTCAATCAAGTAAATTATAACTAACCACAATTAATTTAATTAGCTACATTAGGTTGATTTTACCCCTTTTCCATACCTTATTACAACTTCTACATTCTGGGAGTTGTAGTCCAAAATGTAGGGGTTCCGAACACTGGTTTAAACAAATTCAGGAATATTTGTTAGTGTACAATAGGACAGATCATATATGACACCCTGAGCACTTTAAATGATAGACAGAATACAAACATGGTAGATGGGTGAAGAGAGACAAAGCTAACTACTTGGATGAGACCAATATGCCATCTTGTCCAGCATCTGGTTTCTTACCAGGATCAACCAAATAACTTCAGGAAATCCAGAAGTTGGTCATTATAATATCAATATGTATAAGGATGGACATTTTGAAATTCTAATTTCAGTTAATCACAGAACTATTTTCTATTGGGTTTGATGGATGAACAGATGGACAAGAAACATGGAAGAATAATTTTGTATATACTTACATCTGCCAGAATATTCTGTGCTAAAAAGCAGAAATGCATTACATTTCATCACAAGAAGACTGGTTGATAAAATTATACGATTTTTTTTCTGAAATGGACAAATTAACAAACTTGACAAAAAATGAATAATCTTAAAAAGAAGTGGGAACTGAAGTCTGCTTTTATTAGTATATATTCAGAGAAAATAGAAATTTTAGGATTTTAAGGCTAATAATGGAATAGCATGTAGATGTGTATCATGTTAGAATTAAATGTTTTGATTGACAGATAATACATATTCTGTGAGACAGCAACTGGTTGCTGAGTAATAAGCATAAGGCATGGTGCAAGGTTGCTACAGGGTTGTACCATGCTATGTGGTATTGAATGATGATTCACAGCTAACACTTTATATAAGTGGACCAGGAGACTGGTCACATGTTCTGTTGTCAGTTGTGAGTTGAGAGTTATTGTTGGAGCAGCAGGTTGTTGCTGTGAGCTACTGTGGATTGGTTTAGAGCTGGAGAGCAGACACTGGAGTTGATTGGAAGTCAGAGAGGAGTGTGTATATATTTACTGTTTAATATTGTACACTTTACAACCTGAAGATAAAACTCTCTAGAACTTTGGATGAATCAACTGGCTGTGAGCTTTCCTTTTAAGTGTGAAAAGTGATCAGTGCACTGTCAATACCAATAGCTGTGGGTTTTTGTTTTTGTACTCTGTTGTGTATATTGTTTTGGCTGTAGCTGGGTGATTTTTCCCCAGACTGCACCAGGATTTTAGGCCTTTATCCCACCTATATAGGCCAATTTCTCTTTTTCTTTTTCCCCCTTTTGCTTTCTAATTTTTATATATACACTCTATATAAGTGGACCAGTAAAATAAACATATTTTACTATTAAACATGCACAATTATATATGAATAGTAATATTTTTCATATAGTTAAATCCACACTCTCTGTTTTTTATTACAGTCATTTCATGAATGGATTTGGTGACTCCTTGCAACACTAAATTTTCTATTTAACCACTTCTTTGTCATTTTACATATTTCTGTTTATGTTGTTCACAATGATATAGCTGTGTTATTCTGTTTTGTTATTTTTATTTTTTGTAGTTGATTAGTATGTAGTGTGAAGCACTTAGTCTTAAGTTTGCAGTTGTATGCATGTAGTTTTGCCTTATATGTTGTTTCATACTATTAAAATTATATTATCTTTTTTTTTTAATATTCTTTATTGAATTTTTATAAAAAACATCAGAACAGAGTAAGCATAATGAAATAAACAATTTTGCAATAATTGTTTCTCCATAGTGTCGCTACCAAATGCCTAGTACATAAAAGTATATATTCAAACCATTATGCAATGATACACTTAGGAGAAAACCAATGAGAAAAAAAAGCCAAGAAAGTATGTACTCTTCCTGTTCTTTCTCAATAAAAGTTTAACCCAATAACTTCCTTGTCCCGGTTCCTACCCTATGCTCGAGGATTATTGAATTATAGTTTGTTTCCTTTTTGCAGACCTAATAGTCAAAAATGTTATTTCTTGTGTCATACATACTTGTTATCCATTATAAAGAAGAAAAAAAAAGGACAGTACATGATATAACCATTACCTTGCAACTGTTCACCCTAACAGTATGTTATTAGAATAATTTAATTTCAATTATTTCCTCCGTACAATGTGTCTAGGTATTTTTTATCAAAGATAAGACATACTTATATATCATGTCATCTTGAATCCTTACATCAAAGAAAACATCTTATGGTACTTGTTCCCCGTATCTTTCTTTTGTGTCTTTTTGGAGAAATCATGAAGTGTAGGATCGTAATCGCCAGAGTTCCCCCAAAAAGGTTTAGTAAACGGCTTTTCATATAGTTATCTTGTATTCAGAATCATCTTGTTACATTTCCTCAGATCTATATTTACACTATTAGTTAGAAAAGAGTACATAATATGAGATATAGTGAATTACAGTAGAAAAAAAAAGATATACTTTGCTTCCAGTCATAGAATTTTGTTACGTTAAGTTTTCCCTCTTAAGTATTGATCCTTATCACATTTATGTCCCATTCCTTATTTATGTGCAATAGAACTCTTTCCCATTGTTCTTTTCTTTTCTTCTTGTCCCTGTTTTGCACTTCACTTGATATCTTATCCAATTCACATATTTCTAGCACTTTAAGCATCCAGTCCTCCCATGATGGAATCACTTCGGATTTCCATAACTTGGCTATTGTTATTCTGGCTGCAGTGATAAGATTTAATACTAGTCTCCAATATTTTGTCTCCATTGTCTTTAGTGAGGTGGTTATATTCAATAAATATAATTTGGGATCCATAACAAATTTATATTGTAGAATGCTTTGTAGGGATTTGTGTACCACTTCCCAAAATTCTTTAATCATACTGCAACCCCACCACATGTGATACAATGTTCCTTTTTTTTTATTGCATCTCCAGCATAGCCCTTCGCTGTTTTTAAACATCTTCTTAAGTCTCCATGGGGTGATGTACCATCTGTTGGCTATCTTAAAGTAATTCTCTTTAAGGCTTTGTGCCACTGTAAACCTATCTGTTCTCTCCCATGCTTTTTGCCATTCTTCATATTGTATTATTGTCCCCAGATCTTTTGACCATTTTATCATGTAATCCTTGACCGTGATGTGTTCCGTTACCCTTTTTAAGATTAGATGGTAAAATTTTTTGATTTTATTTTTGTCTGGTTGCCAGAAAATTTTGTCTAGTTCATTGAAATTAGTTTCTATCCCTATTTCTTTAATATCTTTTTTAAGTCTCTGGTTTAACTGAATATAATTAAACCATGTCAGTTGGTATCCCTCCTCTTTAAGCTTGTCTAGACCCTTTGGAACAGAAACTCCTTGTGCATCTATTGTCATAAAATGTTTGTATGTTATCCATCTATCTTGTATATGCCATCTTCCAAAAAAGGCCTCCTGTGGGGAGGTCCAAACCGGTAAGTGAAAATAAAACATTTTGTAAATTTTGTTCCACACTCCTAAAAGTGACTTTCTGATAGGATGATTTAAAAAATCCCTATTTTGCTTCAATTTCCCATAGCATATATACGCATGCCATCCAAATCTAAGTTGTTCTCTTTCTAATTCCAGTATCTCTTTATTATCTAGTCTAACCCAGTTTTGAATCCATAATAATGAACAGGCCCAATAATAAATTTTCAGATCTGGTACTCCATACCCTCCTCTTGATTTTGCATCCTTCAGAACCGACCAGTTTACCCTGGGTTTTTGTCCTTTCCATAAAAATCTTTTTAATTCGTTTTCCCATTCCTTAAATATTTTCTCATTTAATGTGATAGGAAGGTTCTGAAACAGAAACATTATTTTTGGCAGTATAGACATTTTTATAGAGGCCATTCTGCCGAACAAAGACAGATTAAGTTTATTCCATCTACTTAATTTCTCTCTTATTTCTTTCCACATCTTCTGATAATTATTCTCATATAGTTGTAAGTTATCCTTTGCAAGCCATATCCCTAAATATCTAATCTTCTTAGCTTCTTTAAATCCTGATTTTTTGGCAATTATCTCTATATCTGTAGATGATAAATTCTTTGTAAGCATAACTGTTTTTTCTTTGTTGATATTCAAGCCCGAGTGTATTCCAAATGTATTTAATTCTTTACAAATTGTATCAATGCTTAACTGAGGGTCCTCCACTAATAATGCCACATCGTCTGCAAATACCTTCGCTTTTGTTTCCTTCTTGCCTCCTTTGCAACCTTTAATTAAATTGTTTTGATTAATCGCAATGATTAATACTTCTATAGCTAATAAGAAAAGTAGGGGAGAGAGGGGACACCCTTGTCTTACACCTCTTTCTATCTGGAATTCTGAGGATCTTTCCCCGTTTACCGTTACTTTGGCCGACTGTTTGAAATAAATCTGTTGCACCAGGTTAAAAAAAAGATTTTTTCCCAAATCCATAGCTCTCATTACTTCAAACAAAAAATTCCATCTTAAATGATCGAAAGCCTTTTCCATATCGAGAGCTATAAGAGCAAATTTTTTATTGTTATTTACATGATAGAACTCCAGGCTGTTCAAAATTGGTCTAATATTATCTCGTATCTGCCTTCCTGGCAGGAATCCATTCTGATCTGGACCTATTATCTGAGATAGAACTTTCTTAAGCCTCGTTGCCAAAATCGAAGTAAAGATCTTATAATCTACATTAAGCAAGCTAATTGGGCGGTAGTTCGCTGTCAGTCTGGGATCCTTCTCTTCTTTAGGAATCAATGTTATAATGGCTTTTTCCCATGAACTAGGAATCCCTTCTTTTTCTATGGAATCAAATAATTTCTCCAGAGGTACTAATAATTCAGTTTGGAATTTTTTATAAAATAAGGATGTAAAACCGTCTTCCCCTGGTGATTTCCCTTCCTTCAAAGCAGCTATGGCCGCCATAATATCTTGTTTGGTTATCTTTTTATTTAAGATTTCTTTTTGTTCTAAATTCAGTTTGTAGCTAATTTTGTCTTTTATATAGTTTCTTATGAGGTCATTCCCTTTGTGGCTCTGGGTTTTACCTCTAAATAACTTCCTATAGTAGTTCTTAAATTCTCCAAGAATTTCCTTCTGGGTTGTTAAGGTATTTTTCCCTTTTTTAATTTCTGTAACAGACCTTATCTCTCTCTCTTTTTTTAATTTCTTAGCTAGCCATTTCCCCACCTTATTCCCATTTTCAAAAATATTTTGTTTCGTTCTTTTTAAATCCCTTGCTATTTCTGAATCGGTTCTACTTTGATACTGATTTTGTAATATTTTTAATTCGTTTATTAATTTCTTATTTCCCGGTTGTCCCTGTATTTTCTGTTCCTTTTCTTTGATGGCTGCTAACAACTTATTTTCTCTCTCCACTTTTTCCTTTTTAATTTCAGCTGCTCTTTTTATCAATATCCCTCTAAATACAGCTTTCCCAGCATCCCAGATCGTTTTCGTTTTCATTCCGGGTGAACTATTAATCTGGAAGTAGGATTTAATTTCCTCTCTCATTTTTCCTATAAAAAGCTCATCCTCCAGGATTTCGTTTTGTAGTCGCCACGTAAAATCTTTATTTACTTCTTCCTGTAATGTCATGTCTATTAAATTGTGGTCTGAAAATGTTTTGCAATCTACCTCCATATTTTTAGTTCTAGGAGCCAAATTCCTGGAAATTAAAAATAAGTCTATCCTTGACCAGGATTTATGTGCTCCTGAGTAATATGTATAGCCTGTTTTTTCCCCATTTTTAAGGGGCCATACATCGATTAGGTCATGCTCTTTAATCATTTCCCGACATGTATTTGGTAGGGAACCCTGGTTGTTTTTTATTTTCTTTAACGATTTTCTGTCTTTTTTGGGATTCAATACCCCATTAAAATCCCCCGCCAAAATAAGATTATTGCCATCATAAACCATCAGTTTGTCGTTTAGTTTTTGGAAAAAGTCTTTCTTATTGTCTAGGGGTCCGTAAATATTAACTACTTTCAATATAGATCGTCCTGTGTTTATTTCCATAATCTGAAATCTCGCTTCCTTATCCGTTTCTATCATCTTTGTTTGAAATCTCTTGTTAACATATGTCACCAATCCCCTCTTTTTTTTATTAAGTGTCGCAGCAAAACAATTACCCAGTCTAGGGTTTCTTAAATATTTTTGCTCCCTTGTTTGGATTTTCGTTTCTTGTAATAAAACTATGTCATATTTCCTCTTTTCCAAAAAATGAAATATTTGTTTCCTCTTTCTCTCCTTGTTTAAGCCGCCCACATTCCATGAAGCTATTTTAACCATGTTGTTATTATTATATTAAATCGATTCTCCTATTACCCCGAAGTTATCCTTAACCCAAACAATATTTGACTAATATTTTACTGGGAATAACTACAAAATTTAATACATAAATAAGTAAAAATTTGACCACTCACAATGTTTTAGTTTTGAACCTCTGAGTCCAGGGGACAATTACTTGCCCAGTTCTTTGACTTTCTCGAAAGCTCCCTCCGGATTTTCTTTTGATGGATCTAAGTTGTCAAATGAGTGCTCCCTTTCGGTGTCACTGTGTAGATCCTTTCCACTGATCTCTCCTTCTTCACTTGACACCTCCTGGTCTGTGTCGTATTCTTGCTGCTCTTGCAGTAATAGATTTTTTTGGAATTCTTTTGCTTTTTCCAAGGAGTTTACTCTTATTCTTTTATTGTTAAACCAGCATGTTATTCCCTCTGGGTTCGACCATCTATAATTGATGTTTTTTTTCTGAAGTAAAGCAGTGAGGGGTTTGTATTGTTGCCTCTGTTTGATAGTTTGTAATGAGAGATCTTTAAAAATGCTGATTTGGGAACCTTGTATCACCAGATTTTCCTTATAGTTCCTTTGGATACATCTCTCTTTTAGTCTCGTGGAGGTGAAACAAAGTACAATGTCTCTGGGAAGCCCTTTTTCCTTAGCTATTTTAGAGCTCACTCTGAAAATTTTATCCGTTTGAGATTCAAGCATTTCAAGTGAAACATCCAAAAATTTTGCCAGCGGGGGTAATAACCGCTCCTCTAAATTCTCATTTTCACTTTCCTCCAAGCCTCTAATCTTAATAGCTTTATCTCTGTGCCTTTTTTCTTGTATTTGTATTAAAGCCTCTTCGTAAGTCTGTTGTTTCTCTAACTTCATAAATTTCTTTTCTAAATCCACTGTCTTTTTGACTGTAGATTTGACCTCCTTTTTAATCTCTGAAATATCCTTGTTTATCGAATCGATTTTACGAGATAAGGTTTCCGTTTGTGAAATCATATCTTCTCTTATCTCCCCTCGTAAAGCTTTTTGCTCTTCCCTTATTTCCAGCTTAAAGTTTTTTTTAAATTCCCTCAGTTCTTGTAATATAATTGTGGATATGTCCGGTTGTTTTCCCCCCCATTCCATGGAGTTGCGTCTTGGGTTTGAGTGTCCTCCTCCGCTCATGTTTTCTTTTCTGCTCTTGGTTCCCCTTGTTTCCATTTACAGTGTTCCAGTCCTTATAGAGAGCTTATTTTGTACTCATCCAAAACAGATGAAGGAGAAAGAGAAAAGAAAAATATATTTACCAAATTTTAATGAAGAGTCCAATATTCCAATCCAATATTCTCTAACCTTCGTCTCTAAATATCTTTCGTATGGATTCCAGTACCAAAGCAAAACCGATCCAAAAAGAAGAGTTCCTCTTCCCTTTCCCTTAGATTTGTAATTTCTCCGTCACAGTTAAGTGAAAGTTGTTTCAGCTGTGTGTTTTCTCAGCTGTTATTCCTCCGCGGGTCACAAAGCAATTAACCGAAGCAAAGGCTGTGGCAAACAAATGTTTCTTTTAATTTCAAATCAAAGTAGACCACATTTTTCAATTGGGTTTCTCAAAGTCTCTATATCTCATATTCTTGCCTCTTGTTTTCTCCCTTCAACAATTATTTTTGAATCCAAAAGTTTTAATTACGCCTTATCCTCCAAATACTGGATGAAAGAACGGTTAAAGAAGGTCTTAAACTCCTCTTCGCAACTTTGGATAGGATCCCGCTAATTGTTTTCCTCCCAAAGGTTGAGGAAAATTGTAAACTTATCCCGTCGGGTTTCCCAGGATATTAATCTCAATAAAAGGTTGCCCCAAGGCTGTTGTCTGACGACTTACTGAGCCTCAACATCGACGGTCCTGCGGCTTTCGCGGAACCCTCACGCCTGTCCCTTTTGCAGGTTAGTAGGGTTCTCAAGCCCCCGGCAGACCCTCGCCCCGAAACCCCCGCGTTTCAGGTACCCTTCTGGCCCTCCCAGTTATTGGGGGACCCTTAAACGGGTCACGTTGAGGTAGTAAGGGAGCAGAGCCGAAGCTTCTTGCTTCCACTTGCCTCGGCTTCACCACCGGAAGTCCTAAAATTATATTATCAAAGATTATAAAAACAGATAATATCAATACATAGAGATGCCATTTAGTGATCATGTTTCATAGCTTTTGATGGATCTACCCTCCACGAGTTTGTCTAAACCCCACTGAACTAAAGTCCACTCAATTTTGTAGCAGATGTAAACTGGAATATGCATGTGGGTAGAAAAATCAATGATGGTGAAAGCTGTGGAAGTTGATGGCAATGGAACCACAATCTGTACTAGAGATAAGTACCTTCTTAATATTTTTGAACTACAGATTCCCAGAGTTCCTCACCATTGGCTATGTTGTCTGGGATGATGAGAATTATAGTCAAAACCTCTGGATTGCCGCAATTGTTCACCCCAATCTGCTTCTATGAAAAGAGTGATGTTGGCTCATTTTTAAATATGTACATCTGAGTTCACTACTCATATTTCATTGGATAGCCAGAAATCATTTCTCAATAGAAGATAAAATCAGCAGCACTGTTCCCATGACTATTATTTAAGCCTATGCTCAAAGCAGTAGTTAGAATTTCAAAACCACATTCATTGATTAGAAAAGACATTATATAATGAATTCATACTAGAACAATTCGGTCTGCTAAGTATATATCTTAATTGCAAATTGTCTTTTTATTAAAAGTCTATTTAAAAAGTTAATTAAAGTAATAACTTCATGAAACATTATTGTGTCATTGCAGTTAAGAATCTGTTGGTGTGTGTCATTTTTTCAGATACTATAGTCCTAAAGTTTCCAGATATTTTCCCTCAGGTTAGGAACATGTTTCAGTCTAATCTGTATAGGAGCAAAGATTGAAATGTTGACTATTTCTGTTCTTTAAGATTGAAAGAGTTACATTAGTCATATTGGATGGCTAATTACACATGCGCACACACACAGAGGCGGGGGGCTGTCATATCAATGGGCTAGCTATGCACGGGTTGGAGCACTTGGAGCACTTGTGACTCACCACACCACATATTAATAACCAGAAATGTGTACACATGGCTGCACTGACACAGCAATGAGCATGTCCACTGTATGCATGTGTATGTGACTGTATTATTATTATTATTATTATTATTATTATTATTATTATTATTCCTTGCCCACGTCTCTTCATCAAGGTGGGGGACAACAACAGACCAACAAATATGTGTCAGTTTAAAAGAACAAACAGGACACATACATATCCAAATTATTCATCATTTGCAGTTAATTTACAGTTTTAAAAATTATCTGGATAAGCCTGCCACACACAAACACACACGGCCTGCAATTCTAAAAGGCAGCTGTGGTAGTGGGCTTGCCACAATTTTAGGGGTCCTTGTGGAGCATAGCCCCAATACTGGCATCGCAAATGGCCAAAGATGGCAAGTGCTGGCAGCAAATGGCCATTTCCAGGTTGCCCTGGAGATGAGTACAAGAGAACAAGAGGCTGTTGCATAAGGGGAAGGAACAGGGGGAAAGAAATTAGGGAGTCATTGTTTTTAATGAACATATGGAAAGATAGTACACAATATCTCACAGGTAAGGATAAAATATAGTCACATCTGATAGATATGGGTCAGAAAGAGCATAGAGATTGCGGGCAGTTATGAGTCAGAGAAGAATCAGGTAGGTGAAATGTAGTTTTTAGTAGAAAAAGGCTGGCCAATCTGTAGTTATTTGGATGTTAATGATCTTCTTATCTATTCTTCCCACTATGGTCTAGGATGGGAACTGGAATCCTGTGATATCTAGAGTGTCACATTTTTCCTAGAATGTGGAGGACTGTTTTGTTTTATGCGGAGTCCATGACAGAATCTACATACTTTGACTTAAATAAGTTTAATGGTTATGTGTAAAAACGTAATTTTATTTATGAACAGAATGCATATATTACTCAATGGAAGTGCTAAAATTTCTAGAATCATTGAATCATAGAGTTGGAAGAGACCACAAGGGCCATCCAGTCCAACCCCCTGCCAATCTTTAATGACAGACATACACTCTAGACTTTAGGAGAGCTTGAGAAATACTGGAGGTGCTCCCATGGTCAGGAATACTAAAAGAGAAGGGAGTTCAGGATGGATGGGAGTTTCTCAAAAGGGAGATACTGAAGGCAGAATTTCAAAGAGTTCCAATGAGGAAGAAAAATGGGAGATGTGCCAAGAAACCAGGATGGATGACTAATGACCTTTCAGCTGAGTTAAGTTTTATACTTAGAAATGGGGAAATGGGGAAATTACCAAAGAAATAGTAAGTACTTCTGTTGTCTGGCACCCTATTTTATAGAACTAGGTATCTAAATGTTTTTCATGAGTGAAGTATTATTGTAAGGATTAAGATAATATGTGCATAAGGCACTGCCGTTTCATATTATTTGGCAATGGTAGTACAGGGAGAGGGTTTTGTTTGTTATAAAAATGTATATTATGATTCTAAGTTGCAGCAAACATCGGTGCAATATGACAGCAAAACTTGACTGAGTCTTCACAGCAAAATACACTACAATGCCTATTACATTAGCAAATACTGGTCAGTTTTATGTACCTAAAGCATAACCAGTAATTTTTCCACCATGCAAAAACAAACAAACAAACAAAAAACGATGCAGTTCTAAAAGTCTTAGGTCTTCTTCTTAAATAGGTGATAATCTATGTGATTTTTGGAGCTGTACCACTACTAATTTGTAGGTAGTGTTTTCAACATCTGAATGCTTTTCCAAACTACATCACCCACCACACAAGAACTCAATACTGCACCAAGAAAACCAACTTATGAGGAAGAAAAAGCACTGGGTTAACTTTGTACTGTGTGTGTGTGTGTGTGTGTGAGAGAGAGAGAGAGAGAGAGAGAGAGAGAGAGAGAGAGATCATTTGCACATGCACGCATTCTTTACTGACTTACTAGGAAAGAAAGTGAACAGACAACAATGTTGGGGAGGTAAAATATTACTTTATGAACTATTTCAATCTTATATTTAACTCTGATTAATCACCAGTGAAAGAGGTCTAAGGCAGGTTCCATCTTGACCACTTCTTCATCCACTTCTGGATGAAGCACCTAATCTCTGAGTGCCAACCAAGATTTTGTTCAGCATCTAGCTAGCCATCAACAAGAAACAGCTTGCCAGAGAATTTTCCCCCAAGGTCCCATGACATAAAGGGGAAACGTACCCCGGTTTGATCCCAGTGGTGGGTTCCCCCCCCCTCACACCTTTGGCTCTTCAACCCACAACCAAAGTCTGGATGCATTCCAAATAGGTGCCTTGAGGTACTCACAATAATCCTCTTCCTACCTGCCAATGACCTATCTATTTATTAGATTGTTTCTGATGCCAGTTGCCCAGGTCCCTATTGAAATAGCATAGAGCAGGTTAAAAAAAACTGAAAAAAATTTGAATCCTGCATGCTTGGAGGAAGCAAGGGTGGACCATGCAACAATAAAGAGGAGATTCTGAGGCAGAGATGACACATATAGCACTCTTACTCCATTTGTTATTCTTAGCACCTGGCACATGTGGCAGGGCATCTAAATATTCTTTTCCTCCATCCTGGCCTCTTTTTCATTTCTAGCATTTCTATCCTCCCTGATACTTGGCTTCACTGCTTGGGGGTGTGGTCATATTCCTTCAGTCCTCAACCGAAGTGGCCCTGCTTTGGCAGCTATCAAATGTAGCAGTTAAGCAAATGAATAAATTCAAGCTTTTGTAGTTAAAATTCAGCAAACCTTTATTCAGTAACTATAGGTCCACATGAGAGATGTTCGTTGTCAGAACTAAACAGCAAGCGTTAATGTTGCCTAATTGAAATACACATAATTTCAAAATATTGGGTGGGTGGTGTTTCCTTCATTACACACTCCAAACAGCTCTGATTCTCTTCTTTCCCATACAATCCTTCCTTTTCGTTCTTTTCTCCAGTTTCTGCCCAGTCAAATGACTTTAGGTTTTTGGTCCATGCCTGCTTCCTCTATTTTGTTATCATACCATCTGTGCAATAACCATCAACTTACAGTACCTGTTGCACTTACACTGCATATCCCCAAACCTCCTCTGAACAAATCTTGCCAAGAAAACCCCACGATAGGTCTGTCTTGAGGTCACCAAAAGTCAGAAATGACTTGAAGGCACACAACAATAACAATACGCTATCACCATAGCTCAGCCTGCACCTAAATGCATGGTAGATAAGATGAAAATGTAGCATCTGACAGGTGCAATAACCACGTGAAGCACAAGCGATCTGGCAAGTAAGTCTGGGAATTAAATTTCAGATGATGGTGGCAACAACCAAGAAGGCCCTCAGTCCAGTACTGACTGGTATTTTTTTAAAAAACTGAGTAAACCTTCCCAGTAGATCTTAAAACATTTTTCTGGTAATTATGTGGGTAGATGTGTAAAACTGATTGGAAGCATGAGGGCATACAGAACAATTTACTCATCGCCAAAGACAAAAACAAAACACAACTGTGATATATTCACAACACACTGCCAAATGTAACATTTATCAAATTTTTCCCACTATGTGAAAACTCACTGCCTGCTGTTACTATAGCAACCTGATAACTGCACTGGGAAAGCAACAGGCATGTCTTGATATGATTTTGATCAGCAGTTTGTGCTGCAAATTAATATTAAATGGAAAGCCAATAATAAATAAAAATATCTTTATAAGCAGCAAGTGCGAATGGGGTACATAGTAGGAAGTATTCTGCATTTTAGCAGTTATGTACTTCTAAGGAAGAATGCGCTGGTAGAGGGAAGGAGAGAAGGAGAGGGGAAGCAATTGGAGAGTTCCTGCTTTTCATAAATACTCCAAGATAATAGGTTTCAAAATAAAATAGGTTTCAAAAGAAAATGCCACTGCTGAGGGAGTCATTTACACAGCAAGCAGAATTATATGTCATCTCTCTCCACTTTTAGGCTATTGTTCATTATACACAATTAGATGTTACTTAATGCTTCGGTTGTCAAAGAAGCCATATACTAGACAGGACACATTGCTATGATGAAGGAAGAAAACAATTTCATTTATTGACAGAGCAAATAATGTACACAAAAGGGTTTGGAGATGGATATTTGCATCTGTCTCAACCAGAGCTTTGTGCCTTAATTTAGATTTGGAAAATGCAAATTTTAAAAACTATATATTTAGCCTGAGGTCCCTGAGCTAACCTCTTACAATTGAAAATAAAAGCTTGATAGTGAGAACTGATTCCTCAAATGTAATACCTGAGCTTGGAACATTCATTGAAAATGTGTAAGACTCAAGTGAGGATAAAGAAAGTACTTCTGCACATAATGTCTATCCAGCAGGAATTCACTAAAACAAGTTCCATTGATAGACACTAATTTGCATGGCGTCTACACAGGCCAGTAGCCCAGAATATTCTGACCCTGAAGCTGCCCTGATACCCCTTCCCCCCATTACCTTGGACTCTTCATTGTGATGCTGAGTAGTTATTCACACATGTGTCCTGCTTTGCCATTTGGCAGCACTGCCGCTGCAATAAGTCACTTGCTCTGAGGTCAAAACAAGGTGCCCATTGTTGATCACATAACTGATCTAGGAATGCTGCTGGGTGGCACACATTGGCGGTTTACAGACCGCCAAATAGTACGTATACAATACGTACTAGGGTTAGGAAGGGGCGGTGCTTCCGCACCCCCCTAACCCTAGTACGTATTGAATACGTACAAGATGGCGGCGCCCTGTTCATACGGGCGCCGCCATCTTTACGTACTGGACGCACAGCGTCCAGACGTGTCGCGCCGCTTGTGACGTAGCGAGCGCGCCCCTGGCGCCTCGCTACGTCGCAAACGCGACGGTAAAAGAAGCTCCATTTTGGAGCTTCTTTTTTCAGTCCGCGCGGGAGTCGGGCCGTCTGAAGGCTCCGGCTCCCCCGCGGACCTACTGGCGGCGGTCTGTACCCCGCCATTGAAAAGAGCTATCTGACATGGCTCTGGAGGGCTCCAGATCTTCTGGGAAGATCCAGACCAAAAGGAACATTTATTAAAGCCATTTTAAGGGAGGTATACCATGGGTTCAGTGTTGAACTGGTCAAACATCTTCCAGACAGTTCATACCAGAACCAAGGATTTGCCCTGCATCATCTAGTCTGCTCACTGGGAGGATGCGGGGGGGGGGGGGATATATTACTTTGCCCATATGGACATGGCCTTTGACAACTTTAGAAGGGAAGTAGACCAATGACCAGAGTGAGTATGCTCAGTAAGTCAGAAGACTATTTTTGTTCTTTCAATCCCACCATAAGCTGTCCCATCTCCTGGAACCCACGGTGACACTAAAGTCATGTTTGGCTGTTTGGATACAGGAGTGGATACAAAACAACATTCCACAGAAAAAGACAATCCTCCAGAATGCTTTAATTAAAAATATATGGGTGAATTTTGCAGGAAGGGAATTGACTACTTAGAGGGGTTAGTGAGGCTCCAGAGGAATCCCAAAAGTCTATATGTGGTCCATAATCCATAATAATCCGTCCTCTGATATTGTGGAGAAAGCTATAAATTGCAACTAATTTTGATGACTGTCTCTTAAGTATAGAAGGCAGTGCTACCTCATTCATTACATATCCAATTTGCACATGCCAGGTCCTATATTCGATCCTTGGACTCTCCTGTTGAAGGGATTATGTGCTACATGATGGGAAAGGCTTCTGCCCAAGAGCTGCTGCCAATCACATTACTTCTCAGATAGTCTACCAAGAATAAATTATAAGGCAACCTCCTGTGTTAGAGGTCTGTTTACTTCAAACCTGAAAAGAAGCCTAAATTAAAGAAATGTAATAATAATAATAATAATAATAATAAGGAATGGTCCAATCTGTTTTCTCAGGGATATTCCTTAGTCTCCGTACACCAGTACATGACCAGAATGTTGACATGTAACTTAACCTGTAGATGGATGGTGAGGCTTTGCAAAAAATTCAGCTCCATGTTGAATGAATACCATAGAGATCAACATACACAGGTAATTCAGCACAAAGAAAAAGACTAACATAGCATATCACTGTATCACATTGCAGCACTTAATCTACTTTCACAGTACTTCCTTTTTAAAAAGAACTCTCCCTAATTGAGCTTCTGATATTTTCTGTAAAATTACTGGGAGATCAAACAGAATGACTATGTATCCCAGGTCTCATCAACTCCTAGTTTACACTGGAACATTACATTATTTGAGGTGGACTTTCTCCCTACCATCATAGGTAGTGTTGGTGAGGGCATTAGGAGAAGTCCTCCTCAGTGGGGTTGCTTCCAGTCTGTTGAACTCTCACTTACTGGAGGCAAGGTTGTCACCCTATGTGATCTCTTTTTGCCAGTAAACAAAGACCTTTTTATTTAATTAATCAGTTATTTAATGTTTAACTGAATGTAGGAGAGGGCCTATTAGTGTGGTGTGGTAGACTTTATTGTATATTTCGTATGAATTTTTAACTACTAAATTATGGTCAACTTTTTCATTTATTTAACATTTGTACCATTTATTGCTTTGACTGTAATATATTTCAATCTTGTACTGTAAGCTGCCTTGGGCCCCATATTGGAGGCAGTATTAAATAAATAAACAAATAAATATATAAATAAACAAGCAAGCATTTGTTCACAGTGCAAATTAACTGTAAAATTCATATTCCTGATTTGGCATGCCATGAATAAAATAATAAGAGATAATGGCGGGATACAGACGGGCAGGGGAGGACGTCTTGGAGGTGTATTAACTGAATGCGGAGCCTCCAGACGGCCCGCCCCGGGGGCGTGCTTCAGGTGTTGGAGCTTCCACACGGGGGGCAGTGAAGACGCCTCACCTGGGTCCGTTTCGGACCCGGAGTTTCCAAACCGCCGCCTCGGAGGACGCTGCAAAAAGAGAGGCAGCTTCTGCACGGGCGGCCCAAACCGTGGCTTTTTTTTTCCTTTGCCGGCTGGCGGATGCGCAGCTGCGCAGCTGCAGCGCTAAGCAGCGGCGGCAGAAAGCCTATGGGCACATTTAAAGTGCCCAAGCCCCTTTAAAACTTCCCCCCCCCCCTCTGCCCAAAAACAATGGTGGTCTCCTGCCAGCTGGTGATCAGCTGGTGTTGGCATCCTTGTCCGCTTGCACTTTGCCAGTGTCACCAGCATCATGGATGCCTCCTCTCCTTTGGTCCCCGCGCTCCTGCTGAATCTGCAATGCGCAGCCACAGCTGTCTCCACTGCCACCGCTGTCCCCCTGCCATCTCCCCTCACCTCCTTTGTACATATGTCAATATTTACAGTTTTAGCGTTTTTTATTGTTAGGTGAAAATGGCAGAGGAATGTGTGTAGGGGTTCACTTTAAAGTCCAAACTTTCCAAGCAGCGCATGCGTACATGTTGCTCTAGGGTTAGGGTTAGGGTTAGGGTTACGAGGCTTAAAATGTGCCGCAGCTGTGCCTCAGCTTCCACAGCTGCATGGCAGCGGACGTTGCAATTAAAGCCTGACTGCATACCACGCATGTCCCGGACCCCGACCCATTATGTGACGCAGCAGACACGGAGCTTTTAAATGGACAACTTAAAGTAGCGGCGTAGCAATTCAGCTCTCATGGCTTCTTCCACCTCTCGATATGTGTCAGCATTCAGGTAGGACTGCTCCAGTTTCTGCAGTTTCTAAAGTTTCTGGGACCATATAGCTATGAGGTCAGCCGTCTCAGTATGAGACCAAGACGTCCCCCTGCCTTTTTTCGGGGTTCTGGTGGATGGCTGAGCCATCCTGCCTGGTGGCAAAGGGGAGCCGCCACACAGCTGTGCCAGGAGCAGCCGAACTGTGCCCGTTCCCAGGTGAGAATGGCTCAGGAATGTGTGTAGGGGGTCACTTTAAATCCCAAACTTTCCCTTTTCACTTTCTACAACCAAAACATCCGCCGGCAAAACTTACAACTTCCCGCGATTCTAGCAACGCATGCGCACAAGTGGCTCTAGGGTTAGGGTTACGAGGCTTAAAATGTGCCGCAGCTGTGCCGCAGCTTCCACAGCTGCATGGCAGTGGACGTTGCAATTAAAGCTTGACTGCAAACCACGCATGTCCCGGGAACCCGACCCATTATGCGACGCAGCTCACACGGAGCTTTTAAACCGGCAACTTATATTTGCGGCGTAGCAATTCTGACGTATCGGTGCAGCAGCTTACAGATGGAGCTGCACACGTACGCATCAAACAGAAAAGAAGCGGAAAAAAGCAGCACCTTTTTAATGCCACTTCTTCCCGCTTGGGGCATGCGGGGGGCGTGTTCATGACGGCATTCAGGTAAGGGCCGTCTGAAGGCTCTACCTTCATGACGTCATGAATACACCCCTTTTTGCCCGTCTGTAACCCGCCAATGATATCCTATCAGTGGTTGATGCTAATCCCCAACATGTCCCAATACCTACATTCTGGAAATGAATGTCAGGAGTTTATGATAGGAAGGTAACCAAAGAGGGGTATGTGGGATGAGCTCTTTATTAGCAACACTTGAAAAAGGGGAAAAGAGCTAATAAATGAAATAAAATAAAATAAAATAAATAGTGTTACTTTTTAAAAAATGAAACTATATTGGATAGGTCTTGGAACTCTAATTACTTCTTTAAAATAATTTTTAAGATATGCTCTGTACCTGAAAAATGTGTTTAGCACCATTTCCAGAAGTTCTCTTCCTGTATTAAAAACATACTTAATTTTGTCAGTCCTGTGGGGACTTAGAGGCTGCATAGACCACCCCCAAGGGGCGGCCTGCAGCAATTTCTTTTAGAGTTAGAGCAGGGCCATGGCAACCGCACACTGCAGCCCCATAGGACCTTTCTGCAGTGCAAAAAAGAGCTGCAAAAAGTGGCTCCTTTTTGCTCACTGGAAAGGGCACCATAGCCACCGAGCACTGTCTTTATGGTGCTCCGTTGATGCTGTGTCATTTAAACACAGTGCCAGAGAAGTGCCATGATGCCATGAACCATGTGGTGTGGCGCACGATATCACAATCACAGGGGGGCAGAGTTGGGGCATGCATCACGTGGCTGCAACACCCCGACTTCATCCCCAGGCCAGACTTAATAGTTTACCTGTTTTTTCTGCTTTGCTTTTCTACTGTTCCTTGAAATCTTTTATTCACTGTATTGATTTAAAACACACACACACACACAGAGAGAGAATTTTTCTTTTAATATTTGAGTTGTAAGGCATTGCCCAGATTAGTTTATATAGAGAATCAAGATATAAAAGTTTAGAAGTAATCCAGCTTTTGCTGTGCAGACAATATTTCTGCAAAGATATTTGATTTTCTGCACAGAAAAGGATGTTTGCACAAAATAAGTCCTGAATTGTAGATAGCCTTTGAAAACTGCAGAGAATTTTAAAGACTAAAAAAAACCCTAAAATTACTTGTAGCAAAGAATTACATCCATATTACACAGAGTTTTAAATGGAACCACTATTGAAAACAAGCATGGTGTAGTGGTTTCAGTGTTGGACCGTGGCTCTAGAGACCAGAGTTTGAATCCCTGCTCAGCCATGTAAACCCACTGGGTGACCATGAGCAAGTCACACTCTCTCAGCCTCAGAGGATGGTGATGGCAAACTACCTCTGAAGAAGCTTGCCAAGAAAATCCCATTCCAGGTTTGCTCAAAGGTTGCTGTAAGTTGGAAATGACTTGAAGGCACACTCAACAACAGCATTGAGTTATTGATTGCTATGATTCAGCTCTGATCTGTATGACTTCTTCTTCATTTATATAACACCATCAATTTCTATGGCACTTT
The DNA here is from genome assembly GCF_019175285.1 of Sceloporus undulatus. Taxonomy (NCBI): domain Eukaryota; kingdom Metazoa; phylum Chordata; class Lepidosauria; order Squamata; family Phrynosomatidae; genus Sceloporus; species Sceloporus undulatus. Next base: position 117,344,399 of record NC_056525.1, read on the forward strand.
ACAGATACAACAAGTGAAATCAGTGGGTGCTGACAAAGGCATGCAATCTAAAGTGCGTGCATATAGATACACAGAGAGGGAAGGAAGGAATAATTAAATAAAACTATGCAATACTGTACAGTTATGAAACAAACTAAACTGAGGGACTTTTTTGTAGTTTATCCTTCAATTCACATTTTTGTAAAATAAACAAAGATGATTCCGCCACCCATTAGAGGAGAAAAGGAGTAGGCAGTAGAGTTGGGTTCACAGCAGTCAGGAACTCTGATCATTCATGATTCATATTAACAGAGCTTTCCTAAAATTAATTAGTGAACATCTCCAGTGTTCTAATACAGCCATAATGTGTTTTCAAAAGTTATCCTGGTTAATGACTCACAGAAAGCTGCTCTTCCATTTTAATGTTAGAGTCTCTCTTGAGAAGTGTGCTCAGTATTATGATTGTAAAGTGCAATCGTTTCAATGGTGCAGTCAAAATGCTTTAAATTAAGGGGTTAAAGGGGTTTTTTAAAAAGTATTTTAACTGCATTAATTAGATGGGGGGTCACTTACTATTCAGTGGGTATAAATTATCTAATTATCTATTTGCTATTCCTTGAAAATAAGTAAGATAGGAGAATTATGGCAGCTGGGAACCATGCTGTCATAAACAAAGTGGTGGCACAGTCCTCTCCATAGGTTTCTTTAGAAAGGCCAATGGACACTAATGAGAAATCCACTGCAGTAATACAATACTGTGCTTTATACTTTTTAGTGTCTCATGTTTTGCTCCTGAGTCCTTTTAAGAACTACTCAGTCTGTGCTCCTGCAAATAACCAAGTTATTAAAAGGAATCATAATACTTTCCCAGTATATGCACCTCAATAAAGAGTATGTACTACTTAGAGAAGGGTATGCCTTAATCAAGTTGCATGAATTCAGTGCCAACACCATCCATAACAAACAATATAGGAAGTTACCTTGAATCACACCATTAATTCCAACTGTCTCCTATGATGGCTGCTCTTGGCATTGTGGAATGACAAAGGCAGAGTTTTCCCACCTGTAATCTGAGATGTCAGAACTGAACATTTTACCATTAAAGATTGTGGCATCTCAGACGATTTGATGCAAAAGTAGGTTTTAACAGCATACATACTTTTTATTCTTTCCTGATTTTTTAATAGGATGCCTTTTCTAAGTGAGGAACATTAGAACATTCTTCTTTTATCTGAATTTTATTCTAAGGTCCTTGAAGTAAGTTTTAGTAACAAATAAGCAAAACAGCCTCTAATAATGAGTGGCATAGGACTATGTATTTTATTTTATTTTATGTGGGAAAAATAGACTTATCCATCCAAGCTCTAGTGTCTGACTGCCTTTGAATCCTTGTGTATTGTTGCTGAGTTGTCACCTCTTTAGTCTGAGAGGATCCTCATCTTTTACACCTGTATACCAGCAGATACAATATGATCTTTTCCATGCTGGGAATAGCCCTGTTTATTGGATTTCTTTTCAGTTTATCGTTAAAATGTTTTTAAACATTCACACATTTCTTCATAGCTTTAGGAGAAATAACTTGAGGTTTAAAGAATGTGAAATGGATTTCTTGATTTTCCATGTTTCAAGACTTTGCAAAGAAATAATTTACTTAGAACAAGAAAGGAACAGTCTAAGACTCTCTGGAATGCAAAACAATATGCAGTTCTTTGGAAGTTGTTGGCTGCAACTGAATAAGCTCCTGTAGAATACCAATGAGGTGGATGAGATGCAGATTAACCAGTAAATATGTTGCTGCAGAAGTAGTAAATCCACTGTAAATGTTAGAGCTGCTCCTTTTACAGCTGGTCCAAGTTGTGAAGGAGCCATTTATGTAGCAGACTTTACTCCTGGCAGAGAAGCATCATTGGGAGAGTTCCCATACAACCTGGAGAAGCTGAAGGAGAAACAGCTGTGAAAGAGAGAGTGGATTCACTGGTTCTGGGGAAATGAACCCATTGGTTTCCATTAGATTTACCAGAAACACTCTTCCTCATTGCAACCACAGTTCCTTTGCTGCTTGGCTACTAAGAGAATGGCGGAGTTGATCAGAACCCAGCATATTTGTTGAAACATATAGAAGTACATCAGAAGAAGCTAAGAAACTCTAGTCTAGGTAGCAGTATATTCTCATGAAGTACTTAGAATACAGGAAGAGATTGGATTAGTACTCCACAGAATTTGTAGAAATCCCCCTAAGCCCCATATGAATTTTTCTTCCTGTTAGCTTTCTTAACACAGCAGCTTTCATACACATATATATAAACTGGAAAAAACTATTGCATGGATGATTCTGACATTGGTGTGTAGCGATATATCATTACGCATGAGAATCCGATCTTGTTCTTTCCCAGCTGCCCTTCCAAGTATTAGTCTTCTTTTATTTTCCTGACTTCAGTCTCTATTTTGATGAATGACTGAGCAAAAGTATAGAAAATCTTTAACTATTTTTATGTCATTATCGCACACTTTAAAGTTTGTAAATCATCTGTGGCAATCCATTGTTTTGTTTGGCACTACCTTTCCATCATGGCTGTATTACATGCTCCTGTGAAGAAAGAAGCTATGCTGATGGTAGGGACTCCCAAGTCAGACTGACTTTTGCTTAGAAGCCAGGCTTAATATGCCCAGCCACTACAGGTACAGGTACAAGTACTGCCTCTAGCTTAAAAACCCGATGATGGGCCAATCCAAAATGAAAATCTTGAAGTAGAAACACAAAAAAGTAGACTTTGGTGGGTTACAAACCGCCATAAAATACGTATTGACTACGTATTAGGGTTAGGAAGGGGAGGTGCTTCCACACACCCCTAACCCTAGTACGTAGTCAATACGTATAATATGGCGGCGGCCGTTCCACACGGCCACCGCCATATTGACGTAGCAGACGCTGTGCGTCCGCATGTTGCGTGGCACTTATGACATCGCGAGTGCACCATTGGCACCTCGCGGCATCATAACCACGCCACAGGAAGAAGCTCCATTTTGGAGGTTCTTTTTGCTCCGCGAGGGAGTCGCGCGGTTTGGCTGCTCCGGCTCTCTTGCGGAGCAAACAGCAGCACCGGCAGACCACCGCAAAGCGGCAGTCTGTAACGCTCCTTTATGAGGCCAAGATCTCTGGAGAAGGCAAGAGTTTATCAGTGGGAATCTAACACTGGAGTTCCAAAACCAATCAATGTATCTGCCCATTGGACTGCAGTTGAAATCACAGCGAATCTTTGGAAATTTAGGGGTGTGAAATAGTTACTACACCACACAGGTTATCTTCCTCAGCTAGAGTGCACCCATAAAATCAATTGTAGAATGATGAGTAAATACATAGGTAAATCCCATTGATTCAGTGGATTTACTCTGTTCAGAACTAACACTAGATTTAGGCCATGATGTTGGTGATGATTTGATTGACAAACTCCATGTAATAGAGCTTCATGATTAAGAAAGCATGTTGATTCACATTTCTGGGGACTTCCCCTTGTGAAATCACCCTTTCAACCCTTGCCTGGGATGCATCTAACTAGTGGTGCTAGATCAGGATTACCCTGGGTCTTGATATTTCAGGGCCAAAACCAGAGACAATAGGCTAGTCCCTGTTGACATCATGGGACACATCCCAATATTGCTACAGGGGGCAGCCTCTACTAATGTCAGAGAGGATGCCCTTGTAATGTCATTTAGCAAGATAGCAAGTATCAGTTATATTTGCTTAAAGCATGTCATTCAAAGAAAGAATGAAATCCTGTGAGTGATATATGCTCATATGCATGTGTTTTACGCGCGCGCGCACACACACACACACACATTAGAGTAGTACAGGAAACAGTTTTCTAGTCCTTTGTTGCTCCCATTCAAGCTGTTCTTGGGGGTGAGGGATAACTCTTTTCCCAGGCCTATTTTTAACACTTTTACAAGCCATGATTTTATAGCATGGTAGTGGTAATTCAGTTAAGTGGCAACAAACACCAAGTCAGCTCCATATTTTCCTGTTGACCACTCCCTTGTGAGGCCCTGATACAGTATTGAAACATTGAGAAAAAAGGGAAGAGATGACCAGGCGTATCCCTGGACAATTCTGCATCAACAAGTTCAAAGCAGCTTGAAGCAGCCAGCAACATACAATGTAAAAATCACTTTTGTTTTCAATACACACTTTCTCCTGAGATTCTTCCATGAGCCTTAGGGGACAGGAGACAGTTCCTGAGATTTGGAAAATTTTACTGTGCAAGCTAATTCTAGGAACTCAAAGGCAAACACAGCCTATAGTTGTTGTTGTTGTTTCTCATTTGTCCAGTATGTTTTGGTTGAGAATTCCTGTATGGCAGGGGGTTGGACTGGATGGCCCTTGTGGTCTCTCCCAACTCTATGATTTTATGATTTGCTTTTCCCTGTGGGTTTAAGCAATAAACATCAACAAAAAACCTAACACATAACATCCATAATTTAAAAAAAAATCTGGATCGTTTGCTGGAAGAGACTGGTCTTTACTGCTGATTTGAATCCAGTCAGCATCTGAAGCTGTCAAAATTTTTCTGACAGGTGATTCAATACTCTGGGGGCTACTGATGAAAATGTCCTCTTGGTAACAGTCATCTTAGTTTGGGCTGACAGAAGTAGATGTTTACAAGAGGGCCTGAGTGTATGAGGCTGATTATGGGGGAGAAGGCAATTCTGTAGGTAATATGAACCCAAACGATGTAAGGCTATAAAGGAAATAACCAACGTATTGTGCATTGTCCAGAAACTAATGAGCATCCAGAGGAGTGATTTTAATACTGATGTGGTGTATTCACTCCTTGACGTACCAGTAAACAATCTGGCTGCCATGTTTTGAACTAATGGAAGTTTCTGAACTTGATGTAGAAGCAGCCCAATGTACAGCACATTGCAGAAGTCCAATCTTTGCAGTCACCAGCATGTGCATTATCATCTTTATGCCTGCCATTTCTAGGAAGGGATTCAGCTGGTGTAACAGCTGCAGCTGGTAAACAGTACAAAGTAGTTCCTTATTTAAACATTCTTTTCACTAATTTCTGTTTATTTCCATGCTGAATATAGTTGAGAATCCTCTGGTAAATGGTAGCTCTAAATGTTTATCTTGGAAGCATTTTTATTTTGGAAAAGCTTGTTGCCAATTAAATTTCTTCTCGAGTGATTGTTCAAAATATATTCTTGTGTTACCTTTTTCTTTCTCTGTTTCAAATAACTCATTTATGCTTCTTCTGGCAGTTATCAAACCCAATTCAAAAAACTGCATTATGTTCCAATCATAACCAAATGCATAATTCATATTTACCTGATGGATGACAGGGAATCATTTTTAGATGTCTATTGTAATTCTGACATGTTGTTTAAAAATATTCTTGCTGTTTCATAAACAAAAGTAATACATTTGAATGTCAAAGGATGATGATACTTAGTTTTAAAAGATCACCACCACAGTTATGTTCAGAAGCTTATATGAAGACAGATCTATTTAGACTTCATCTTGTGGATGTGTAGAATGGTGAGAAACTCATGTACTGTATCTCTATTTCACTCCCCTGAACTCCAGCACTAGAGCTATCTAGAAGAAATTCTAAATCCCTCGTCAAAATTATAAATCCCAGCATTCCATACATTCCATGGCAATTATAGTGGGGTCAATCTGCTATAATTATGCAGTGTGGAAGCACCCATAGACAAATGAGACTTTGGGTATATAATCTGTTTGATTTTGGAGGCTGCAAATTTATTTGGAGGGCAAATTTCTATGCATATTTCTGTTCTGCTTATATTAGCATAAACGGAAGAAAAAGAACTATCATACTGGAGGAAGTGTGGAAAAAATGAAGATTTTTTTTAAAATCACTCCAGTGGTTTGGGTCCAAATAGTAACCAGTTTGAGGAACCCAATTACAATCAGTCATCCTCCATATTTGCGGCTTTGATATTTGCGGATTTGATTATTCATGGATTTCATTAATGTCTCTCTAGGACTGTCTAGGTCCTCCAGTGCAATCTGTGGTCAACTTTAACTAATGTTGCACTGAAGACCATTTGTAGCTACTCCAGTGCCATTCTATGGTCAGTGTATGTTGGACATTGACCACAGAGTTGCACTGAGGACCTAGAGATTCAGAGAGGTGTCCTCTCAGGTAAAAAACATGTTTTGTTATTTGCGGTTTTTCCATATTCACGGGGGTCTTGTTCCCCTAACCCTAGCGAAAATGGAGGGACATCTGTACCATAAAAATTTGAACTTTCTGCCAATAGACATAGTTTTGGCCTAACATGGCCCAATATACATCTTTCTGCATTGACTTTGCCTATAACATTGCAGATCAGTTTCTCTGTCTCCTAGAATCTTCCTGCTGTTAGGGGACCCATATCTCTGAAATTATAAGTTAATAGCCCTGCTTTGAGGGAACCCATACCTTTGAAATTGTAAGTGAATAGCTCTGCCCCAAGAAGGAGAATGTGGGCGGTGATGATGGCAATACTGGAATTAAAAGAGAAAGGACATGAGGAAAGGGACAACAAAAGGGTAGAACAAAGGAGAAGAAGGGAGGTAGAGAGGAAGAACAAGAGGGTAGAACAAAGGATGTGTGCAACAGAAACAATTGCAGGAAGGAGATGAAGAACTGAGAGGTTGGGGAGGGGAAACAACTCCATCTGAGAGTGAGAGGGAAATAAGCAAGAAGGGGAAAGTGATACAGGGTAAACAGCTACTGGGCAGCAGCAGTAGTGGTGAGTGTCACTGAGAAAGATCTCATAGAGAGAACAGCAATTACACCTTAGCTAACACAAGTTAGCACTGTGGAAAAGGTGACATAGTTGAACCTCCTTGCAAGACCATTTTACCAAGAAAGCCCTGAAATGAGACATCACAAATGAAATAATTTAAAACTAGCACACAAACAGAGAGATAGAAAGGGCAAAGAGTGAAAGCAAATCAGAGAGGGAACGGAGGCAAAGAGGAACTCTAGAATGGGAAGAAAAACAGCAGACATGTTCAGTAACACACAGCCTATCTGAACTACAAACATTACAGGAACTTGGATCGTGAGAAGAAAAAAAGAAAAGAAAAGGAATGGAATGGAATTCCTAATCATAGAAATACTAGGAGTGAAGAAGCTAAAATGGACTGGAATGGGCCACTTTGAATCAGACAACTAAAACTGAGTGTTCTACTCAGGAAACCAAAACACATGAAGAAACGGGATGGCTTTCATATCCAGGAGAGATATAGCAAAAGCATCACAGGATACAATCTAAAGTCAGACAGAACCATGTCAACAAGGCTACAGGGAAAACAGGTAAATATCATAATACAAATATATGTGCCAACCACAGAGGCAGAAGAAGAAGAAATTGAGTGAAGGAGTTCAGGAAGAAATCGACAACACACCAACACAGGACCTCAACTAATCATCAGAGACTGGAATACTAAAGTAGGCAACAAAGAAGACTCAAAAATAGTCAGAAGATTCAATTTAGGCAGAAAAAGCAAGCCAAGTGAAAGCAGCCTATTCATTGCAAGTACCTGCTTTATACAAGCAGAGAGGAGACTTTACACATGGACAGTACCAGATGGCAAATATAAGAATCAGATAGACTACATCACTGCTAATAGAACATGGAGAAGTTCTATTCTCACTGCCAAAACTAAACCAGGTGTGGACTGTGGTATGGATCATGAAATATCAAAAAGAAGAGTAAGACTGAAGAAGAAAGCAAAAAAAAAAAAAAAAGTCATTATATCAAAATATGATTTGAACAACATCTCAGCAGAATTTAAAGACAAGCTATCAAACAGATTTGTGCTTTTAGGCATAACTGAGCAGGAACCAGAAAACTATGGTCAGCAGTCAAGGCTAGAATAAAAGAAGAAGGTAGCAAAAAAGTTACAGTGGCCAAAAACAAAGAGAGGACATGATGGATAATAGATGAAATGATACAAGCAATCAAGGAAAAAAGAAAAGCAAAAGAAAAGGAAGACAGGAACAAAAAGAACCTTGAATGCAACTGTTCAGTGACTAGTGTGCAAGATTAAAAAGGACTACTATAACTATCAATGCAAAGAAACAGAAGGGGGAAAAAAGGAAAAACAAGATATTTCTTCAACAAGATAAAGAAAACTGATCAACCCACAAATCAGAATGGATATGACAAAAACAAGAACACACTACAAGACCAAATGTAAATTAAAAAACCACAGGAGGCAGTAGACAGAAGAGTTATATAAAAGTGGAGTGGGGGGGAATGAATGACACATGGAATGAAAATCATATGAAGATGAACCTCATTCTATAAAGCGAGGTGAAAGTTACATTAAGAGAAAATGAGAAAAACAAATTACCATGAACAGATGATGATGATGATGATGATAGGATTTATTTATATGACGCCCAATCACTGGGAATCTGGGCGGCTTACAACAGAGGGGATAATAGACGGTTCCCTGCCCTCAGGCTTACAATCTAAAAAGACACAACACAAAAGGAGAAAGGAATGGGGGGGGGGGAGTTCCAATTGAACTGCTACAATCCACATATAAAGAGTCAACTCTAATATGTCAACAAAAATGGGAAACAAAACACTGGCCAACAAATTGGAAACACTCAATATACATCCCCATCCAGACACATATGCAAGAAAAAGAAAATTTGGAGCAACTACAACACTAATGTCCCACACAAATTAAATAATGCTAAAAAATACTGCAACACAGACCCCAACCACAGATGGAGAGAGAAATCCCAAACGTACAAGCAGGTTCAGGAAAGACAGAGACACTAGGGACCACAATGCAAATATATGATGGCTAATGGATCAAAAATTCCAGAAGAAAATCAGCATGTGCTTTATAGACTATAGCAAAGCCTTTGACTTCATCGATCATGAAAAGCTATGGAACGCCCTCAAAGACATGGGAGTGCCAATACACTTGGATAGTTCTGATGAGAAAGCTATACTCAGGACAAGAAGCCAGTGTCAGAACAATATATAGAGAAACAGAATGATTCCTAATTGACAAAAGAGTCAGGCAAGGCTACATCCTTTTGCCCTATCTGTGCAACTTGTATGCAGAAAATATCATATGAAGAACAGGCTTGGTCACAGAAGAAGGAGGAGTAGAGAAGAAGGAACGTCACCAATCTAAGACATGAAGGTGACACAATATTACTAGCGGAAAACATCAGGGACTTGGAACAATTACTAAGGAAAGTCAAGGAAGAAAGTGCAAAGGCAGGCTTGCTGCTGCACATGAATAAAACAAAAACACAGTACAAATAATGTTACCTTCATACATATTTGCTTAAAAGGAAGCCTCACTTTATAATGGGGGCTTGTTTTCAAGAAAATGTGTGCAAGAACGCAGTTCTCAAGTGTGATTTTTTAAAAAAAAAAACTCTAGCTGCCTAGCATTTCTGCATGTACTGCTCATAATTTCAAGAGGTACCATAGGTCAGCAATTATGCTCAGTAATACCTTAGAGCAAGTTTTTTTATTTAAAAAAAAGTCATTGGAATTTGCTCAGTATAACACTCACACTAAAAATGTATGACTGAATTAAAAAGGCAAAACAAGCTAATTCTAATTTGCTATAAATATATTAGACTAACTCTTGGACTCAATGGCCAGGAAAGGGAGAAAAGGAGAAGGAAGATTAAAATTTACTGCTGAGTATATATAATAATCTTTACAGGCAAATGAAAGCAGAAATACCCCTTTCCTGGCTATTGAGGTTGATAGAAGCAAAGTATCAGCAGTAAAAAGATGAAATGGGCCCAGTAAACTTTAACCACTGTGGCCATTACTTAAACACAAATAATTGAGATGGACGAGGATCATGGGTTTTATTTCTGTGGAAAGATTAAACAATTTGGTGCTACATTATACCTCTTTAAACATAACTGGAGTGCTTCTGTTTAAAGTGATCACTTAAGGCTAACATTGGTCCATCAAAGGTTTTGTTTTGTTTCTTTTAAGAGCACATTTTGCTTTGAATACATAATAGTGCCTCAAAAATCCCTTTATTTTGTTCAGGTGCAGGTTAAAATTGGAAGATAAATCACACTTTGCTCCTGAACCTCCAGAGCAGAGGCGGACTATTTGCTCCACAGTGAATATTACATTAGAAATCTTTTAGCCTCACATATTCAAAGTTTTTTCTCCAACCACAAGAACAGGAATGTCTGTTAGTACACATAAACACAAGTGTGATTAAGAAAAGAAGGAGCTGTGAATACAGATTCACATAATGTAGCAAAAAATAGCTTTGGGACATTTTTATTATGTTCTACAATCTAGTGGCGGGATTGAGTGACTCCAGTTATTGGCTTCATTTGACAAAATGGAGACACTTCAAAAGGAATGCAGACATACCTCAGTTAACAAACCCTGTGACAAAGAATCTCATTTTTTCAAAGACATTTTATGCCTGCCTAGCCCCCTTTTCCCCACTCTCTGTCTAACTGGAAATTTTTTATCAGCATTGGCACTGGAAGTGTGATGGAGGAGGCCTGTGGAAAGACAGATTTTCCTTATTGGGTTGCAGCTGTCTCTCTGCAGTAAACAATGCAATGAAGCTGAAAATGGGGAAAAGCGGGATATTACTCTGGCCAATGTTACTGTTGTAGTGTGTGCTGCCAACATCAGGGAAGGTAAATAGCAGCTCCTTCAAGGCTGTACATTTGGCCACCAAAGTGGAAATCATAAGAAAAGTAGAGGATGGTAAAAGAATGAAAAAAATAATGTCAGTGGATGCATTTTGGAAGATGCTTTCAAGTGGTCGCTAGACGGATGAACATTTTTTTATTTTTTATGCAAGGCTTATCTGGTTGTTGAATAGACTGCGATGGAAGGAAGTCATCCACTTTAAGATTGCAACCTGAGAGCTACTTAACACAGCAACCATTTTATATTTGATGGACCACACAACTACATATTTTCCAAAGTGGAATATATATATATATTCTATGTATTTTATAGGACCATGTGTGGCAGGTGTAATATGATAATGGATGCATAATAAGCCAGTGTTGCCATAATGTAATGTAATGCAAAACAATAATTAGAGATTATTATGGTTTCTTTCTCAAAGAGATATTACAGTTCCATATTTCCAGCATGGTTTGAATATGTCAGGGCAGAATCTAATTTTGAGCCACATTCTTGATTTTTTCATGACTGTAGGGTTGTCATAATTTGAAATAATCTGACAACAAATACCAATAACACAAGTTCTTAGATTCTGGTGTAAAATACAACTTCTAAAAGATTTGATAGAACAATGTTTTAAGATTACACTCCACTCTTTCAAATGGCAAAATGGTGTAACAGCACAACTGTATGCTGTAAGTAAAAACAGACTCTAAACTCTTAATACACACAAACATGTGGATGGGGGCAAAAATAACCCACAGCTGAAGATTCATTTGCATCAAGCATATACAGCAACGGTTCACTTTTTGCTTGTTATGAGATGCTTAGGTGATTTGATTTGCATGGAGTCCTCCTTACACTTGAACAATTGTGATATGAAGCCTATGTGTGCCAGGCCTTCTTGGCTTCCTCTGTAAATAGAGGAAAGCCAGGCAGAGTGATGCCTCAGCATATTGTTCTGTCTGCATTATTATAGTGAGAAAAACTGGCCAAACTATTTCTCAGATTCTAACATTATTATCATTTTGTTTTCACAACCTTGCTGTTTCCTCCATATCAGGGACCTGAAGATATCTCATATCCACAATGAGTTATAGGGCTTGAACAGAGTTTGCTCTTTTTCTTCCCTTGATACTGCCTTCTGTTTTTCTTTCTCCATTTACTAATGTTTTTCTCTTTCCTTCTGCCTAGTCTATTCCTCTCTTGCATGTTTTGCTACAATGAATTTAACAGTTCCACTTTCTTCTCAAGTCTTCCCAACCAGTACTTCTTCAGGCAGGACACAACTGCTCTCTAATTTGCTCTGAAGTTAGAGCAACATGGTCAACATTGGACATCATTACTTTTCACTAGCACGAGCAGTAGCTCTTGGTCAATCCGCAGCATACCAGTAGGAGAAAAGAAATCCCATCCTCCATACCCAAAATATCTAAAAGCGTGAGATGCGGTTTACAGATCACTATACAGAAGTCATATCTGAAGCATAGAAGTTACACTTAATTTATGAACCAATGCAGTTAGATCTGTAAAGGTAGAACACCACAGTGAGCACAGTGTCAGGCTGCTGGTAGTGGTCATATTGCTGGTAGCTTGCCAGTCGTTCTGGAGGCCACTCCGATTGTGGGGTGGGCAGAGCCATACCCACACATTGTTGGAATGTGGGTGAATGGAAAAGCAGCTTACATAAAGAGGCATTCCATTCCAGCTTAAACACATGTCTCACTTACAGCCATTGATGTCACATTATGCCAATATAACATCTGCCCCATCTTGGATTCGCCCATTTTCATTTGCTGCCCCTCACTCCTGGAACCTTCTTCCCCCGTGAGCCATCACTTCTTTAACCAGCTTCAAAACAGAGTTGAAGACCATCCTGTTCAGAGAAGCCTTCCCAGGCATTGCATAATTGTCACTTGCTATTTGATGTTCTTTTGATGCCTGTTTTATCGAACCCATTTCCTGTATTGATATGTACTTTATATGTATTAGCCTTCTAGCCCCACCACCTTTCCCTTCTCCTCATGTCTTTTTAGATTGTAAGCCTGAGGGCAGGGAACTGTCTAATTAAAGAGATTGTATGTACAGCGCTGTGTAAATTTACAGCGCTTTATAAATAAAGGTTAATAATAATAATAATAATAATGTTCTTGTGTGTATATGCCAGCACTACCTTATGCTCCACTGCTTTTACAGGGTGTTAAAGGGAGCACTGTGCTTCACTGGTGTTAAAGGGACCATAAAGAAAGAGAGGAGGGGCATAGGAGAAATCATTGTACCAACTAAAGGACAATGAACCACTACAGTGAAGTGACAAAGCAAATTAAAAATATACCTCACCCTGCAAAACCCTCTCCTTGTATTTGAACTACTTAGAAGTTCCCATACTTTCCATATTGCCTTAAGGTTATCTGCATTTTTAAATACTGAATTATGCTAAAGTCTTTTATTAATTTGGTAATGGTTATGCAAGGCTTTCAAAATGCAAACAGAATTGTCCCCTGGGAAACAGAGCTTACACTTGGCTCACCTCAGGCTAAAACAGGCAGCTTTATAATGTCAAAAGGGGGCACAAGGGCAAGTTTCTGAGATGCCATGCATAATGGTATCTTACCTAGAGCAGCAATTTTAACGATATTTTATTGTTACTGAGAAGGGGAAAAAGAGGTCAGTTCTGTATATCGGTTCAGCAAGCATCCCTTACTCCTTTCTGCCTTCCGTCCAGTTACTGTAGAGAGGACAGAGATGAAAAATGAGGCATCATACATTTTCAAGGTTGCTAGGAGCAACTAATACTTCCAAATTGGTATTCATGTTTTATTACATCTTAAAATTCTACACCTTAAAAACAATAAAGGAAATTGAATTTTCATATAGAAGCTTTTGTTTGTGGAATGTACTTCAATTTTAGCACCATTTCCCCGACGTCTTTGTCCATATGGTATTAACTCTTTCTCACAAGGTGCCAAACAAAAAGCAAAGCACTACTTCATGTCTTAACTCAGGGGAAGACACAGCCAAATTTTTTGCAGGGCCAAGAGAGAACATATTCTTTAATATTCCTTTATCGTATATGCTTATTTTTCACCAGCAGATTATAAACTGACAGTTTAGGTCATATAGTCTTGATTCATTTCCTGCTGCTAAGCTCATCCTTCATTTGGCAATCATAGACAAATATGTGGACATTCCTACACCCCATACATATAAATACATGCAACTAAGTTTCTTGGATATTTATGTTCTTGATAGAGTTATACTTCTCCTGAAGGAGATCTTTTATAGTCTAAGAATGTTCTGTGGAAAAGAAATTTCCCTGCAACAAGGGGAAGTCGTTTACTTTAGTTACATCAGAAGTAGGGTATTAATGTCTTACCCAAATTGCTAGATTACTGAGATGGCACCAACAAAGTAATATATAATAGGA
>NC_056525.1:117368484-117386063 GCF_019175285.1 Sceloporus undulatus
AAAAAAAATGGCACAATCACCATAGCCATGATTGCTCACTTAAGGCAGGTCTGTCATTTCATCAGGAGGAAGGTGGTGTGAACTGTGTATCCGTTGTTTGCCCATTGTGGGAGCTGGTAGTGTAGATAGTGGGTTCTCCTCATGAATTAGAAAACCCTGGATATTAGTTGGCTTTTCTCCTCTGTCTCTTTTTGTCCTTAGTAAAGAATTACATTTCTAATTTCCTGTAGAATCCTGCTGTTGTAATAGCTGCACAACAACATCTTCTACTTGGACTTTCTACAACACTGTTTCTTCTCAGTTTCCAACAAACATTAGCCTTAAGCAGTCCTGTGCACCATAAGCAATGATCCAGATGCAATTGTTAAGTTACTTGTGCCAGCTTGCACTTAATTTTATCATTAGCTTGAACAGCTCTGAAGCTCATAAAAGTTCTAAAGTTACTGGCATTTATTTTTTCTTTTAAGCAGTTTCTGAATAGCAACCGTATGCTCCTATAAGCTTGATCAAATCAGTGAATAGCCAGGTGCAATGCAACTTTTCCCCCATGATATGGTTAAAAGAGAGGCTTTAAAATGCTTTAAACTAAAGAGATGGATTTTAAACATTTAGCTTTGATTTTAGCAGGCTCAAATATTTTAGGTAGAGTGAAGGACTTACAAAGACCATACTTCACAGATCACTGAGAATTTTGTTTTCTTAGTTCCTTCCTTCCTTCCTTCCTTGACAACAAGCTTTTTCATGGTTACAAACATAGGGGCTGTACAGACAGCCCAAAAGGAGTAGCTCTGTGCCACCCCTGAATGAGCGGTGTTGGGGACATGGTAACTGGATGCCACACCCCCAACCCACTGAGAAAAGAAGCCCCCAAAAGGAGCTTCTTTTGCCAGGACGACAGGAGCATCATAAGGGTCGTGCCACACCCTCATGATGCTCCCCGTGTACAGTGCCATTTGTGCTACATGCATGAGCAACGGCATCATGGCACGTCCTGTGTAAACAGTGGCACACCAAGATGGTGCCCGCAGCATGCAGTATGGCTCAGGAGCATGCGGACGCTCCTCTCTACCAAGCCCTACTTTTGGCCCCAGGCCGGTCTGTACTGGGCCTTTATCTCACCCTACACTCTTTCACTTTCCACTACTCTATCAACTCCTTCTACTCTTCTACTTTTCCCCTTCCTTAATGTTTTCCTTCACCTCTTCTGCAATGTCCAAGTTTTCATTTATTGTTTCCATATATAGCACCTAAAAGGGTTTTTTTCCCAAATGTAGCAACACAGAAAATTCCTGAGAAATCCATTGTCCTTTGTTCAAGAGAAAACCTGTGGCTTCAGAAGAGGCAGCGACACTCTTAAACCCAAAAGGAGTTACTTTACTGCTGTGAATGAAGTCTAAATTTTACTGTACTTTGTCTCAGTCCACAATGACCAAGAGAGGTGTGGTCTCAAACAGCATTGAGACTCTCCAAACCAAGTGAAATGGAGCAGAGATAACATGGACCCGAGCAGACAGGCCAAAATAAAGCTGCTTTGGGTCACTTTGGAGGTATGCTGTTTAAATGACACATGCATCCTAAGAGGCCAGAAGACATGCCAAAGCCACACTCCAATTCTAAGGACTGGAGTACAGCTTTGGTGCAGCTTCTGGCCTCTTAAGATGCATGTGTCACTTAAACAGCATACCTCCAAAGTGACCCGAACCAGCTTTATTTTGGCCTGTCTGTTCGGGCCCTATATTAAACATAGGCCTGAATCACCAGCACTCTTACTTTTATTCCCCCTATATAGCTTTTTAACATTTTCTGATAAAGAAGCCAGAGTTGCTTTGGAAATCTGTATTATGTGTTTTGTGCATTTGGGCTGTCCAGTTGAGGTATCACTCCTTAGTGGGTTTTGTATTTTGTTTTATTTTGCTGTATGGCTAGTATGAATACCTCTGAAAATGTATTTTGAGGCAGCATTTAATAGACTGCATATGTAGCACCACTACTGTGCATTCCATTTTGAGCACACCAAAGTTTGTATTATTTAACTTTTCTAGAGGGGAAGTACTTACTTGCTGTAAAAATCATGGAAATCATAGAATAATAGAATCATAGAGTTGGAAGAAACCACAACAGCCATCCAGCTAAACCCCCTGCCATGCAGGAAATCTGAATCAAAGCATCCCTGACAGAATGTCATCCAGCCTCTGTCTAAAGACCTCCAAGGAAACTCCACTACACTCCATTGAGGGAGTGTGTTCCACTGTCAAACAGCCCTTACAGTCAGGTAGTTCCTCCTAATGCTGAGGTGAAATCTCTTTTCCTGTAGCTTGCATCCATTGCTCCGGGTTCTATTATCTGGAGCAGCAGAAAACAAGATTGCTCCTTCCTCAATATGACATCCTTTCAAATATTTAAACAGGGCTATCATATCACCTCTTAACCTTCTCTTCTCCAGGCTAAATGTGATGGTTTTAACAGATAAATCCATTGCATGCTTATTCAGAAGTAATTTTGGCCTGTGTTAGTAGGACATGGCTTTCATATAGGCAGGCATAAGGGCTATAGCTTTAAAAACTGGTGTGCATCAGTAAGGTTGTACATTAGAACAAAAAAAAAACATTACTAAGGATTCTATATGGTCTGGTATGGGAAGAGGTCTATGAAATGATGCCATGAGTTAGACCACTGGGTGACACTAACCCTAGTAACACCACTGTGTAGAAAATAGCATTGTCCATGCTGTAACAACATTGCCAATTCGTCTGCACACAGCATGTGAACAGCATCTGGGCATCATGTGTGCAATTCCTGTACAGAAAATATGTGAATTCTACATAAATTGGTCTCAGGTGACATTATTGCCTAGAATCCATGCATAAGTTCCCTTATGCCAGTAATGTCCAAATTCTGGCCTTCCAGGTGTTTTGGACTTCAGCTCCCAGAAGCCTCAGCCACTTTGGCCAATGGTCTGGGATGCTGAGTGCTGAAGTCCAAAATACCTGGAGGGCCAGAGTTTGGACATCACTGCTTCATGCACAGCAACTTGGTGTTTGCTTGGCAATTTCCTGCAAGTCCAACAAGTCTTGCCACAAAAATCTCATCAATTGTTTGAAAAAGCATTCCCTTCAGCACTAGGAAGAGATGCCACAATAATATATTTCAAAATGTAGGGTTGGGGTTGACTGAGCTGATTCTTTTGACAGCGCTTAAAATCTCTTCTTGCCTCCTTGTGAAATATGTCCACTGTTTTGCTTTCAGAATCAGTAAGCCAAAGCCAATTGGCTAGGCAGCATTAAATACCTTAACCCTGACTAGTTGGGATAACGCTGTTACACTTCTGGTATGAAAGATGAAGCAGAAAGAGACAGAAATAAGAAATGCTGGTATGAAAACAGCAGTGAGATGTGGGAGGGGAGACTAATAATGCTTTAAATAAGATTTAAAAATTTAACAAGAGCGGTACAGTATTTTCAAAACTGCAGTATGGGTAAAAGGTAAATCTAACATCAGGATTAGGACGTTCAGAATTCAGTTGTTCAGACTATGTAATAGTATAAAATATTAAAACCATTTGCAATAATTAAGGTGGAAAAATAATATACAGTAACTTCAAAATGGCAAAACACAGCATCTGGTGAAAAAAATATATATTTTAGAACAAAATTATTATAACTATTATCAAACTCACAATTATGTTATCTCCACAGTGTCTCAATTTAATAAAAATAGGTTGGTAACTGCTTACTTTGACGTCCTCACACTGAGAAATGAATAATAGCTCCTGATTCCTATTGCATCCATTTTTATCATACCCCCTGTTATTTTTCACATAATATAAATGCAAGAAAATGAACACAGCCATATTTTAATAAGAACCATGTCTTGAAGTAGGTTTTCCATCCCAGTAATGGTTTTAGCCCTTTTATATTCTCTGCTAGAGTCAGAGAAGAAAAAAGTTGTATAGAGGTTCATATCCTTACTTAGTCAAGTAAACCTACTGGATGACCTTGAGCAGGGGACATTCTCTCAGCCTAGGAGGAAAGTATAGTAAGCTACTTCTCAATAAATCTTTCCAAACAAACCCTATTATAGGGATGTTATAAGTTAGCTTGTGGACACATAACAACAATAGGAGTAAGAGACAAAGCTGCCACAAAACTCCTTATCTATTTCCCCCCCATGGAGATGTCCACTTTCCTCTCTCATGCTTTCTGTGATGGGCTCAACCCCCTCCTCAGCCTTTTAAGAAATGCATGTTAACAAGGGTTTCTGCCTCCCTGGGAGCTTTCACAGAAAGGATTACATTTGTGAAAGAGATTTATATGATCTCCTCATAGATAGAAGGTAAACCAGGCTGAAGATTTGCCAGGTTTCACCTTTTCATGAAAGCTGTGTTCCTTTAATTTACACATTTTGGTTAGCATTTTATTTCTAATTCAATTACCTCTTTCTGAACTTCTTCCTCTTGGTTCTTTAATAACTATATCATTCACCAATGCTCTGTGTCTGGGAGAAGCTCATTGGTACTGTAGGGCGCTTCCCTGTTTGACCTGCAGGCCACTGATGCAGCAATTGGAGAGTATTTTATTTGGTGTGTAACTAGTTTGGGATTTAGTCTTATCCATGTACTTGACTACTTTGCAGGAACACATTAGCCCAGTTAGGCTGTGAAACCAAAGCTCTAAATAGAATCCTGTTGCAAGTTTACAGCATCATAAACTAACTTATATTTTGAAATTTAGAATTGTGCTGTTTTGTAGTGGTCAATTTCCCTGCAGCATCACACAAGTGGTGCAAACAGTATTGTCACAGTGCAAAGTTCACAAGGCAAAACAGCACAGCACTCTGTTCAAAATGTGGTTCTTGCACAATCATAGTGTAAGGCGAAGGGAGCAAGAGCCCTCAACAGAGTGCTAGGGCACTCAAGTAGATGCGACGGTCAGAAGTGCTTGCTATCAACTTCGCTTGATACACCAACTGCGCCCCTGCCTGGGCCAAAGGGACCTTGAAACTGTGGTACATGCTCTGGTAACCTCTCGTCTAGATTTCTGTAATGCGCTCTACATGGGGCTACCCTTGTACCAAGCCTGGAAGCTTCAGTTAGTACAAAATATGGCAGCCAGACTGGTCACCGGTACATCTAGGTTTGACCATATAACACCTATTATAAAACATCTTCACTGGCTGCCTATTCGCTTCCGAGCGCAATACAAGGTGTTGGTTGTTACCTATAAAGCCCTACATAGCTTGGGCCCAAGTTACTTGAGGGACCGCATTTCCCATATAATCCACCCCGCACATTCAGAACATCTGGGAAGAATCTTATGGAAATTCCACCTTCCAAATATGTTTCTACATTCCAGATGGCCTTTTCAGTGATGGCCCCACGAATCTGGAATAGCCTTCCCGAGGAGCTCCGTTTGACGACCCCCCTAGAAACATTTTTAAAAAGGCTTAAAACCTTCCTTTTTTGTCAAACCTTCCCTCCTGATAAATGAAGTTGTGTATGTTGATGCCATTGATTCCCTGCCTTACCTTGCTGTATGTGTTTTAAATTTTGTATAATTGGTTTTTATCTAGAGATGTTTTGTAACAGTTTTTTATGGTTGTAATGGAGTTCTACAGCTGTAAACCGCTTTGATCTGTGGAAAAGCAGTATACAAATAAAATTTATTATTATTATTATTATTATTATTATTATTAATCTGGAATGAAAAGCAGTGCAAAATTGTGCCCAGCTGGAAAAATGTCCCCATTTTTTGCAACACTGTCCTGTTGTGTATTGTTTCAATTCTGTAACATAGTTGTGTATCGTATCAGAGATGCAGCACTGTCATTTTAAAGTAATCACAACCCATGATGCAGCATCTTGGCCAGGAGACCTCTCTTTTCCACATATGCCAGCTTTTCTTATAATTATTTTTGTGCAGAGATTAAGGGGCGAAACAGATGGACTTTTTGCGCCAGTTTGGGAGTGGCATCAGAGCACAGTGTTTAAGTATCACATGCTTTGATGCCGTCCACATGCAGGCATCATGCCATTTACTTGACCATATGGAGGGCAGGCTTGTGGCATTCTAGCAGTGTGGCGTTTATACGCTGCATGTCACAGGGGTGCTGTAAAGCTGTGGTGGTGACGGAAAAGCCTTTTTTTTTGCCAGTTCAAAAAGAAGTGGCATTTTGCTGTCTCTTTTTGGACCAGCAAAAATCTGGATCGGGGTCACGGTGTGAAGTTGCCACAGCTTTGATCCCGCTTTCTCTAGGGCAGCTTGAAGCTTCCCCTTCAGGGCCGTCTGTTTCAGCCCCAAGTGATAATTTTAAATCAGGAAAGTGATTATCATTATATTCTGAGGAGTAAAAAAAGTGGTTGTTTTTGCAGTGTGTCCTACTTTACAGGATTAATAATGCAGGACGTGTCCAGCACAACTACTGTGAAACATATCTGGAATGTTGTTTCTCACAGAAGTAAATGCAGATATAAATTTTCATTAATTTTCTTCCAAAAGCAAGCAAGAAATAATTTCAGCAATTTTCTTTTTGTAGTTTGAGATCTATTCTGTACAAAATTGCCACGTGGTATTTTGGGGCAGAAAACAACAATTACAGGGCAGAAATCTCCCCACACAATATTGTCTTTTGCATAGAAAAATGCTGTTTCCTATACAAGAAATGTTGTTTTTCAAATGTGTACAAAATTTGATTGTGTTGAATCAGTCCTGTGACTGTGAAATTTCTTATCAGTACAGGACTTTATTTATTTATTTATTTTGCCAGGTTTTTATTTTTTTAGTCTTTTGGAATATTCTTCACATCCCCATAAGAGCTGGAAAACAGGGACAGATACAGGAAATAAGTGACAGGAGCTGCATCTTCTTTTGCTTCAGGGAGATTTAAAATACAGGAAGGAAGGGGGAGAAGTGGGGAGGAAATATAGAAGCAAATTTAAGACTAACTGACTTATTTTCACATGATCTTTCATGGATATAAACCGGCTTTTTCAGATGCAGTGGTTTGAGTGTTGGACTACGAATCAGGAGACCAGGGTTCAATTCCCAGCTTGACCATGAAACCCACTAGGTGACCGTGAGTGAGTCACATGCTTTCAGCCTCAGGAGACGGCAAGGGCAAACTTCTGAGCAAAAATTGCCAACAAAACCTCATGGTTTTAGGGTCACCTTAAGTCAAAAAGGACTTGAAGGCACACAACACACACACACACACACACACAGGGGGGGAGGGAGGGAGGGAGGGAGGGAGGCAGAGAGAGAGAGAGAGAGAGAGAGAGAGACTGTTATTAAGTCTTCAGTAATAAAGTAAAGTGCGCCCACGTTATACGCGGGCACACTATACATGGCTTTGAGCATAGGTGTTCAAGCTGCACGGGAGCACACGGGGCGCAAAGGGTGGTGCGTCCCATTCAAATGAATGGGGTGTGCACCCATGGCGCACGCGCTGCCATCCTGCCATGCGCACAAGCCCCATTCACTTGAATGGGGCTCGAACATAGGTGGAATTCGCCTTACACAGGGGGGTCCGGAACGGATCCCCCATGTAAGGCGAGGTTCCACTGTATATTTTTACAGTTGTAGGAGTAGGAAGGAATGTAATAGGATCCAGAAAGTTGTAAATCATTACCCTTGCTTTAATTTTTTCAAAAGACTGGATAAGGTGATGTGGGTTTTTCATATATTTACAATGGTGAGCGTGTGAAAGCAGTACTTTACCAAAGGCAATATCCCTCTCTGAGAAGTGTCCTTTCATTTCCTATGCAGTAGCAAGGACTCTCGTATTAATAGGTCGTGTGCTGTGAAGCTATTGTCCTCATTCATACCTTTGCTAATAGATAGTAATTTGTGAATATGATTCAATTCAGCAGTTTCTTTTTCTAGTGTTCATTTGTAATTTCCTTGTTCAAGGATGCAACTTAACTTTAACAGAGATTTAAACCTCAGTGTGTGTGTAATAGTTTAACCTAAATTCTCATTTAGGTCAAAATAATATGGGGTCTGTCTGAATTAGTGATAACACATAGTTTCACCACATTTTGAAACCTAGCTGTTTAAACGATGCACATGACCAACATGGGGGCAAATACAGGATGAAGCCATGCTCCAGGGCTAAACAGTAGAGGAAATTACCCCAGTTTGATCTGCTTCAATGTGCAAACTATTGCACCTGTATGTACATTGGTGCAGAGACAGGCAAAAGCACCTGCAAAGTGCTGGCACTATTTCTGTTTTTATTTTATTTTATTGCCCACTCATAAATTGATCACACATGCATACAAGTGATCAGCTGCCCCATTGACCCATTGCACCATCAACCCATCACATACCCCATGAAGTGAAATGATGACCAACATGGTCTTGCCAACAATACAATAGATTTAATCATAATATTAACAAACTGGCCTGTCCAAAAGAGTCATGGAGGAAGGACGGAAGAGGGCATGTATGAGGGGCATCCATGATCATGCTGTGCCAATGTGTCACCGGGTGCACTAATGCACCATACAGGTGGTCAAACACCAGGGCAGAAAAAATAATAATGGCACAGCACAGCTTGTACCTGTGAATGCCCAGTTTTGGCAGGTCTGTCCTTCCAGACCGGGGGGCGGGGGGGCACTAAGGATTGCCTATCAGTGTTCGGCCCATTGTGGGAGTTGTAAATACTGTCCCTGGGTTCTCCTGGTGAATTGGGAAACCTCAGAGGTAACCCAGCTTTTTCCCTTTTATCTGCTCAGCCCTACGTATACAACTTAGATTTTGTAATGTTTACTTTTTTAAATAATAAAGAAAAAATGAATATTCCACAGATCTGTTCAGTTCTGAAAGATGATATATCATGGATGTTATGGTTTGCTGAACAAATGGGTTTTCCCTTGTGATTTTGTTTTCCTAAATGAGCTACATCCCATACCTCTGGCAGCCAGAAAGATATCCCATGTGAAGCAAAGGTCAGTCTAACTGGTACCAACCATTTCAATAGTAGTTATTACACTCTTTTAGATATACTAATTGTTCTACATAGTTCAAAAGGCATGTCAGTGAGAACTCAATATCTAATCATTAATTTTATTTCAACCAGTATGCATAAAAATGTTTCAACCAGTATGTAGCATTATGTGCCAACCATCATGTGCCAAAAATCTTTTAACTATTGTGTACAGACAACATAGTTGGTGGATCTAGATGGGTATAGTTTAAAGGTAAATCTAGAAATGAGATGAACAAATACTTCATTGGAATATTTTTACTTTCTAAGTGTTAAGGTGATGTGAATGTCATCAGTTTATTAAGTACTACATTCCTAGTTTATTACAGATTCCCCTCTGCATCAAATTAAAACATGCATATGGTTATAGCACTGATTTCTTAATTTCATTAAAATTACCCTGCCAACAGCTGGTCTCTTGAACAAATGAATATGTCAGTGGCAGATTATAGATTAATGGCACTCCTGCTTCTTCAAAGGTGCAACAGTTCTAATTTAAATTTAGGTCTCCGAATGAGATGTTTCAGGAAATCCCTGTCCAGTTTTTTTAAAATAGATGTAACAATTATTTCAAAGGCCTTTCCCCCTGCTTAATAATCAAGGGTACAAATTCTTATAAAGGTCATAGTGAAAGCATTCACTATATTAGAATTGCTTACAGAGTGATTCAGCTATGTGTGCTGTTGATGTTTCAAGCTCACCATGAGACGCATTGTAATCAAATGTGTCTTAATGCGAGACACAGAAACAGAATATGTTTTTCTACATAAAACAATATTTTTGCACAGAACATTATATTTTGCAGAAGAAAGTACACAGAAAAATTTATTTGCAAAATGCAATTTTTGCACTGATAAAATTTTCACCCAAAGCCTCAAAATGCAAAAGAAGAAGAAGAAGAAGAAGAAGAAGAAGAAGAGTGAAACATATCTTGTAATCTCACCCAGTGAAGAGAAAACATGAAATATTCTTGTATATGGGAATGAAATAAAGTTAAGAAACGGCAGCTGTACAGACCAGCCAAAAGGGCCAGCATCAGGGTAGAGTAGGGGATGATGACTGCATGCCACATGCTCCGACTCCACCCCCAAAGCAGCATCACGCTGTCCACCTGGCTAGATGGTGGGTGGTGTCACAACATTTCTTTGGCACAGCATTTAGACATGCTGCACAGAAAAAATGGGGAAGAGCCATGTGATGGTGGAAAGGGTGCCCTTTTTCAGGGCCCAAAAGAAGCCGAGGAGGAGGAGGAGGAGTGTATAAAGGAATGGCCAGAATTATGAAGGAGCTGAAATAACTGCTCTGTGAATAATAATGATAATAATAATAATGAGGAGGAGGAGGAGGATGATCTCTGTATAGAAACATGGAAGTGCTTGCAAAGTAAATACAGATTTAAGGAAAGCTTAAATAAATTATGATTGGTATGGAGAATATGGAAAATGTTTTTTTTTTTTTTAATTTTCCTCTTTCGTAATACTAGAACTAAAGGTTATCCCCGGAAGCTGAAAAGTGAGAGACTAACAATAGGTAAAAGGAAATACTTCTTCACACATTGCTTATTTTAAATATTTAAAACATATTTTTAAATATTTAAAAATTTTAAATATATTTAAAATATGAAATTGATTACCACTACTTGCAGCAATGTCCCCTAACTTGGGCTGCATCCACACGGAAGAAGTAATCCAGGTTGACATGACTTTAAAACTGCAGTGGCTCAATGCTATCGAATCCTGGGAATTGTAGTTAGTTGGACTTTAAAAAGGTATTAACCAACACTGAAAATAATTTGGGAGCCAGAAGAATGATTTTAATATGTGTGTAATGTGATCATTACACATATTCCTCCTGGATGTCCAAATAATCAATCTGTTTGCCATGCTTCTAAATTCAGCACAGAGGTAGCCCAATGTACACCCCATTGCAGAAGTCCAGCCTTGAGGTTAACAGCACATGCACTACTATCTTTAGGCCCTCCAGCTCTATGTGGGGGCACAGCTGGAGTAACAGCCAAGGTTGATAACAAACACCCCTTACCATTAAATTTATATGAGGTGTCATTTGGAGTGATGGATCCAGAAATACCCTCAGGCTGGGAACACAGTCATTTGGGAGAGTGTAATGCCATCCATGACTGGTTGACGCACCTTCAAACCCTGGTTAGGACCTTTGACAGAAAGCACCTCTGTCTTGTCTGGATTCAGCTTCAATTTGTTTTTCCCCTCATCTATCCCATTATCTCCTCCAGGCATTCATTCAAAGGAAACATACTATCTTTAGTTGAGGCTGTTTCTGAAGTCATGGAGAAACATATTTGGGTGTGATCAGAATACTGATAGCACCACACCCCATGCTATTATATAATTTTTTAAAAAGAAAATGTAAAGATGTTTTAGGTCTTGTGTAGAAAATTGAAGGTATAGAATCTCAACTTTATTGTTTTTCAGGTATGTTTGTGCTGTTGCATTCCAGCTTGTTCATGTTTCTTTTGTCCTCATGCTCACATTGCAACCCTGCCACAGTGTGTGGCAACTGGAAAATAATTTGCTTTTCTATTTGTGGTGCTCTCCCCTGCCACACACATGCACTTGATGTTGATTTAGAATGCATGATTTTGAGAGTCTTTGTAATTATTTACCAATTCCTAAGTCTCTAGATTTGGGAGGGAGATTCTTTAGCAGAGTAACTCAACAGCTTTGCTTAATTCACTGTAGAGAAGAAAAGGCACTCTAAGTAATTGCAATTGTACAAGCCCAATTTAGTGCACAGGTGGTGTGCATTTATTAAATATTCCCCACACAATCTGGAAAAAAAAAAGATACCATGGACAATTCTGTATAAATACACAGCTGTTTTTCAAGACTGATTTAACAAAGTATGCCTCAGAAAATACCAGAAATGAGACTATTAAACTTTGTTCATTGCAACCAATACTGTTCAGACTTAACTGAAGGTTACCCTGCTATGTTTTTTTCTTGGATCATTTGCAGTACAGTCCATCCTGTCTACTCAGAAGGAAGCCCAACTTTGTTTAATGGGGATTACTCCAAAGTAGAGCTTGGAAAGTTACTTTTAAGGAGAATGAATATTGCACCATATGGGGGCCATCTATATAACAGAGCAGTAGGAGGATAGTGCTGTAGGTCCAATTGAATCATCCCACCATTGCTCAGTTGTGCTTCGCTTTAGCATGACATTGTACCAGTTTCCCATAGGAACCACTTTTGAAGATCTGTTTCAGGAAAGTGACTTTGAAGTTACACTCTCAGTGTGATTTTATTGGCCCTCAGTAGGAATAAACGTCCTGGCACACCTTTTCATAAGCCTCTGCTCCTTCCAAAGAAAAACATGTCCAGTGAAGTGACCAGAAATAAATACGAACAAAAATCTATCAGTGATACCTGTATTGGCCAACCAAATTGCACAATATACTTCTTGCAAGCTTTCTTCAGTTGGCCAATAAAGGCATCACTGATAGATTTTTGCTTGGATTTGTTAAATGGCCAACACAGCTCCCCCTGAATGTTTTCAGAAATAAATACAGTCAGTCTTCCATATACACAAATTCTGCATCCATGGATTTAACCATCTGCAGCTTGAAAATATTCAAACAACAATAATGATAATAGTTCCAAAAGGAAAACCTTGATTTTGTTATTTTAAATAAGGAATATCATTTTACTATGTCATTGCATATAACAGAACTTGAGCATCCATATATTTTGATACCTATGGGAATCCTGGATCCAAACCCTAGTGGATACAACGGCCCATTATAAAGTTCACTGGGCATGACTATATATATTACTACTTTTGCTATATACCTATATACCATACCACTCCTATTTCTTCCATGTCTAGTCTTTAAAATGCCTAAGAAGGAAACAATATAAATACAGAAACAATATATAAAGAGAGCCCTGGTGATGCATTGGTTAAATGCCTGTACTGCGGCCAGTCACAGCCATAAGGTTGTGAGTTCAATCCCTCCCAAGGGCTCCAAGATCCACTCAGCCTTGCATCCTTCCATAGGTCACTAAAAGCTTGTTGGCAGCAATTAGCTTACACACTGTAAACCACTTAGGGAGTGCTTAAGTGCACTGAAAAACAATATAGAAATGTACTTGCTATTGATATTGCTATAACAATATGATGATCATGGGTATTGGGGCACATGCTTTTTGAGAAATGGCCTCCCTTCTCATAGTTCTGGTTTTCCTTGTTGTCTACTGTACCTAGAGATCTTACAAAACAACAGCAATGCTATAAAATTGAATTCCATGTGGAAAATTAGTTCTCAGAATCTTCTGGCTTTCCTGGAAACAGAGTTTACATATCTGCTATGCTACTGTAACATTTTCTGGATCTCTGATCTTGGAGGTAACTAGTCATAGACACATAAATAATCATTTCTTCCTAATAAAAAAATTTGGGCAGGTTACAGACCGCCCTCAAGTGGCCGTTTCCCCGCCGCCGCCATTCACTGCGGAGGGAAGCCCCAGCGGCCAGACAGCGAGGCTTCCCAGCGCAGCGAAAAAGGAGCACTGAAATGGTGCTCTTTTTCAAAACGCAGAAGTGGCACCGCGAGGGGCAAAGCGCGCCCTCACGGCGTCAATTCCGCTGCGACATGTCTGGACATTATGCATCCAAGACGTCAAAATGGCAGCGCCCATGTGGATGGACGCTGCCATTTACGACGTGCTCCGCGCGTACTACAGAGAAAGGCCATGAGGAAGGTAAGATCCTTCCTAACCCTAGTACGCGCGAAGCGCATACTTTATGGCGGTCTGTAACCCGCCACATTTTATTTTCCCAATAATTTAGGAAGGATGGTATACAGGTTTATTATGATTGCAACTTAATGTGGAAGAATGTCATTTCTTATGTTGGTACATCTGTATCCTTTATTTGCTTCTATAGTTAAAGGGTTCTGACCACTGTACTGGAAAACAAACATCACAGAGATCATGTGGTGGCTCATGCTTTCTTTCCTAGTATTGCTTATGATCTGTTAGTGTACAGGTAACCATGAGATAGATGAAAGGATAATGTGTTTTGTACTGCAAGACAGCAGCTTTTAACATTCAGATTTATTTTACAAAAAAAGTAACTAAAAGTAATAAATGGGGAGTACAGAATTACTTTTATGTAATCTTAATAACGACTAAACATTTGAGGGGTCCTTGAAACTATATCACATACTATCTAATTTTAAAAGTGAACGTCAAAGTTCTCTCTCTATGTAGAAGGCTCCAAGGAAAGATTCTTGCACCAGGTGAAACTCCTGACCTTCTCCAGATAATTCTTAGTCTCCCACATTAAAAATAAACACTTGAGTGAGTAAAAATGAAGTGTGCTTTTACATTTAGTACAGGAAAATTGTGCTTCTCCTATCACAAGTTTCAGAAGACTGTCCTAAAAGCATGTGAGGAATCTCACAGATTTCCTTCTCTTTGTAACCAATAGTTCTATCTTCTCTGCCACTAGACTGCAGTTCACAAAGAGTAAGGTAACCAAGACAAAAGAAGGAAAGAAAATAGAGTTGGAGTAAATTAAAAGAACCTTCTGGCAAGGAGCTGAAATATATGGTCATTATCCATTCCTACAAAGGAATATACTGTAAAAACTCTTACAGGAAGATGGCTCAATCATTCTTCCTTGGCAATAAGAGTTGTTAATAGATGGACAAGAGCATAGGCAAAGGTAGCTGTAAGACATTTAGATCCCTACTGAGGCTAGGAGTAGGGAACCTTTTTGCCAGTTCTGTTTTATTGCTAGAGATTTTTGTGGTTAGGTGTTTTACTTATGAAATAATAAAACACATGTACTTATTATGATCCATGGGATGAACAATCCCTGAAGGATTCAGCTCTCAGATAACTGGAATCTCCATAATATTTTGATCATTAGAAGTTCAAACAAATGACCATTTTGATGAAACAGAAGAAGTGATGTTAAAGTACATTGGAAACACTAAGAACTAGAAGACAGCTCTTAGCACTACCAGTTGAAAAATACTAGACATCTATTCTAACTCTTTGGCCTTAATGATTGTATTCTGGTAAGAAAGAAAACCAACCAACAAATAAATAAAGAAAAACAAACAAAAACAATGGAAGAAAACAATGGAGGAATACAGATGAATAAAATATTCCTCTGAAACCCTGTCAAATTTAATGTGTGAGAAGGGTAATTTGAACAATGAAAACCTATGTGCATTTAAGCACATAATCTTAGTATACTATAGAGTTTGCTATATATACTAGTTTTTCTTTCCCTCCCTCCCTCCCACACATACATTTTATTTTTCCTTTCTCTCTCTCTCTCTCTCTCTCTCTCTCCCTCTCTCTCGCTTTCTTTCTTTAAAAAAAACATGTACTTCCCTTTATATTTATGAAGAAATATGAGACTCTGGATATCTTTTTATCACACAAGCAAAGCAAATTCTCACTGCTGTTGCCAACATTGGAAAGGCCATGCTGTAACTGCCTGACTTATGGCTGTTAAAGATAAGGAGCCTGTCAGTTTAGCATTACAGATAGAGTGGAATATACAGAGATTGAAAACCAGATTTTCAGGAGTTAAGCTGTCAAAGCCTTTGGGCTGTATGAGTCTTTCTGTCCATTTTGCTTTTTGCTGTATTCATGTCATCAACATAATTATCATCATTTTGAATTATTTCCATATTTTTGGAAATATGAAGATACACAAATTTTGGAAAGCTCACCTAAACAATGGACAAAAATATCCCCATCCATCTTGTAAATACAGTTCCCACATGTAATAATACTTATAGACTTCACAACTGTCATGTAAATATTCTAATTAAATACATAAATGTCATCCATTCTCCTACATGATTACATATGAGTTCATTTGCAGACAGTGTGAGGGGCTACTATGGCGAACTACTCTGTGCCATCTTTCCATATTCTCTCACTGACCACTTTCTTGCCTGAAAGGTTACCCATATTCCAATCAGTAGCTTGCTTCTGCTTTTATGGAAGTGGGGGCAAGGAGGAGGTGACAGGTGATGGGAATAGGAAAGGAACTGTGACAAAGAGATCATGTTCTTGAAATTTACATTAGGAAAGCTGTGAGGAAAATGAATTTGCACCAAGTTTTCCAAAACTTTGTTGTGTGGGAAATGCTGAACTTGTTTAAGAACAAAGAAATTGGTGGCTTCAGCTATGGATCCCCCCCTAATCTTGTTTTGGTCCAGTAGTACAAGCTGCCAGGTGGACATACAACACCTCATTCAATTAAGAAAAGCAACTGGAAGCCTTGCATTACAGTGGAACCATCTCTAGAAGTGGTTCCACCATCCACAAATAGTAAATAAGAATCAAGTGAAGTCTGCTAAAGAGATTTTAAGGCCCTCTTCAGATCAGCCATTAAGGCCAGCCTGGGGGCGGAATCGGGGCATGATGCCATGCACCACTCCACATGGTGTGTGGCATCGTGGCGCTGCATCCATATAATTCAGCACCAAAGGAGCGCTGCCAAGCTGTAGCAACATAGCTATGGCACCATTTCAAGGGTGCACAAAGGAGCCACTTTTTGCGGCTCCTTTTTACACCCTGGAAAGGCCAGATTGGGGCCATGGCATGCGGTTGCTACATTAAGGCCATTAAGGGTATCACGTCCAGGTGATGAATGCCCCCACTCTGCCCCCAGGGTGCCATGATACCGCGTGCCACTACACACAGCGTGGGGCATCATGGTGCTCCTCCGGCACTGCATCCATACAACACTGTGCCACAAGGAGTGCCACCAAGCTGTGGCAGCACAGCTATGGCACCCTGGAAAGGCCAGATCAGGGCCACTGCATGTGGTTGCCGTGCCCTGATCCGGTGTGAAAGGGGCAGTCTGTAGAGCCTCTAAGTTATCTTGTAGGAATTTCTATTTGCTGTTCATGATTATTAGAGGCATGAATGTCTCAAAGCCATTCTAGACACATATTGACTCTGAATCTAGTCATGAATGTTGACATAACCAACCTATGGTTCTCATTACTGGTAGTGCTGCTTGGGTTAAGAATTGAAATATTAGTTTCCAGTCACAGTACAAGTATTGGTTATGACCTTTAAAGCCCCGCATGGCTTGGGTCCAACCTATTTGCAGGATTGCCTCCTTCCATACAATCCGCCCTGCACACTTAGGTTCTCTGGGAAAAAACTTTCTTCAACCAATAAAGAGCAGGTTGACAGCTGTTACCCAAAGGGCCTTCTCATTGGATGCTCCCAAATTATGGAATGGCCTGTTGGAGGAGATCCATAACATCACCAATCTTGATAGCTTCAAAAAGGCTGTCAAGACGGATCTCTTCCAACAGACCTTCCCTAAATAATCCACTTGGTCTTCCATGGACACAGACTATCGTAGAGATTACGGAAATTGCCCACCCCCCTTGTCTCTGACTAGCTTGATTGTAGAGTATTTTAATTGTTTTAATGGTTTATGGTATTTTATTATAGTATAGTTTGGGGGGAGGGAAGAAATAGAATTATTTTAATATATGTTGTATCTTATACTGTATTTTATTTGATATTTTAAGCCATCTTGATCCTGTGGGAGAGGTTGCATATAAATAA
>NC_056525.1:117386073-117480957 GCF_019175285.1 Sceloporus undulatus
ATTATTATTATTATTATTATTATTATTATTATTATTATTATTATTATTATTAAATGTAACATGCAATTAAATCTCATGTTCATCATGGGGGGAAAAGCCAGGCTTCTAGCAATTGTACCAGACCAGTTGTGAGATTTTATATTAAGGCTAACACCTTCCTTTTCTTGGCCTATTTACAGGCAGGGAAAGTTGAGGGAGGGGATTTTATTCATTTTGGAGAACAGGAAAGTTCAAGAGAAGCAACAGTGAAACTCACCAGTCCTTTTTGGGAACTGTTCTCCTCCTGTCACAGTTCAAGGAATATGAAATATTACAATTTGAGATCTTATGTTGTTGTTGTTGTTGTTGAAGTTCTATGTTCAAGAAGTGAAAGAATCCTTGGCAAGTGACAATGCATGTTAGATGGGGGATATCCTGAGCAAGTGATCTGGAGCAGCAACCAACTGTGCCTATGTTCACAATACAATCCTGTAAATGTCTACTCAGATGTAAAATACATTGATTTCATTGCATCTTAGGTTGGTACAGGATTGTAGCCTAAGAATTCTAAAATACTAGCAGTGAATTCAGTGGAGGGAATTTTCTTCGGCTAATTCAATAGTTTCATTCTCTAACAAAAGACAGCCATATACAAACATATGAAAGAGAGCAGCAGTATTCGAAGGATGGGTATAATTGACTGTGAGCTATAAACTATATTATCTCTTGACTTTTGAATTGTTGACCCCGGCACTTACAGAGAGTGTGAGAAGAGAAGTATCCAGACTTGCATTGTCAAAGAGATTAATGCATGGTCAATGAAAATTCTTCCCATGAGGGAAGCTGGAGGGCTTCTCTCTCTCTCTCTCTCTCTCTCTCTCTCTCTCTCTCGGCAATATTACAGACTGCCATAGTCAGAACACACAAATATAAGAAGTGCCTTTTCAGAAACAATCCTTGGAAGGTACTCGGAGCTTAGATAAAAAGAATTATAAATATCAATCCTCTGCAACTGTTACTGCCCCTGGAGAATAAGGAAACCACTTCTTTTTTTCACAATTTGACAAAGCACTATTAATATAAAAATAATTATTACTTAGAAATCTACAGAGCATTCATTTTCTTTCTCTGAAAGGAGGGGAAATACTAAAAGGAGGCTTTGCTTTGCACTGCTTATTCCCCACACATTTTCCCACCATCTTGTTGAAACAGTCTGGTTTGGTAGAGTAGAGCAGAATGGAGGACATACGGCCCTCCAGAGGTTGGTGAACTCCAACACCTTCCAATCTCAGCTAGTATGCCCAATGTCATACATGACAAAATGTTGAGAGTCTAGTGAGATCTGATTCATAGCATCTCATTTGATGACCTCAAACCAATCACCCCCTCTCAGATAAAGAAACTTCACTCCCATTTTATCCCCAAAGGATAAAAATGAGGAGAAGACAACATATGAAGTCCTGACTTCTTTAGATGGTAGGGGTAAGATAATATGTGGGAGAGATAACTGGAGTCACTTTCTTCAATGGTTTCCCCAATAAGCAAAGGAAAGAATAAGAGATCAACAAATAATGCTGAAGCCCATGCTCTGATATAAGTGGGGAAAGAGCTTGGGGAGAGAATATTGGAAGGAAGAGAAGGTTACTGTCAGGAAGAGAAGGTTAAGTAATCATTTAGCATTGCCACATGCTACTACTGATTGTAACATATTAGTGACTTGTCTTCTGATCAGGTGGTGCCTCTTACTGCAGCATCTTGGGCAGCTTTTAACCAAAACAAACTTAGAAAAACACACATCTCTCATCATAACATTGAGATCTGTTCCTAATATTGTATTGTAGCAAAGCTAAAAAGTGACTCTGTAATAAAACAACATGGATGTTGAATGTCATAGGAATAGGTACATTTCCAGTCCTATGCATTCATCACTTCAGAAGTCCTATCCTAGACAGGTAATTATGGATACTTGCCCTTGAGAATCTGTCATATCTGGAGCCCACAGTTTTGTTAGATCTCTATAAACATATTTAACAACCCTGAGTTTTTTCCTTCAAGTTCAATAATAGCATCTTAATTTTTTGCTCAAAATTCAATCTGCATTCTCACTCTTTGCCTGCTAGGAGACACACACAGAGAGAAATTCTAATTGCTTTTAGGGTATACTAGTGAAATATTATGCAGGGGTGTTGATAACTGAATGCAATATGTGCTCATAGAAAATAAAACCCAGTAGCCTCCAGTACCTACTTCTATTCTATTGCATTAATTATAAAAGTGTCTCATATTTGAAAATATGAGGGAGACGGTTATGAAAGCTGGAAATTACTTTCTTCCTTTGGTAGATAAAACTTAGTAAAAGCTATTCCATTTGAAGATTCCAGCTTTATTGCCTACAGCTTTCCCCCCCCCCTAATTTGAGACATATGTGGCTACTTACAAAGGAATTGCAAATGGCTCTGGGCTTGGCTCCCATCATGCTGTGTTTCAGCAGGATAGCAGCAGAACAATTCCCCCTTCTCACCATTCTCTTCTATCTAAACAGATACTTTCACTCCATTATGACTTTAACATTGTTCATTCATTCATTCCCATACACAGCTACAAACCTTTCTCTGGAAACATAAGGAAACTAGTCAAGTAAGATAAACCAGGAGAACCAAAGGGGGTATCAGGACAGAGACAGTGTGTTAACGCTGCATGTAAAGATTGAAGCAGACTAATTTGATCTGCACTGAAGAAATAATCCAGTTTAACACCACTTTAACTGTATTATTATTATTATCATCATCATCATCATCATCATCATCATCATCATCCTGCCCTTCTCCCAAGATTGGGACTCAGGTTGGCTTACAACATTAAAAAAATACAATGAAAAACATACAAAATATTACATTAAAATAGAATTAAATTACTACAATAACCAAAACAAATTACATGTTAAAATATCAAATACTTTAAAAAGATTTTTAAAAAAGTTTAAAATGCATTAAAACAACATAGCACCCCAGGCCATTCTTTAAAAGCTTTCTGTTTTGAAAGCCTGTCTGAAGAGGAAGATCTTCTCCTGTTGGCAGAAGGCCACCAAGGAAGGGGCCATTCTGGTTTCCCTGGGCAGGGAGTTCCAAAGCCTAGGAGCAGCCACGGAAAAGGCCCTCTTTCATGTCCCCACCAAACATGCTTGTGATGGTGGTAGGATGGAGAGAATGGCCTCCCATGAGGACCTCAGAGCCCAGGCCAGCTCATATAGAGAGATATGGTCTGCCAAATAGCCTGGACCTCAGCCATATAGGGCTTTATATGCATCACTTTGAATTGTGCTCGGAAACAAAGTGGGAGCCAGTGGAGCTGTTTCAACAGGGGCGTTGTAAGATCTCTATAACCTGCCCCTGTTAGCAGCCTGGCTGCAACTCTTTGAACCAGCTGAAGTTTCCAAACATTCTTCAAAGACAGCCCCAAGTAAAGTATATTACAGTAGTCCAAATGGGATGTAACCAAGGCATGTACCACTGAGGCCAGATCCAGCATCTCAAGGAATGAGCGCAGTTGGCGCACAACTTTTAAATGTGCAAAAGAACTCCTGGCAGAGACCTGGGCCTTCAGGTTCAAAGCTGAGTTCAGGAGTATCACCAAACTGAGAACCTGTATCTTCATGGGGAGTATGACCCCATCTAACACAGGCTTGATCTCTATTCCCTGATCTGCCTTCTGACTGATCAGGAGCACCTCTGTCTTGTCTGGATAAAGTTTCAATTTGCTTGCCCTCATCCAGTCTATTCTTCATGCCAGGCACTGGTTTTAATTTTTGCTTGAGTAGCACAGTCTTCTCAATCTTTGACCAACCATCTAGCTTTACATCTATGAAAATGAGATTCTGGCTCTTTTGGGGGGTGATGGTAGTGCAGCTGCATATACATATTACCATTGGGGACAACACGGGCTTGCCATCCATCGATGCTTGAATCCATGGATGGCAAGTCCACAGATAGAGAGGTCCAACTGTCATTTCAGTACTAATTATAATTAAAAAGCAAAGATATCTGTTATTTGTATTAAAATTTAAAATCCGTTGAAAAATTACAGTGTGATTACATAAATGATGTAGTAAGACCACCAACTTAACACACATGCTATGTGTTTTTTACTGATTATCATCAATAAATCCTAACATCTGTTGTGTGATCTAGCAATATCCAAGCTATTGAACCTCTGATGCCAAGTCACTTATCAAACTAGTAATTACTGCTTTCATACTCATATGACTTTCAAGTCAGTGTCTTCAATATTTCAGCAGTTGTCCTATCAATAAAAGGTACCTGCAGCTGTTTCACTTAATCTCTAACTTCAAATGCATGTAACAAAGTGAAAGAAATCCATTAAAAAGAACCATTCCCAGTGAACATTGCTTAGAAGAAAGTGAAAGAGTAATTATGAATTTGCCACCAATTATAAAAGTAGTTAAGGGGAAAAGTCAGGCCTATAAATCAAACATATTTCAGGTACATGGGTTTATACGTATAGGGACTTTTGTGCATTTTCATAAAGAACCTAACAATCCTATTGTTGGCATGTACTAATGGAGTCTTTTCATATGCTTCTTTTCTCTGCTGGTGAGGAAATTGATATTTTATCTTCATTTTAATTAACAGGAAACTCAGAAATTCATCCCTGCCCCACAAAACTTTTGATCTGAATTTCAATGGAACTGCTCAATATTTGAGAATTGCTGGTGGTCCAGATATGTTTCTGAGGATTATAAGATTTTTCCCTCTCTCATTATAACACTACTTCACATCAGTAGTCTTGGCTAGAGTTATTTGCTGTACAGAAGTTAGCTGACCAGAGGTGCAAACAAATTTATAAAATGAATTGGCTGGACAATGGATTGTAAGCATTAATTCTGTGCTTTAGTTCCCGCACTCGAAAAGTTTGGACTGATCACAAATGAAGGGGGGAATTTCAAGGAATTCAGCAAGTAGAAAGTGAGATCGTGGACATTCTTTGTGCCATGACATATAGCAGTGCTGGACTGACAGTTTCTGGAAACTAAATTCTGATATATCCTTGCGCTTCTGAAAACTATGTCAGTACATGATTAAATCTATGTGGCTAACCACTGTAGATGTTATGGCTGTCACCCCATTTAGAATTATCAGCAAGAAGATTCCTGTTTTTAGGAGCCACCTTTGATAACATGCAAACTTTGTATCATTTTGTGTGATTGAGGTGGGTGTCTTTGGATTTTATTTATTTATTTATTTATTTGGGAATTTATATCCTGCCCTTCAGCCCTAATGGCTCTCATGGTGGCTTACAATTGTTATTTTTAATCAGACATTTCCCTGCCCTCAGGCTTACAATCTAAAAGACACGAAACAAAAGGAGAAGGGAATGATGGAGGGAAAGGGGATGAGGTCCAGTGGTTCTTCTCTCCCTCTGAGGCCTGGACCAAGGCAGATGGATTGGAGGGAGGGCTCTTCCTTCTTCCAGGCTAGTCCTGATGGAATTGGATTTGTAACCAATCTCCTAACATGAGTAGAAAATGTTCAGAAGTTAAAGCAATACATTAAAAAGCAAAATCTACTGATCTCAAAATGTTATATGCATCATTTGAATAATGAGGGAATCATTCAGAAATACTCAGAGCACCCATTACAGGCACAAGCTCTGAAATTTTCCTCATCTATTTAAATATATAAACATCTACTTATATTATAAGCAATATTCTGTAGAAAATAAAGAAGCTTCCCCTTTTTAAAATTTTTGCAATCTTTTATTTTGATTACATCATTCTTGGTCAATACAAAATTTTGAAACACTCAAATTGTTCTACAGAATATTGCAACAATTTCCAGATGTCTCAACTCAGACTTCGAATTGGAATTCTCATTTTGAACAGAACCATCAACACAGAGTTCAGAATTGCAGTGCATTAAGCCTTTTTGCTTGTTGTGATCATTATTATTGAACAATAAATTGGTCTTGATTATTTTGGCAAGCATCCAGTGAAGTGAATAGCATTGTTGCCAATTAACAAATGCAATCAAACATTTATCTTACCAGCATAACATTAAGAGCATATCATTCTCCAAGTTTATCTTCTCCTGGGTTTGGATAGGATGCAAGGGATTCCTGTGCACATGGCAGGCAGAGAAGAATGAGATGGCATGTATGGAGGAAGGCGGCGGCGGCGGTGGGGGGGGGGGGGAGATGTGTCCTCCATGTGAAATTTAAAGTTATATGATGTTAACGACATGCCAAATAAGGAATGAATTCTTTGTGGACATTTGAAAATCTGGAAGGTAATCAGTATTAAATTTTATACGTGAGTATTTTTGGAAGTAAATTTATTTTAATATCTAAAAGGCTAGTGGTATCTGTTGACTCTGCTATCTACTGGAGTAATAAATCCAGACCAGGTTTTGGCTCAGACTTTATAAGAGCAATCCAAGGTAATGATACACATCTGACACATTGTCAGCTTTATATATCACTGCATGGCAATTCACAAATGTCATCCAATAAGAAGGGGCCAATCTAGTTGGTGCTCAGGCCCTTAGGCAATTTCTTTAAAGTGTGAAGCAGAAAAAAGATTCACCACCTCACTGCCATGAGCATCATCTGCTATCACTGAACAAGGCCAAATACTTTCAACAAAGCAGACTTTTGAAAATATTTTAGAAAATACATTAGTTTACATGTACATTCAGGTGAACCTACAATTTGTTGTTGTTATTGTTGTTGTTCTGTGCCTTCAAGTCTTTCTGACTTATGGCAACCCTAAGGTGAATCTATCATGGGGTTTTCTTGGAAAGATTTGTTCAGAGAAGGTTTGATATTACCTTCCCCTGAGATTGAGAGCATGGGACTTGTGACTCCTTTGATGTTTGGATAGACAGAATAGGGAAACGGCTAAAGAAACACAAGCTCCAGATGTTCTATAAACCGACCAAGAAAATCCAGCATATGCTTCACTCAGTGAAGGACAAGAGGGACCCTCTTGTGGCTAGAGGAGTTTACTACATACCATTCAGCAGCGGACAAGTCTACATAGGGACCACCAAGCACAATGTCCAAACACGAATCAAGGAACATGAGAGACATTGCAGACTGAGTCAGTCAGAAAAATCAACAGTAGCAGAACATGTTATGAACTATCCTGAGCATAAGATGCTATTTGAAAACACTAAATTCTGGACCATGACAACAAATATCAGGACAGAATGCACAGGGAAGGTATTGAAATCCACAAACACCTGGACAACTTTAACAGGAAAGATGAAACCCTTAAAGTAAACAAAGTATGGCTGCCAGTCCTGAAATACACCAAAATTAAGACCCAGCAAAATTCAAATGAAAACCACCTAGAATCAGGGTTTTTCCCAGCAGACAATGGGCCGCTAATTAAGCAGACACAAATCCTGTTTGCATATCCTCCCATCCTGAGGCCTTGCCATTCAACAACAGAACAATATACAGATTAATATGTAAACCACCCCTCCTAACCTAGAGTCACACAGGACATTTTCGCACGTGGAGGAATGTATCACTATACTGAAAGAAAAGAAAGTTGGGCCAGTTCAGAAATGAACACAATTACGTACTAGATCATCAAATAAAAAAATAAAAATAGCATCAATCCAAAGGAGAAAGTAGTGCCAATACAAATGAATTCATCACATGATAACATACCGATTGGCTTTCTATTGCAAATTTACGTGTTTGCACCTGCGCAGGGAGAACAGCATCACATCTGGTACCAGTCCCTAGGACACCCCACCCGAGTTAGAGTTGGACAGAATTGAGGAGGGGGTAGGATACATGCTCAGCCTTCTCTAATTCATCCAAAAAGAGCTTTCCCTCCCTCTGGGTAGCCAGTGAGTTGGAAGGAAAATTGCAGGAGGGAAAATCACAGCAAAGAGTCTTGGGAATTGTAGACTTTTTCAAATATTTCCTGGCAGAGCATTAAACTGAGCTTTTGTGTTGTTGCTGTGTGCCTTCAAGTCATTCCAGACTTATGCCAGACCCTATCACGGAGTTCTATAGGCAAGATTTCTTCAGAGGGGGTTTGCCTTCACTCCCTCCTTTGCTCTTTCCTCCAAAACAGAAGGAGCAGCCAGGGAGCACAGGAGGGAAAAATGCAGCAAAGGGTTTTGGGAATTGTAGTCTGATTCTAACGAAGGAAATCCATGGCCGATCCAGAGATGCATTCCATACCTGTCAAATTCGAATTGACTGCAAATCTGGAGTGGGACAGGATTTATAACTTTGGTGTTTTTCTGAATTTACCTATTCCTGGGATGACTAGTGTTTGCATTCAGATCGTGTTTGCATTGGCTTCGACGTCCTTTGATATTGTCCTAAGAAATAACGTCAAACTCCATGGATGACCCCGGATTGAGGTTAGTTTGAGGTTAGTTTACCCTTCCAATTTTCAGTGTGTGAAAAAGTTCACAGTATATATATACCCCACTCACTTCCATGCCAGCCACAGATGCCAGCG
This sequence comes from Sceloporus undulatus, assembly GCF_019175285.1. Taxonomy (NCBI): domain Eukaryota; kingdom Metazoa; phylum Chordata; class Lepidosauria; order Squamata; family Phrynosomatidae; genus Sceloporus; species Sceloporus undulatus. Next base: position 117,394,556 of record NC_056525.1, read on the forward strand.
AAATATCAGGAATAAACTCTTCTGGAATATGGCCGCATAGCTTGAAAAACCCACAAAAAACTATGGAAGCTGGCTGTGAAAGCCTTCGACTTCACATAGCATGTTACAAGGTTTCAAAGTAGATGATTTAGATGTGCAGTCACATGTATGAAGAATCCTCCACCAGAACTTCCTCGACTTTACAGGAGTAAAGTGGAGATGAGGGAGAAGCAAAGGTGGTATTGAGGGTGCAGTCAGTGTCTAATCTGCATCCCATTCCATTAACTACATGTGCAAGGTATTTTTTTTCTGTATCCCTACCTAAAAGAGGGCTGCTTAGAGCTGTAATACTGCAAGAGGTCTACATGGAGAAGTCTATATGTATCCTTAAAAAGAAATTTTAAAAAACACAATTCTCATGATGAATTTACCCTCACATTAAGAGCAAAAGCATATGATTGTCATGGCATTAAGCTGAAAAGAGACAATACTAGGTAGTTATCTTGATTAAATGTTCTCGCTATGAACAGATCATAAACATTCTCTTTTGATTTGATCCTAGCCATCATAACACTATGGCTACAATACCCATACACCCAACAAAGTCTCATTTTCTAATGAGCCTTCCCTCTTCTTAATTGGACTCTAAAACTATTTATTAGGCCCAGTGGCATATTCCAAATTTGATTCTATTTTGCCTCATTCCATTTCTGTAGGAGTGCATTAACTTCTTCAGTTCTGAAGTATCTGCACATGGATTTTCGAATCTGATTAGTTTGCTTCAATCTGTGATGTTCAGAGAATACTTTCTGATGAAGAAACAAAAATGAGGAGGAGCATGATAAAGAGAAGTAAAGGGAAAAAATCATGTTAATTGACATGTTGAAATACTTTCAAAACAATATAATTATGTTTATTTGTCAAAGGCACAATGCCCATTACAAAACACAATATTAGAACAATATATCTAATAAAGCAGATCAAAGGTGTTTTTTTACTCACGTATGACAAAGAAATCACATGAAAAGATACAAAATAAAAGAAAAACCCAAAAATTGATACAATGATATAATACCACCGGCTAACATTGACAGTGGCAATTAATACAATTGACCCCTTTGTAGTCCACTGACACCATTGTTAGGAATTTCCAATGGATCTTTAGGGCTGATATTATGAAGTGGCAATACTGATAGTAATAAATTTAGAGGGAGCTGCCAAGAGGTAACAAATGTTATTGAAACTCACCTGTTTTTAAAAGCAGCCACAGGGTGACTGCCTGAATAGGTAAGAAGAGCAGTAAATGTGTCACTGCAGCAAGGCAGGCTTTCATCCTTTCTAAAAGTGGCTGTGGTGAGGCCATTACTCAAATGAAAGAGAAAGAAAGAAAGAAAGAAAGAAAGAAAGAAAGAAAGAGCAAACAAGCAAGCAAGCAAGCCTTCCCGGAACCCCACTCTCTTCAGCAAAGTTCTAGTTAATGTGCTGACATCCCAGCCCAGGAGATGGTACCACTTAAAGGGGGAAAAACTGAACAGTCATGTGACTGGTGTCTCAAAGTCAGGCATCTAAAAATCACGCAGTGGCTGCTGTGATTTTTTCTTATTCTCGACTGTTTTTCTCCCTAGGGATGTAATTCTTCACTATTTTTCCTCAAATGAATCTATGGCCCAGGACAGACAGTCCCAAAGTGTTGTGTCACCGGCGATACTAGGGTTAGGGACCACTCATGAACCGCACAGTCCCTAAACCCTAGCATGGCACGGCAGCAGCCTAATGATGGCGTCTGGTTTACATGGGTGCCACCATCTTGGCGTAATCAATGCACATCATATACAGATTGCTGCACATCACTTACATTACGAATGCACCATTGGTGCACTTGTGACGTCCACCTGGTGACCCAAAAATAATCAATTTTTTCCAGGTTCTTCTTGGGGCGGAGGGACGCCGGGCAGTTTGGTTCCCCCGGCATCCCTCCGCAGGAAATCCGGCAGCCGCCAGCCCAGACTTTCCAAGTGGTATGTACTGGGTCTATGACTAATTTTCATCATTTTCTTGATACTTTCAGAATGTCTTTCTTGTTGCACTGAGAAACCACAAAGTTTTTGCTGCACAGAAAATGCAGTTTCCTATTCATGAAAGGCTGCAATCTGTGTAAAACAACTACATGCATATTTTGCACAGATTACATTTCCAAATTACACCATTTTCTGTGCAGGAAACAGCTTTTTCTTTGGAAAAAAATATTTCTGTATAGAAATATTCTTATGCAGAAAAATATGGCTTACTGCACACACATGTACATAAACCCACACAAAATTGTATTTATTTATTTATTTATTTGCCTTAGTTCTCCTGTTTGCATCAGGGTTTACTGACACTTGAAAAATATATTCATGACCATTTTTGAATATTTTAGAATAATTTGTAATTATTTTATTGATTGATTGATTGATTGATTGCTGTTTCTGCTCATTAATCTATTTGGATCCTTGACCCCAGGATTGGCTTGGGCTGTACATCTCTTTGTCTTTTCTATGTGGTCTTGTTTATCATGATTTCTGGCTTCTTGTAACAATCTCTGCAATAGTTGAGACCTTTCTAAACTCCTTTCATGGCTTCTACATGACCCAGACTTGCTTTATTCTCATGTAGCTCTTTCTCCCTGCTGTAGCCTGCCACTCCCGACATTTACTACCTGTGTAGGCACAGAATAGTCTGGAATTTTGAAATAAGTGTTATCTGCTAACTGATGACACCCAGCTCTATTTCTTTTTTCCTTCCAAGGAGGTTCTCTTGGTGCTAGAGCAGTATCTGCTGAAGACTAGATGAAACAAAACAAACTGAAGCTTAATCCAGACAAGACAGAAGTGCTGCTGATCAGCCAAAAGGCATATCAGGGTATAGGGATATAGCTTTTGTCAGATGAGGTTACACTTTCCCTGAAATCTAAGATTCGTAACTTGGTTGTACATATAAATACTTCAAATGAATGAATGAGTGAATGAATGAATGAATGAAGTGGCTAGTCTGATGGGTATACATGTCAAGGCTTTCTCTGTAATAGTACCCTGTATGATGAACTTCCTCCCAAGAGGGGGCCAGGCTTGCTCCATCACTTCTAAGGAGTTTATCAGACAAGGGGAATTGGAAGTATAATCTGATGGCAATCTGAATGCAATCATGTGGTTTCACGTTATTGTGTGATAGACTGCCACACGCAAATTCGGGCAATGGTATGCTATTTTCGGGCAATGGGGAGCCAATTCAAATGCAATGTGTATTCATGTAATTGAGTGAAACTAGCGACTTTAAGTGAATGTGCTTTGGCCCCACTTTCTTTTCATTCGAATTTAAGAGAAATTCCTCCCGTTTGATAAACTCCAAAGTTTCAGGTGAGTAGTAAAGTCTGTTCTATTTCACTTGACCTTTAGATCCTAAAGTTAGCAGTCTCTTCTCTTGTTGTCTTTAAATATCATTTATATGTACACCCCAAGCCAATCCTGAGGTCAAGGATCCAAATAAATTAATGAGCCTTGTTAGGTGTCCCATCATTCTATGAGGCTAGTCTGGTGGATACACATGTCAAGGCTTTCTCTGTAATAGCGTCCTGTTGAACTTCCTCCTAAGGGGAGCCAGGCTGGCCCCATCCCTTCTGAGTTTCAGGCAGGTAGTGAAGTCTGTGCTATTTCACTTGGTCTTCAGATCCTAAAGTTAGGAGTCTCTTCTCTTGTTGTCTTTAAATATAATTTTAGAGCTTTCAATTTTTTAAAAAGCTATTTTAAATACTGTTTTAGAGTTATTGTTTGAGAGAAGATGCCAGTTCTCCCTTCTCTTGGTCCCTCTCCCTTCTCCTGTCTGACCTAGATGGGACCCCTTGAGACCACTAAAGAACCCACCACCACTGATGATTTGATTCCTCCCTCCATAGCAATGCATTGAGCCAATGAGGGGGATTCCTCTGGCACTTTCATTGTAAACACTTCCCCCTCTCTTCCCACTTTTGGGGAAGAGCTAGGTCTTGATGCATGGAGGCAAATGAAAGAGGCAGTGCGAGAGTGACAGAAAAGCTTTATTTTAAGTAAGGAAATTCTACAGCAAAAGGAACCATCTTGAGGCAGAGGTAGAAAGTATAAAGCACATAGTAGATCATTTCAACCAAATCAAGAAAGGAATAAAAAATATCCTAATGTGACTGGCTAGTATATTCTTTTAATCTTACTCACAGACCAGATGGGATTTGTAGTCCTTGATGTTCATGGGATAGCTGGGAGCCAGGTTTCCACTGTCTGGCTTTGACCAGTCACCCCAAAACAGAGCTCCACTCCAGATGTTCCATTGTTTCAGATATCCATAGTCTGATAAGGGAGATCAAGGCCTAAACCATATGGCAGAAATAATCCAGTTTGAAACCATTTTATCTGTCCTAGCTCAGTGCTAGAGAATTTTGGGAACTGTAGTTTATTGTGGCACAAGAGGTCTCTGAGAGAAAAGGTTAAATGTCTCACAAAGCTACAATTCCCAGAATTCCCTAGCACTGAGCCAGAGCAGTTAACGTAGTCTCAAACCGGATTATTTCTACAGTGTGCTTTGGACCCAAGCCACAAAAGCCTTGTGGTGCTGTCAGGCTTTTAAAAACCGCTCCCTAGAAGCATCTTGAAGTTTTGCACATCTGGCCAAGTACCCATCTCATTGGACTCTTGCTGTCCCATCACTGGCTATTGCAGCAGGTCTTTCAATTGGGGTATGCTGCATTTTTCTCATTATTTTTTGAACTGCCTTTTAAACTGTGTTGAATTAACATTTTTAATATTGTTATATATTTATATATGTTTTTCATTTTTTGTATTTGACATTGTTTTAATTGTGAGAAAAGTGAAATATATATTCAGTACATAACTAAATAAATGTTAGGCAAACTCATCTCCTTCTCTCAAATGTCTCCCAAGAAATTTTATGGTTGCATCCAGAAAAGTCAGAACATTTCCCACAATGCCTAATAAGGAGGCCATATCAGGGCCCAAAGGAATTTTTTTATTTAAGCTAACCTATTTTTCTGAACTTTTAAGATTGTTGATTGCTTGTACTAGTGATTTTAACAAACATGCAATACACAATTTTGATTTGCCTTGGATTTATCATGCTTTATTACTTTTTCTTCCCGACTTTTATCATATTAAATAGATAGTTGTTTTAGTTCTAGAGTTTAATTGCATTTATGTATTGACTGACTGATTCCTGGCTTAGGTACCATTTTTCTCTCTCAAGGGAAAAGAATGTTGAAAATTACAATGATTTAGATTCAGAATGTATGTCGAGCTCTGATCCATTGCAAATGAGCAGGACTGGGATATAATTGTGGTTTTTCATTTTCATGACTTTTCATTAAAACAAAAAAATAAGGAATAGCACTTGTAACACTCAGTCATCATATAGCTTTACCCCTATCTTAGCACTGGTGAGAAGTGAATCCATTCATGGTGATAAGAATGGTGGCTCTTTTTGCCAAATAGCCAAAAGCCAGTGGAAAAACAGTCAATTCATTTTGCAATGCTGAAAGTGTTATTTATTGCTCTTGATATTTTCTTAGTGACAAGAGGTTGTTCTGCCACAATTAACAAATTGTCCTTGACATTTCTCCCATTGTAAAATGTCAGAGCAACATGCTGAGTGGCAAAGCATGCATTTAAAGTTATCTTCCATGGACAAGTAAATCACCCTTATTAGCTGGAAGCGCTTGCACTTTGAACCACATTTAACATTAATGAACAACAACATGTTGATTCTTTACTGGTGCTTTAACTGAATGTAGTATTTATATATGATGGACCTATTAAACCAACTGAACATTATCCAAGAGTATGTTAGGAAAAGTGCGACATAACATTAGTGTACAATAATAATTTCTGAACTGTAAACATACGAGAAAAGTAGGGTAAAATCTCAGCACCTTCGGAATATTAAAGGGAGAAAGATGCTGCCTTCTTCTTTAGGAAAAAGGAACAATTTTCTTCACTAAAGAGAAACCTACATTATGATAGGACAGTGTGGTCTTGGTCATACTGAGAATCATGCACAAATAATTGCTCTTCAGAGTTAGTCCAAGACCACCAAAACAAGGCAGTCTCCCTACATCCTAAATACAGAAGCAAATTGGTCTGGTGGTTGAATGATACTGCAACACTGACAATGTAAACTGTCACCTTATAATGCACCACCTCACCAGTGGCAAAGGCTAGCTTGGTGGGTGTCAAAGAGACACTGTAACATACAGAGCTTTATATTACCTGCTTGGAATGTCCAGGGAGCAGTAGTGGCACTGGGGTGTTTGTGTGTGGGGGGTGGACCACACCAGGTGACAGCCCAGAGGAGGGTGACACCCAGTCAGCCCACCTGTCCCTATCCATCTTTACCATGGCCCCGTTCTCCTCCTTGTCTGCCTGGGATGAGCACTAGTAAGACTATACAGATGCAAAACATTTGCCTTTCATTTGGAGCCTTAGCATACTTAAGCCAGGACCTTTAAATGGGTATCAGTGCAGGAATAAGGCTCCAACTCCATGAAAGATGGTTACATAACATCAAAATCTTAATCTGAAAAATATTTCCATCATAAATGATGCATATATGTGCTTTTGTGTGTAAGTATTTTGAATATGCCTCATTGTTAAAAATATATCGATACAAACAAAAAGAGAATATTGAAAATGCCTTAATTCTTACAGACACTTCTGATATGTGTTAATGCTGTTTATAGCTCTGAAACATCAAAGCAAACAAACAAACACACAACAGCAAACCACACAACTCTCTGTGGAGCATCAAAGCCAGGGGTATTGTTTAAGGGATGCAGGCACAGGGATGTTGTCGTATTTCTGACATGTCATTATTCCTCAGAATCCCATATATTCCTGGAAGTTTAATGTTAGTTTGCTTATTTCTAAGTAACTGTGGCACTTTACAGACCACCAAAAGGGTGGTCTGCCGTCGCCCGTGTTTGCTGCGCGAAGGAGCCACAGTGGACAAACCGTGCGGCTCCTCCGTGCAGCAAAAAGAACCCACAAAAAGTGGGTTCTTCTTGCGGTGCCCTTGTGACATCACAAGGTGCCAATGGCACCCTTGCGGCATCACAAGGGCACTGAGACGTGCGCATGGTAGGCGTCCATCACGTCAAAATGGTGGCACCCATCTGTATAGGGCACCGCCATTTTGATGCCCTCGTTACGTGCAAGGGGCAAGGCGCATCAGGAAGCGCCGCCCTTCACACTTAATGACAGCGCCCGATAGGGCCCGTCTGGAATATGCCTATGATAGTTTGTCTTAAACTATAAAGTCTTCTATTTTGCAGCATAATGTTGAACATAATTTAAGTTAGACTTTTAAGTCCTTTTGCAAACTTGAAAGAGAACTCTTAAGACTTAACAAAAAGGTCTGCCTCCACACTGTCTCCAACCTGCTCTCTGACACACAGCTATTCCATATCTATATGGAATCACATCTATGAAATGCTCCTTTGGTACATCTGTGCAAATGTACCTGGGGGGGGGGGGGGCACAAAACAAAACAGCAACCCTCAATGTTCACACCATTGAAAAACTTTCATTGAGGACAAAGTCAAATTAGAATGAGCCTTGGGGTTTATCCAAGACCCAAAGGCAGTGGAAATGAGCTGGGGAAATGAAGCTTCAGTTAGATGAGGCAAATTGCAATGACATCTCAGGCGATGATAAATTACCTTTCAATGTGGCAAAATGAATTCCCTGACTGTACTACATAGTCAACGTTATCAATCATTGTATGTGCAAGGCTATTTATGAAGTTTAAAAAAAAAAGAATAGAGTTGAGGGCAACACAGACTAAAAGTATCACAAAGCAACAAGAAGGATTATGCCACCATCCAAATGTTAATAATTAATTTCACATGAGGGCCCTCTGATCTTTCCTTAATTGGATATAAACTTCTTTCTTACAGTCAACAGTATGGAGGTGGATGTGTACAGAAAAGTTCTTAATTGATAAACTCTGTCAGAGCATCAGAGTGTATGTAGAACTTTCTGAATTTGAAGGTGTCCAGAAACATTAACAGGAAGTCAAACCATTACTTATTCTGGTCCAGGTTGATCTGAATGCTTCATGGATTGCATGAGCATAACCATGTATGTGTGCCTTGAATGTGACTTTAGGTGTCTTTTCTTGGGAAATCTACCATTCTTTGTAAGAGCTTGCTGTTCCCCATTCAGTACCAAGGCTAACTGAAACTCAAACTTCTCTCCTGTCCTCTGAGTTCAATACCATTTCCAAGGCAGACCCTGGACAATCTGTTTAGGAGATGAAGATTTTACTGTGTGTGTGTGTGTGTGTATCCAGATAAAGGTAATGTTACCAAATTCTACTGAAAATATATCTAGATTCTGAGCCTTGTGGGGATCAGGATGGACAATTCAGCTACGTCACAGCTCTGTCACTTTTACGAGTGTTCACTCATAAGTGAGTTCCATTTCATTTCCAAAATATTTTACTTTTTTAAAAAAATAATCCTAAATATACATGAAAGCTAGAAATGATCAAAGCTTCATTTCTAGATAATCAGTATTTGTTTGAAGGTAAAACAAGGTACATCCCTTTCCTGTGCTATGTTTTAGCTGAGAATTATACTTCTTAGAAACTTCTGCAAATGTAGTCCTTAAAAAGCCTTTTTGGGATGTATGTGGCCTACAGACTGTTCCTACTCCCACCTTTAAAACACCACCAGAGACAAACCGCTACCCTGTGGGATGAAAGAAACATCTTGCTTAGAAGACAGTTGGAGAAAATGAGAAGAATTGGTAGAAAGAATAGGACGTTTTGTACCACTTATGGTTGAGCCCCTACCACGAAATAAAGAGACCAGACATGTAAATTGGATGCATAAAATGAGCCATTTATTAGACCTGAAACCTGTTTAAAGAGAACTTTTAACTTTAACTCTTGAGAGACATCAACTCATTGTGGAATCCTGATGGGGTTTCAGCTGGAGCCAGATGTCATTCTGAGACCACCTAATCAGTCTTCCTATTGGGTGAAAACACCAGACTCTGAGAGCAATCCAACAACTCAGATTGTATCCTCAGCCAGTCTTAGGGAGGTAGACATGAGGCACTCTCTCCCAAACTCCCTCAAGTTTGTAAGAGAGGGTAAAACCCCTATATCTTCCCCAAAGGCTGTTTCTTGAGCCACCTCTAGATTGCTTGACCTGTAAAGGCTGCCCAGAGCCAGACCTTTCACCACAAGGGGGTGCTTAGGTGTACACTGAATCTTCTTCAACCCCCCTTAAGGCCATGGATAAGGAATAAGCATCTGCTTCATCCCTTTCCCCCACCAGGTCAGCTAATACCACCCTCACCCCTTGTTGAATATCTCCAGAAATAAAATATTACCCTCTTGTGAAAGATGGACCCCATCAGCTCAATAAAGTTTGGGTTGATGAAAGACAATTGCGGGATGACTGATAACATAATCAAAAGACCTTCGCAATGTATTGTGTATCTCTCTGTTGACCCTTTCCCTAACCACATCCAATTTATGTGGATTACCATTGCCATGCCGTATTAAGCTAGGCATAATTTCAGACCAAACAATGACCACCCAGGCCATTTTTGTCGAAGAACTGCAAAATCATGTCTGGCCTGCCAAATGAGAGCCTTGCCTTCCAGTAGGCCAAGGTCATTGCCGCCTAGGTGGATGAGGATGATATCAGGCTATGGACCAGTGCACTCAAACAACAAGAGAAGCAGACTCCGCCAATGCAGGCCTCATTTTCCCAATCACTCGATCATGGCAATGTTCCCCAGGCAGAGGTGTGGGCCAAAATGGCTGCAACAAGCTTAACGCGCCACCTGGTAAACCATACTATGGCCACAGATCAGGACGCTTGCTCTTGTGTGACGAAATCTGGAAACTAACAAGAACAAGTATTAAAGGAATATATTAAACTTGAAATTTTTGAATATACCTCTTATTGGCAGATGACTTCCAGTGAGCAATATGCTTAATCATAGGTGGAGCAAACCTCATGGCCGCAGCTGTTGATGCAGCACCAATGCAAAAAGAATGAATCCCCCTTGAGTCCAATTAGCCAATTGAACCCCCTTGAGCCCAAGGTTAGCCAAAGCTTTGGATGTGACAGATCAAAACTGAAATTTCATCAGGGGAGTGAGGTTGTTATGGCTAAAAAGAGGGCCAGGCGTTCCACTCAGCAAAGCAGTATACTCAATCAGTGCCTGAATTGGACAGAGATCTACAATTGAACATAGACCCAAGGACACAGCATAACCTTTTCCTTTTTGATCCATTTTAGACCACCTAATCTTAAGTACCACTGACTGGCTAGAAAATGTCAAATCACTGTATGACATCACCTTGTTAGATTGATCATTCTTTGAAGCTGGAACCATTAGCCATTAAAGTACAGCCCAAAACCTAAACAGCCTGCTGCAGCAGATGCCACTTTTAAAGCCCCATGTAACCACAAAGTCTCATGCCAAAAAGAGACACCATTAAAGGAATCCAGGAAGGCCAGCCACACATGTAGATCCTCTTTGATATCAGCAGTAATTCTAATTCTGTGATGTGGCTGCTTAATAAGGAAACCATCTGCCTGGGATGAGAAGAGAAGCCAGCATGTCGCTGGTACCTTCAACTCACCATGCGGCCAAACACAAAGAAAAAGGAAGGCAGTGAGACTTGAACTGGCAGCCCTGGGATTGGGAAGCGAACTTCTTATCTGTTGGGGCAACCCAGCTGCTTGACATAGGGCTAGCCTGGCACAGGCTTATGCCCTCGCCTTTCCCAGAGGGGCCGAGAGAGTGTGCCCTGCCCGAGGTCCCCAATGGGTCTGCATGCCCCAATGAGGATCAGAACCCCAATTGCCTCCCAGTGCTCCAAATACTGTGCCACATAAACTCAAGGGACCCACAGGGCGCCATTGAAGCAGAGCCACCAGCCCCTGGCACAGCAACCCAGAAAGGGTTGATACGAGCAAAGGCTGAGACAGTGTGACCCACCCTGGGTTAAAGCTTGAGTGGGAATCCAGACCCTGAGCTCCAGAGACACAGTCCAGTGCTCAAGCCTAGCACCATGGGGACTGTATGCAGTGCCTCACAGTGAAACAGTCCACCAGATCAGCCCTAGCCCAGTGGGGCAGTACAACCTTGACTAGAACCCTGGTGAGTCACAGCACAGGGAATATGGTCAGGACATTGCTGAGGTGTTAACCTTTCAGTTCCTTTACACTTTAAAGCTCTGGATCAGTCAGCAGATCCTTATATAAAGGTACATATTACTATTGTAAAAACCAAATCCAAGCCACTCATGAAGGAAGGAAGGAAGGAAGGAAGGAAGGAAGGAAGGAAGGAGGGAAGAAGCTGCCAGCCTGGGGCCCAAACATCCAACTACCACTTAAACTGTCACAAACTTTGACTGAAGTCAAGCACTGGTTTGAAAACCTGACAAGCCTGCCTTTGCTAGAGATAGAGGACTTTGCAACTTTGAAAGAGGGCAGGAAAAGTGGGTGGAGAGCTTAAATAGCCCAGGCCTGCCCCTTTCATGTGCCCAGACTCAGCCAATGACATTGTGCCTTGGTTATATACCCTGGCCTCAATTCAAGGAGGTTCTCAAAGACACACCCTCCCTTAAAATGGCAAGCCACTTTGTTTAGTGTGGAAGTGCATGAGTTATGATGCGAACACGGAGTGACAAGTATCTATCATAAATACTTAACTGTGAAGAAGTGCTTTGCCAGCTTTGAGTATGGAGATTTTGAGAGCAAAGATGCAGCAAGGTTTGGAGGGTTTCAACAGTATCAGCTTCTGAAATGGTTGAACATGTTCATGAACTGATTTTGGCAGATTTGTGAGTCTCAGCTAAAACTATTGCTGAGACACAAGAAATATCGAGGGAATGGATTGGATTTTTAATTCATAAGCAGAAGCTGCCAACCAAGTAAGTCCAAAATGTTGGAATGCTAACCAGAAATGAAATCGAGTCGATATCTCCATGTTGATTTTGCAGCATTTTGAGCCACCTAGTGATAATTTTTTGTAATGGCTAATCAATGTTGGTGAAATCTGGTTCCATCACTATGGCGGATTACAGACCGCCGAGAAGCAGCGGCCTGTCTCCACCTCTGCTTGCAGCGTCCAGGAACCGCAGCCTTTAAACGGTGCGGCTCCCGGACGCTGCAGAGAAGGAGCGCGGAAATCGCGCTCCTTCTCAGGCCCCGGAAGAGGCACCACGAGTGCCAAAGGGCGCACTCGCAGCATCACTTCCACCGTGCGACGTGCAGACGCAGAGCGTCCACTACATCAAAATGGTGGCGGCGATGTGGAATGGCCACCACCATTTGTCACAGACTCTATCCGTGATAAGGTAAGGGGTGTCTGGAAGAGACGCCCCTTTTTCAAAATGGGACGTCCTAAGGACGTCCTTTATGGTGGTCTGTAACCTGCCTATGATCCAGACAGGCACCAAACAATAGTCTTTGCAGTTGTGGCCCTCAAGTTCTCCATGGTTAAAGAAATCCAAGATACAAAGTTTATCAGGAAAGGTCATGGCCACCGTTTTGGGGGATAAGAAAGGCATTTCGATTATTATCTTCAGAAGGGCTAAACAGTTAATGCAGAATACTACTCTAATTACCTGTGCTCATTAAAGGATGCATTGAAGAAAAATGGCAAGGGAAGGTATGGAGAGGTGTTCTCTTTTTGCAGAACAATGCACCTGCTCACAGGGCTGACAAGACAATTGATGTGTTGAAGAATTTGGTGTTTGAGTGGACAGAACTTGCTCCATCTGACAATTTCTTGTTTCCAAACCTTAAAAAGAATTTGAAAAGAAGGAAATTTTTTGAATGATTCAGACACAACAGCAGTAGCAAAGCAGTATTTCAGGGACCAGATATCAAAATGAAAACGGAAAGAGAAAGAAAGAAAGAAAGAAAGAAAGAAAGAAGAAGAAGGGGGAGGGCTAAAGACATTTGAGAAATTATATGCCAAGTGTGTCAAACTTCAGTGTGAATAAGTGGAACAACATGTAAGTTTCATGGCTCTGGGCCATTCCATTCTTGGTCAGGCTGAGAACCTTTCAGCATCCCCTTGTATCATCCCATTCTTGCATACATACACCTTTCTCTGATTTGTAGGCATATTCCATAAAATGTTAGCAGGGGAATAGCTTTGGAATATGTGTGATGGAATGAAATGCAGATTTTCAAAAGACTCATGATCTAGAATAAATCAGGGAAATCACACTTTTTAGTAAATTTGCCATGGAATTGTGATTAAATAACTACTGAATATTTAATTTAACCGGCAGATGATCAACACATTATTTAATCTAATTAATAAGGTCATTTGCTCTTACACCATATGGTTATTCATTATTATCACCATTGGCTGATGCTTCCCCGAACAATTTTTCTGATTGTACTTTCCTTCTAGGCACCATCTGGTATCAAATTTTCCAGCGTGACACTATCATGGTCTTGACAACTACATAATTCAAAGTTTGCAGAGGTGCGATAGTGTTGTATTTATGCTAAATAGTCCAAATGCAGGACCACTCATGCTCTGGTGGATCCTCCAGCTGAATCCCTGGAATTAAAAATTATATAGTTATATATATGCAGTTAAACCTGTGAAATAACAGAATATAATTTAGCTTCTGAAGTCATGCAGTTTTTAATGAACCTGAAAAAATATGATGCATTATTCAGAGAAAAGTGAAATGCTATGGTAAATGAAGAATAAAAATGGAAGCTGAGTATAATATCTAGTAAAAATTATCCATGTGTTTTTCAATAAATCCCCCATGCTATGCCATAATATTAGCTGTCCATGGTAGGAGATAAAGACATACATGTCTTCATAAAATCAGCACAGGGAGAACTTCTGCTAAACAATATAAAGAAGGAACCAAGTTTAAATAACAGAGAACAAGAGAGGGTGGTGTGAAATCATGTGTACTTATTAGAAGAGTTGATCCTGGTTTCTTTTAACTAAACACAGTTTGAACAAGCTACAGTTTTCTGAATTTGGATAATAGAGAAAACTAGTGGTTGTTTTTAAGTTTTAAAATTCCTTCGCTCACATGTAGAGGAGAGGAGTGGTGCAATAGCCTGAGTTTTGGACAGGTCCATGCTTGTAACTATAAACCATGGTTAGTTGTTATAGTTTAACCAGACCTGTATTCCCTTGCTAGGGATAATCGATATCTGACATCTGAGGGCAGGAGCAGAATGGACAGGACAACATAGGCCAAGCACATGCTATCCTGACCTAAGTCCTAACCAGGGTTAGTCTCTGGGTGTTGTCAGGATTGGCAGATGTTTACATACCTGCCTGCCACCATGCCATGAACCTGCTACCACTGCGTGCTCTGCATGCCTGGCTGCACCCACATGGCCAGGTGCCCCCTTCCTATATCAGATGCAGCAATGGGGGTCTTCCCAGTAGCAGCAGTGACAGAGGAAGGTAAAGGGCATGTGAGGCCTTCCAGTCTCCCTGGAGTTTCTGAGAAACTTCACAGCAAACTGTGGACAGATTGCATATTAAGGCAGCCTCTGGAAGGTTCTGAACCAGGGTTTGATTCTCTCCTCATCCATGAAACCCACTGGGTGACTTTGGGCAAGTCACATTCTTTCAGCCTCACAGGAAGGCAATGGCAAACCTCTGAACAAATCCCACCAAGAAAGCCCCATAATAGGTTCACCTTAGGGTGGCCATAAGTCAGAAACTGGCCACCCCATTCTGGTCTGTATCCATTGGGGTAGACAGCTATTGTCCTCTAGATTTTTTTTATGGGGGAGGGGGCGCTGCAACCCCTCTTTCATTGGCTATGCCATGGCTATGCTGACTATTGGTGATTGGCCAATAATCAATGGTGAACCATCAATGTCAAGTCAATTCTTATATGCATAATTGTTACTTCAGAGAAGCACAAAGGCCTGGAAATGTCACAGTGTTTCACTGAGGACAGAAGTTATATAACTCCTCCTAGGTATCATGAGGGCATTTAGATGAGTACCAAAGTTGGTATCACGGAGGTGGGTGTCATGGAAAGCCCTCACTCTTGATTATTACAGTGAGTACCATTTGGAGGTACCCTCATCTCTGGTGGCACTGGAGGGGTTGCCCAAGTGGAAAACCCTGCACCTGGTGGGATGAGGATAGGGATAGGATTGCTTGAGGAGGGAAATCCACAGAAGTACTTTCATGGATGAGTGGGGCTTTAATGAGGGTAAGCTACTGTAATTTCTGTGACTCTTAGACATTGCCAGTTCTTCTGTATTCTGCTCATATTACCTTCATAAACTTTATCAAAGTTGTCTGCCCTTTCTCACCCTGAAATACATCTGTTAGGTGCTACTGCTGTTTATTTTCTTGTCCTCCTCCTCCTTTATACTATTCATATCCCATCCTATATCTAAGATCTTACATAATTTAATTTAAAATGTGAAACAGTAAAATATATTTCAACCTAAAATATATTAAACATTATGACAAATTAAAACAGTTAAAATCATGTACAAATATAAAATGAATACAATCACTATCATTTAAAAAAATCACCATTTTCATTTTTTAAAAAACTCAGAAAATTTTGTCTGTTCTTTTCAGCTTCTTCTGAAATAACACTGTTGTTCACTGTCTCTGCTTGTTTATTTTCACCAATTCTGATCTGTCATCTGACTCTCAGAATAGCCTTTCCATGTAGCAGTAAATCAGGGATTGATCGTTTTCAGGAAAATATTGTTTCCCTTTTTATTTCATTCCAGGCTAAACATTGTAAAAATAAGTAAGCATATAAAGAAAGCATTTTGTTTCTTTGACAAACTTCAGAAAGAATGAGGTGAGCTAGGTCTTTGGCAATCACAAGTTGTTTTCATACTGCATCATAAACAGAAAAGGTGCTACTTTAAAAGAACTACCATCTAGAGAATTTGTACAAATTTCCCAAGGGACACTGAAAAAAAAAGTTAACAAAAATACAGTGAGATAAGCTGTGAAAGGACTTGATTCCCGTTTCTGTTCCTTATGCCAAACTGATAACATGTGTTTCCAGAGGCAATGCTTAACTCAGATTACAAGTTACCCACCAAAGAGCACCAAGACACATACATTATCTCACTGTCTATTTATCCTAGAAATGTTTTGATCACCCTGTAGGAAAATGGGATAAATATCACAAGAAGCCATCCAGAAAGGAATATTTTAAAAGCATTAGTACTTAGTAGCTTCCCTTTGAGTGGTTGTTTGTCTGCACTCCTCTGGCCTTTTTTTTTTGGGAGGGGGGGTGTCTAGCAGCCCTTCTGATGTCTGAGCTGGAATAACCATTAACCTATAGAGTCCAGGTTAGGTGCTGCAATTCATCTTCCAGGATCCTTTTTGCCCAGTCCACCAATAATTTTATTGTGCTTCTTTTTTGTCCCGAGTGATGGTTGGAGTTCTTGTGTAGGTATCTGTCTGCATGTGTAGGTTTTCTGTATACTGTGTGGGCCAAACGTTGGTTTGGTTTGCGGATGACCAGGGCATCCAAGAATGGCAATGTTCCTTCCTTTTTATTTCCCATCATTAATTGGATGTTGTTCAGATGGTTCAGAAACAAAGTCAGATCTTCTTCTCTGTGGCTCCAGATGGTGAAAGTGTCATCCACATATCGGAACCAAGTTGTGGGCTTTTGGGGAGATATTTCCAGGGGTTGCTTATCAAAGTGTCCCGTGTAAAAGTTTGCTATCACAGGGCTCAGAGGGCTTCCCATTGCCACCCCACCTCCCTGCTCATAGAATTCATTGTCCTACTGGAAGTAGCTGGTAGTGAGGCAATGTTTTAACAGGGCGGTGATGTCTTCTGGAAAAAAATTGTTGGATGAGTGCCACGGTGTCCATTATGGGGACTTTGGTGAACAAGGAGACCACATTGAAGCTGATTAGTATGTCTCCAGGTTTGAGTTCAAGGTTGTTGATTTTTTCTATGAAGTGAGCTGAGTCCTTCATATAGTGAGGGGTTTGTCCTATATGGGTTTGTAACTGTGTGCCCAGAAACTTGGCCAAGTCATACATGGGGGATCCAATGGTGTTCATTATGGGTCGGAGTGGAATGGAATCCTTCTGGATCTTGGGAAGTCCATACATTCTTGGTGGGAGAGACTCAGATTTGCACAAACTTTGGCATGTGGATGAATTGAGGAGCTTTTGATCATGATGTTCTTTTTCCTGGTGATTTTGTTGGTTGGGTCTTGTTTCAGTGTTTTGTATATTGAAGGATCCAGCAGTTCCTTGATGTTTTTTGTTTGTATTGTACTGTTTTCTTGCTTACTGTGGCATTGCCTTTGTCTGCTGGGAGAATTATGATTTCTGGGTCTGAAGTGAGGTTCTTGATGGCTTTACTTTCATTTGGCCCATCTATTCTAGCTCCAACCTATGGAATCCTTGCATTCATTGTTTTACTGGGGTCCAATATACACTGCAGAAATAATCCAGTTTGAAATTGCTTTAACTGCCCTGGGTCAATGCAAAGGAATTCTAAGAACTAGAGTTTTGTGAGACATTTACCCTTCTCTGTCAGAGAGTTCTGGTGCCACAACAAACTACAATTCCCAGTGTGTTTTCGACTAAAATTTTCAGCCTTCTCTGCCAAGGAGTGCTGGTGCCTCACAAAACTACATATCCCAGAATTCTGTAGGCTAGAGCCATGGGAGTTAAAGAAATGTCAACCAGCATTATTTCTACACTATAGATGCATCATTTGATCAAGTTGCTGCAATTGTTGGATCCTATGCCAGAAGAGATAAATAAAATAAAATAATAAATCTGAAGAATATAGAATGGAAGTGAAGAGGATGTTGTTTCCAGCAGCCACTGACATTTTCCCATCCTGAGCAGCTATTGTCTAAAATAGCTATTGGTTTGGAACAGCCATGTCTTCTGCATGAAAATGTACTGCATCCTATTATAAGACCCCACCATCCACACCCACAAAACACAGTTTCATTTAGCTTGTAATATATTTTAACAGTAGAAGAACTAAAGTCTGAGAATAAAACTGATGCATCTTGTGAAAGGGATTTTTTAAAAAGTCACTTAGTACTTCAGACTTAATTTATTGTTACAGCAACCAGATGAAATTCAGGTGTTTTATTATTATATTATCACAGGCTGAAAAAGGATAAGACTTTCTCAAAAGTAGTCTCTAATAAATCTTAATGTTATACAGAGAAGTGACTGTGGCAATAACTCAGAGTTGTCATAAAAGGTCACTATTCCCATGATTTGGCACTGCACTGAATAAAGTACCACTTTTTTCTTAGGCAAGTGTTAACCTGTAATGCCAAACACAAACTGACACTGAATCACATGGCAGCTAGTGAACAGACACAAAATGTCAAAGACAATGACTATAATACAACTGGAATAAATTTGGCCTCATAATTCTTCCACCAAATCTCTGGACATGAGTGCTTCAGTATCTGTTAAATATTCAGTGAGTCCAATCCATTACTAAATCGGGTTCCATAGCAGGATTGCATAATATCTCCTATTCACATAAGTGTGTATTGTAGGGAACCTATGGACTTGTAACAGAGCACATGTTCTGCATTCCTATATGTCCCAGGTTCAACCACTTCTTTCTTAGGAAGTAGGAACTTCAAAGGTTTACTAGAGATAGTGGTCACAACAAATAGCAGGAATGGGGAAATCCAACTGAACTTGTTTTGTAAATGAGCTCAGCAAACTGAGATACATCCCATCTATCCTCTGAAATGAAAAATATCTGGCACAAATAAATTTTAGACTATTGTGTTGTCAAATATTATTACTAAAGATTTGAATTGTTTAGGGAAATTAAATTTTGCATAAAACCTGACAAACCTGTAAATTGGTTTTTAAAAGTTTTGTTTTATTTATGTAATTTGTTACAAAGCCTCTAAAAGTACCGTGTTGTCATTAACACAACAATTAGTAGCACATTAATTTACTTATGTTCTTTTTCTTAAGATTCAGGTGAGGATGGCATTAAACTTTTAAAATTCCTATTTTTATATCCCCCCTAAAAGCCCAAAGCAGATTTTTAAAAGTAACTAAACAGGAGTAGCATCACTGGGGTATGTGGGCTGCACTGGGGACATCCCAGTGCTTAGGAATGGAGTGTGGCTTTGGCGCGACCTCCGGACTCTTAGGACCCATGCATCATTTAAATAGCATACCTCCAAAGAGACCCGAAGCAGCTTTATTTTGGCAGTCTGTAACAGGCCTAGGTATATAAAATAAAATTCCCTCCTGCAAAAAAAACCTCATAAAATCCGAGCACCGAATTAATGAACAAAAGATAGGTTTTTGTATTGGACTAAGCATGTGATGGCTGTTTCCAGGAAAAGGGGATTATAGAAGGGAAAGCTGAAAGCTCAAAATATTTTCTTTGCCTCTGATCACCACCTGCCTCACCTCTACAGACAAGAGAACATGATGAAGCACATCAGCAATAACTTCAACAATGAGACACATTGCTTTAGAAATACAGTAGATATTCATTTAGAATCATGGGTGACTGAACAAAAGCCTGGTAGGGCTTTGAAGATCTGTTCCAGCACTTTGAATTGAACTTTAAAAAATGGGTGGCTAACCAGTTAAATTTTCTTAACAGTAGCAGTAGCTACTGTCCTATATTATTTAGGGAATTTGAGAAAAAGTCTTCTAGCCACATTATGTAGTAGCTGATGCTTCTAAGCCATGGTCATGGCTCACTCCTTGTGCAACACACTTCAGTAGCTTTAGAGGCTACCTGAGCATAGATACAGTCCACATATATATGTGTGTGTGTGCGTGAGTGCGCCATGTTTACTGTACCTATGGTACATACATTATGGAGTAGCTACACTGCAGGAATAAAGCAGCTTGACACCACTTTAACTGTCATGTCTCTATCCTGTGGAATCTTGGGTTTTGTAGTTTGGTGAGGCACAAGAGCTCTCTGACAGACCAGACTAAATACCTTACCAAACTACAAATCACAAGGTTCCATAGTATAGTCTCATGACTGTTAAAGTAGTGTCACAAGGCTTTATTTCTGTAGTGTGGAACCAGAGGCATGTCTACATAGGCCAAATAAACCAGTTTTCCCATGCCCTTGGTGTGACCTGCCTTCATGATGTAGGGCCAGATGCCTGATTCAAGTGCAGACTGTCTTCATCACATGAGGCCAGTTCCTCACTGAATACATGCTATACCTCCCTTAAAAAATTTCACTATTTACAATAAATTTTTCAAAAGTTCTAGAATTTGATGATTGATGCAGTCTGATATTAGCCATTTAACTTTTGCCTTTGGATATCTCCTAACCTACTATTTGCAAGTCGTACCATTTAATTCAATAGATAATGTGCAGATATATTAATTTCATTGTCAGAAAATAGTAGGCTAAATGGACCACTTTATTTAAATTTATCTATTTATGTATTTGTAAGAGAACTGCAGAAAGTGGGAGAGCAACCTAGTGCAGGAGCAGCTGTGACTGGTGTTCTATTTTCAAGACCACCCCATCAGCTTCCAGTGGGCATAACACCTGAGCCCTGAGGAAAACTCATAATAGGGTTGCTTCCCAGCCAGCTCTCATCTGGGATGCCAACCTGAGATTTCCTTACTCAACTCACTGGACTTGAGCAAGGGTGCATATCTCAGTTCAGCCTCAAGGAAGGTCTCCTTCTTTATCCCTTTAGTCACATGATGTAAAGAAATCATTTCAGAGGCTTAACCTTCACTGCTAATACAATACAGTATATATATATATATATATATTGAGTTTTTAGTACTGTTGTTGTCATTTCATAGCATGCTATGACAGCAAAAAGGGTCAGAGTTCACTCTTGAAATGATGATAGGGAGATGAAGAAAAGAAAAGAAAAGAGCGGGAAGGGGAAGCCAGCTCCATCAGGCCTTCCCTGAAAGAGGATCCCACCCCTCCATCCACCATCATCCAGAGGGAGAAGGGGAAACCAACTTCATCAGCCTTCCCTGAAAGAGGATCCCGCCCCTCCATCCACCATCATCCAGAGATGGGGACGGTGAAGCCATCCTGCCTGGAGGGAGTGAAATGGCAGGCCCAATGCCATTGGGCCTATCCTTAAGATATAGAGCCTTCCCTCCAGTCCATCTGCCTTGGTCCAGGCCTCAGAGGGAAAGATGAACTCCAGAACCTGATCCCCTTCCCCACAACCATTCCCTTCTCCTTTTATGTTTTGTCTTCTTAGATGGTAAGCCTGAGGGCAGGGAACCGTCTAATCAAAAGATTGTATGTACAGTGCTGTGTAAATTTACAGCGCTATATAAATAAAGCTTAATAATAATAATAATAATAATAATAATAATAATAATAATAATAATGGGCAAGCATAGTTAACTAGGGATGGGTATGAGAAGTGCAGTTATGTGTAATTAGATCTTTGAGTTTCAATAATTAATTATCAGACAGTATTTTAAAAGGGAGATAATTAATCAAGTAACAGTTCTTAAATCAGTTGACAGGTCTCTTTGATAGGCTAGCAACAGTCTGTTTCCAAATTGGTTATTGATGTGAATGGAGTTAAACCTGTACAAAACAATCTAAAGAGCATTTTGTTCCACACCTAGACATTTTGTCAGCACCCTGCAAAGTTGAGTCCAAAGCAATCAAAAACTCATGATTGGGTGACTCCATGTATAAAGATCTCCCCATGACATATCCTGTTACAACAGGAATATTTTTTTTCTTTTGCAGCAAGCTGAATGACCTATAACAGTCAACTGCATGTACCAAAAGCATTACTTGATAAATTTGATTCTTTCATTAAAATTCTTCAGTCTTCAGAAATAATTCTTCCCAGTGGACTTTGACAAATTGGGACAAAGGACTTCATGTCTCTGGATGACTCAGGTTGGAGTCCTCCATTTTCTTGGAGTCTATATGGAAATCTTCCAATATCATTCATACTCACGAAAAGACATTGAGAAGTTTGATTTTCATCCATTTTCTCTGCTTCAGTGTTGATTGAATGAGGTGTTTGACAGACAGGGCTACTGTATGGAAGAGATAGTTAGATGGGCCAAGTGCCACATTGGGAGAACAGAAGAGAAATTCTAATAGGTCATGAGTAGATAAGGCCTTTGTTCTGCATCAGCTGTGAACCAAATTGTAGGTCAGAAACACAATGTGCAAAATGAATGAAAACCACTGGCAAAATGATCTCAGTCATCATGCATCTCTGTCTCAAGAGCCAATAACACATTCAGATGCTGATATAGGTCTCATGCCCATGGCACTCAGGCCCCATGGCACTTAAAATGCCATATTATTTTCTTGATTCCACAGCCTTCCCCTTTGTTGCTTTTCTATATTCAGTATTATAAGACCAAACATCATGGATAGAGAGTCCATACTCAGGATGTACACTGAGGGAGTAACATACGTGGTTTTCCTTTAGTTTTGAATTATTTTTTCATAATTTCTTATAGCATTTCATTTTAGTTATTTCATTTGGATACAAGTCTCTATGACTTGAGACATGAATGTGTATTTGAAGAAATGCATGTTAATTGATTCATCATGCAGGGTAATGGAAGGAGACCCTCTTAGTTTAGAGGAAATAACCTTAGCACGCCTATTATTTTCGGTCATTGTTACTTTGCCTGTTTCTCTAAGAGTTCAGTCCTAGCCTGCATTCTAAGGATGCAACCTTTCACTAATCTTGTTCCTGAATTTTAGCAATTTTCTTCCTACTGCAAGAAAGTCTTTGAAAACTGCTAGGTTTTTGAAGACTGTTCAAAGTTTGGGACTTTTTCTGCTCAAAGTTCACATGTGCAAATAACAGCACCTGCTGTGAACAAATATTATTTTTGCTGTTTCCTCTGTGAAAATGCTGTACATATTTTCACATAATAAGTCCCAAACTGACATGTTACCCCAAGACCAGACCCCCACTCAATCCTCATATTTGATATCAAGCTAATATTAAAAGGGACACCAAAGTGAGTGAGTGGTGAGTGACTTGGAAAGGTGACCTCAAGATGGAAAACTAGACATACTATATTTGGAAATCCAGTTGGCTATAGTAAGGAAGTAAGCAAGGCATCTACCACAATGAGATCACCCAAGGCATCAACATAATCCCTTTGGCTATGGATGATGATGATGGGATTCTGGCCAAGGGAGATGATTGTGCATACACTGACAAAGGATGCTTCTCCAGCTGCAAGGGGTTTTCTTTTGTCTGAGATATTCACATCAATTATCCAAACATTTACTACAGGTCCCAACCATTCTTTTTGCCTGGAAAACCATTTAGCAGTGAGGTTATCCACTCATTGCAAAGATTACTGCCCCGGGACATGATTTTTAGTATATATACCACCACCTAGAGTGACAATAGCAATTGGTTCTAGTTTGTAACTGTGTAGACACTCTGTTGGTTCTATTAGGTTACTCAATACACCAGCCACTCCGCTTGCCAAGATGGCTGTTGAGACCTCTCTGTTCCAGACATCCAATGGTTTGAACCATGCTCTCAAATCAGTAATGTATTGCCATTAGCAAGGCCTCCATTGTTCACCTTCTCCCACCTTTCCTTCATTAGTTCTTGTGTATGTGGGTGTGTACTCTGTGTGTGTGTGTGTGTGTGTGTGTGTGTGTTGATTACTTTCTTAATACAAGGCCTATTTGGAATTTCCACTGGGACACACAGGGTTGCTCCCAAGGCTGATGTTGCCCCAACCAAAACATAATTTTATTTGAACTATTAAAACTCCCTAATGCATATTAATTCTGGTGCTGCCCCAGGACCCAGCATTTTGGGTATCAGAGAAATTTCTCAACAGTCCGGGTTTCTTTTTGTTAGGGTTTCTGGACATGAGAAACACATCCCTTATCCATTTACCAAATATTTTTGAATATTTATTTTGATCCCTAATGCATTCATGCCATTTCCTGTTTCTTGGTCCTAGCCATAGGACCTTCTCTCTTCCTGGACCAGTTAGTCTGCAGTTAGTTTTTATATTCTCTCTATTTATTTATTTTTAGTTTGCTGTTCTCTCTGATTCTTCCACATGTTTGAAGAACACGTTATACATCCTTTCAACATGTGATATTTTGCAACCTTTACTACTTGTGAGTAAATCTAATTCATATGTTTTTACAAGAGGATTAAGGGGCAAAACAGATAGGTACAATACGCCAACTTGGGGGTGGCATGGGGGCATAGCATTTAGATTATGCACACCCCAATGCCACCCCCAAGCTGGCATCATTCTGCCTGCCCACCAAGATGGTAGGCAGCATTGCAGCACTCTGATGGTGCACAGTTTATATGCTATAGACTGCAGGAGCTCTGAAAAGCCAGAGCCATGGCGGAAAAGCCACCCTCCCAAAAAGGAGCAGCATTTTACCACTTCTTTTTGGGCTGGAAAAACACCAGATCAGAACTGCGGCATGAGGTAGATGCAGCCATGATCAAATGGATGACATCAAGCTGCCCCTTTAGGGCCGTCTGTACCAGGCCTAAGCCTGCTTTCTTTCTTTTATATCGTTTGGGGTGGGGTTGAAACAGTAACTGGTTTTCATTGATATTCCACTAACTCTTGAAAGGGAATAATGTTTCTCTCCAAGAGTTGTGAGAATATCATTTCCTGCATCTTTCACCACTGGCTATGCTGATTGGGGCTGCTGGGACTTGCAGTCTGGCAATATCTAGAAGTCCAGATGATTCCCACCGTGGTCTCTTCATGCCTCTACAACAGTGCTGCTAAATACAATCTTCCTGACAAAACAAAATTAAACCAGTCTTTTTCTTTAATACAGTAAGCTTTCTGTGGAAGAATTAGCTGTTACTAGAGCCCATGTCACAATGAAGTTGCTGGTGCAGTAAATTAACTGCTTAAATATACAAGCCTTCCACTTCTTGCTGCTGTTCCCTGAGTATGAAATGATTTTCTTGTTCCAAAGGAAGTTCCCTGATCTCCAAATACATACAGGTAGTCAAATGTGCAATATTATGAAAAGCTCTTTAATGACACTAGCTAAATTGGAGTTTCTATTTCTTTCTTTTTTCCCCAAAGAAGCTTAGAGAATGCAGGTAACAGGAATTTGTTTTCTAACAGAAAGGCAAAATGAATATTTTGACATGAAGGTTTTCTGTAAAATAAAATGAGTCAATTATATTGTTTATCTATCCTTTATAGATATCATTTTTATCTAAATTTTGAGGTAATTCACAATGACATAAAGCACATTAAAACACAGTCAAATATTATACTGTGCTACATCAGCAACATGGTACCCTTCACACATAAAATAATACAGCTCTGATTATTTCCAAGGAGCATAACTCTTGGGCATCATAGTCTAATACCTCTGAAAGGTACTTGGATGGAGACGGCTTCAATAAATTAACAAAATAAACTCTATGGATAGGGCAATAGAACAGACTGATAGACCAACTTATTCTACTCTTGTTTATGTTCCTCCAAACTATGATTTGAATTATTTAAGAAGATGTAATCTCAATGACATTCTACATCTTACAAAATAGCACTGATGTTCTCCTGAACACACAAATGAGGTTGTTTCCTTGTCAGAAGGAGGGATGGAAATTCCAATTTAAAATGAAGCTTGCCTTCTCCAAAATGGTCAGGGATCCAGGCTTTCACTCTTCTACCCCTCCAAATGTCCAATAAATATATCCTTCTTCATGCTTATTGAACATAGCCCATCACACTATATTCTACCTGATGGATGCTAACAACTGGACTTAAATCTTTCATCTTACATTTCTACTACCACACTAAAACAAAAACAAACAAACAAACAAACACTAAATGTTAATTCTCAATTTGAATAGAGGTATACATCACTCCAGGCCCTTAATATCAGGAATGTTAAAGATGCTGCAAGCTTTCCCTTGCATTGCAAACATCCCATGCCAAATTTGCTTTTCAGAACCCTTGTGTACTGACAGCACTTTCCAAGGAGCATATGGCCAGACAGTAGTCTTCAAATATTGCTCAGAACTCACCCAAACCAAAGGATCATTAATCTGAAGGAATAATGCAAGGACATGCCAAGTGTTTGACTCAACCATGCCAAGAAATGACTGTGTCAAAATAGAAAAGAGTGCTTGGTTTAATTTTAAACTTATAAACATAATTTAAGGGCTCTTTGATGTATTTTTCTCTGTGACATGAAAGACATATCCACATGGGAAAATGCCACCTTGTAATCATAACATTAGGAACAAGGAACCATAGTGGCAGGGCCAAGTATGCATGTCCGTTCTAATTGATTAGAATCCCTTTAAGCCTTTATTTTTGTGTAAATAGCTGGTTATATAAATGACTGGACATTTTATACAGTTGCAAAAGGAAATCTTTGAAACCTATTTGTGAAAATAATTTCCTGGACTGTCTAAGAAACTCCCAGAAAGATGTACAGATGCAGCTCTGGTCTCTCCACACCATTCTGAAAACCTCAATGCCCTAATAATCCAGTGAAGCTATGTCGATATAGTATTGCACTGTGCTGACTCTCCACAGGATCATGATCACTGTCACAATCTCAGGAAAAGCAAGAGATTATTAGTGGAGGAAGACTTTCTTTGACCTCTCCCACATTAGTCTGCCTTGGAAATATTACTGGAGCTTGGCCACACACCACTGGGTCCATGTTATTGCTTGAAAAATGCAACCAGTTTTGAGATAAGGTAAGAGACTCTGGTTCAGTGGTAGTTCATATAGTTGTGTACACAAGGTTCCAAGTTCAATAGCCTGCATTTCATGAGGTGAATGTTTAAGAGCCTGTCTGAAAACCCTGGAGATTTATTGATAGTGCATATACCATCACTAGATAGGACAAAGGTTTGGTTTCTGATTATTATTATTATTATTATTATTATTATTATTATTATTATTATGTATTTATAAAGTGCTGTGGATTTACACAGCTTCCTATGAAATGCTTTTTACTCTTGTTTGTTTTAGTGCTACCATAAGTTGGGCACTGCAACTTCCAGGGATGCTAGGACTTCATAGGTTCTGAACCCTGAGGAAACCAAATATCCCATGTGCTGTATTTGCCTCTCACCCATTTTGGTGTTCTGAAAAGCCTCTCCCCTGGGAAGAACCTCATGGGAGCATTAGTCTTGAGGAGTGTGCTATTCTTTGAAACACGCATTGAAAGATAATAACAGAGCGGAAAGTCACCTTTGTTGCATACCCCCCCCCCCCCAAAAAAAAAATCATAGCCAAAAATGTCTTCTACAAATGAATTCTTTTGAAAAATCTAAATCTGGAAAGAAATGATTGTCTGATTAGGGGAAAAGGGATGATTTTGAAGGAGAAATAAAACAGGATTATTAACTGTCAGAAAGAACAGCTTTCAATTAGCCAATGCTAACTGATTGCTTCCCTACCAATGTGCTTTGGCTTATTCTTAGCTTCCTGGATATACATTTCCAGACATACCATTGTTTGCATTTTCATCCCCATGGCAACAACAGAATATGACAAGACAATGTGTGCAGTGGTTGAGCCCTAATCCTAATTCTTGCTTGATAATAACCTTACATTTCTAAATCCCTAATCTGCTTTATCCACACTGTGACAGCTTTTGTAATTATCCCTGCGTGTTTAAAATAATCACAGTAACCACTGGTAACAGCAACAGATTAATTTTGTTCCATTCCATCTGGATGGGATTTGCACCAGTCTTGGGTAGCATTCCATTAGGATGGTCAAAAACAGAAACAATGAACATCTTAAGGAGTCTGTCACAGGTGTAAAATGTAGGTTAATTGACAAAAGAAAGAACAAGAACTCTAGGGCAAATTTCCAGGTATGAAGCCAGGATTCTTTTCAGAGAATAATTTAGAAGTCGGAGCTTAGAAAGCTAGTTTTAAAAGTAATCATTTATCCTTCCAAGAACTTCAAAATTTTAGCTACTGCCACAGTTAAAATAATAAAATTAACTGCTTGGTCTCCTTGTTTCTCACAAGTAGCAATTACTTACTTTTAGTTACAGTAAATAAATAAATCCTGAATGCTAAAAGTTCCTGGTTTGTGCTACAAAATTATCCTCATCTTCATAATTTAACATCTTTGAAATTGTTCTGCCTCCATTTAGTGACGGCATGCCCCGTAATTATAAAAATAATGACATAGTGATGGTTATGTGAAGTCGAAGGCTATTTGAAAACACTGCTATTTGAAAACACTAGAATTCTGGACCATGCCAACTATCAAGTCAGAATACACAAGGAAACCATTGAAATCTACAAACACCTGGACAACTTCAACAGGAAAGAAGAAACCCTGAAAATAAACAAAATTTGGTTCCAGACCTGAAAAACACCAAACTCAAGACTCAGCACATACAAACATCACTGAGGATCAAGGGGTTTCCCAGCAGACAAGGGATCACTAATTAACTCAAGTCGTCCTCACTTATTATTATTATTATTATTATTATTATTATTATTATTATTATTATTATGCTGTAGATTTACACAGCGCTGTACATACAATCAATTTTAAAAAATCCTCCCACCTTGAGAACTTGTTGTTCACCAACAGACCAACCCACAGATTAACATGTAAGTCACTTCCTCTCAACCAACAAGAATATTTATTTATTTATTTCCTTTTTGATTT
The DNA here is from genome assembly GCF_019175285.1 of Sceloporus undulatus. Lineage (NCBI taxonomy): Eukaryota > Metazoa > Chordata > Lepidosauria > Squamata > Phrynosomatidae > Sceloporus > Sceloporus undulatus. The sequence goes on from NC_056525.1 coordinate 117,423,234, forward strand.
TGTATGACTTTGAAATGATTTTATACTATCTGATGTGGTCATTGTTTTAAAATGTTATTATAAGTTTTTTAAACTTTGGGAAGAGCTTTGAGTCACACTGTGGGAGAAAGGTGGAATATAGTCCAAGTATTAAAGACACCTGCTGAATAATGAGATTTACACAAGCGTTGATTTAACATTGTGTGAGCAGTGTCCTGTTCATAACATATGCAGGTGTGTGTCAATTGTACACCTCTGTACACCTCTGCTTGGGCATTTTGGAGATTCATCTTCTACCTTCCACATCAACCACAGCCCTTCCCATACATACTGTAGAGTTCCTGCAACTGCCCAAAACTATGAAAGATGATGAGCGTGGTAAATCAGAGAAGCATCTGGCTATTTCTTTGTAGCCAGACACAAAATGATTACACCATCAACTGAGATCTCCAGAGGATGTCAGTGGATCGTAGTAATTGTTTTCTACCTGGTGAGGGGAACATATCCAGACACGTCTCTGATCCTCCATTGCCGTCATGAGCCATACAATAGCTAAACAGATGGGGTGAGCCACCAGCTAGTGTAATTCCACAAATGGAATTGTTATGCTATGCTGGATCATACATGAATTGGTTAATCAGCTCTACTTTAATTGATATTACAAATTAAACATTTGTATTTTATATATAACTTACATTTCCCTCAGCACACAGAAGACAAAATAAGCACATTGTAAAGAATCCTGTTCATATGGACGATACAGAGGTTTTTATCTGACATAATTTGTAGAGATGTGGAGGCTGCCTCTTTCATCTGCTTCTACTAACAGGTGTTGAGGATAAATAAAAGAATATACTCTTATGTTTTATTACAAAGAATGATAAATGCAGGACTAGTACAGCACTTAAAAGTTATTAAAAAGTTATTCATAATCACCTGATCACTGAATTTGCTTTCAGAAGTTGAATGCTAATTTAAGAATTACTTTTAAAAATGCCCATCTCCTACAATTTAGAAAGAAAAATCATATTTATCAGTTTCTTCTGTTTTACTGTAGAAGAAATAATAACTTGAGATATGTGGTGCATTTGCAATCTCATCTGATTTTAATGGCAGGAGTAGTAACATTTTTGTGCGGCAAAGCTCACATTTACTGCTCTAAAACACATTTTTCAAATAGCAACACTTCTAATGTCTATATAGATTACTCATTTCTTCATGTTGGTCTCAGCTCTTTTCATTTCTTAAGCAAGGACTCATTCAATCAAATGGCAAGCCAGAGTACTTACAGCATTGGGTCATTCTGCCTTTTCACCTTTGGTGTTCTCTTTAATGCCACATTAAATGTATTCTGACAAAGAAAATAGACTTGCTCTTTCCTCTGTGGCCTTTCACTGTGGCTTACAAGTGCCATTTTTCACCAGCACAAAGCAGACTCCTGTTGTGTGAGACTCACCTGCAGAGAAAAACATGAAGAAAGAAAAAAAGAAGGTAATATTTTCCCACTAGGCTAAAATAAAATAAAATTTACATGATTTTGCAGAGATACAAACAATGCTCCATCAGTATATGCTTGTTAGCTATTTGCTCAGTATGAGGATAAATGTGAGTTTGAAAATTGCTTTACCGGGGTTTAGGAGTGTTTAGGATTAGTTTTAAACCCCCCATTTCCAAATGTAGTTTAAGCAATCAGTAGATTCATTTTCAAAGGATATCTCTGTTAATATGAGATGAATATTAAAGTGTGTACTCAGTTAACATAAGTGGGATGAAGTGTGGGTTCACTGGATTTGTAGACTGGGCTTATAATTCAATATTACTTAAGGTGGCGTTCCAAAGTGGCATATATTTCCAGCTTCAAGGCAAAAGTTCTTTTCATCACAGACAATTTGAAACTCTCATCTATGGTTGAGCCTGTCTTCCAATCAGGTTTTCATGAGGGACATCTATAGTGGTAATTGGGATAAATAGCAGGGATATAGGAAGGGAAACCATATTTTTGGCAGAACTCAGTGGATAATTTCCAGCACATATGGCTTGACTTTTTCATATATGCACCCCTCAACTCTCAGTCCTGAATATTATGTAGAATATGAGGATATATGAGAGGCGGTTGCTCCTCTATTTTATCCAAACTGGACATCATATTTATGGGGGGATGTATTGTGAGCAATCTCTTTTTTTCAGTACAGGTTCAGTCTCCCTTATCCAGAATTAAAAAATCTGAAATACTTTAAAATCAAAAGTTGTCCACATAGGGTGCTGAGATAGTGACATCTTTACTTTCTGATGTTTCAGTGTACACAAAGTTTGTTTCATGCACAAAATTATTTAAAATACCATATATTAAATTACCTCCAGGTTATGTATATAGAGGATATGTCTCTCTGTGTTGTGTATCTTCAAGTTGTTTCCAAGTTATGGCGATCCTAAGACAAATTGATAGTGGGATTTTGTTAGCAAGATTTGTTCATAGGAGGTTTGTCATTGCCTTTATCTGAGGCATGTGACTTACCCAATGTAACCCAGTGGGTTTCATGGCTGAGTGGGAATCAAACACTGGTCTCCAGAGTCATAGTCCATTACTCAAACCATTACACCATGCTGGCTCTTATAAGTTATATACAAAATATTTAAAAAATCATGTTTAAACTTGAGCCTCATCTCCAAGATATTATGTATATGCAAATTTACCAAAATATCCCTCTCCCAATAAAACCCCCAATGCCAAACACTTGGGTTCCAAGCATTTTGGATTGAAGACATCAGGCTGGAACAGACTGGCAAAAAAAAGCCGGCTTCTTTGTGGCTTGGGGCTGAGGAGTACACACGACATGTGCCCCCAAGCTGGCAGGAAGCCAGCATCATGCCGCCTAGCTATTTATATGGCGACCGCTTTATGGTGCTCCGGTGGTGCAGCATTTAGATGCTGCATGTCTTGGAAGTGCCGGAAAGTGCCACATTGGCAGCAGAAAAACCGGCTTTTTGCCAGCTCAAAAAGGAGCAGCTTTCTGCCACTTTTTTTTTGCAGTGGCAAATAGACAGATTGGGGCTACAGTGTGAAGTTACCATGGTGCTGCAGCACATGGCTCCACGGTGGCCCCAATCCAGCATCTTTTAGTGTTCTGTTTTGCTCCTGCGGTCCAAAACACACTGCAGAAATAATCCAGTTTAAGACTGTTTTAACTGCCCTGGCTCAATGCTAGGGAATTCTGGGAACTGTAGTTTTGTGAGACATTTAGCCTTCTCTGTCAGACAGCTCTGGTGCTACAATAAACTACTATTCCCAGGATTCCCTACCACTGAGCCAGGGCATTTAAAACAATCTCAAACTGGGTTATGTCTTCAGTGTGTTTTGGACCTCAGTCTTTATGATTGTTTATTGTGGAAATGAATTAATTATAAATAACTTACATGTTTGAAAAGAAGTAATTGTAACTCACTACTTCCAAACTCCATCCTTGCACAAGTACAAGCACACTACACACAATGAAATCACATCACATATTTCTTTTGGTAGATGTTTATGTGAAGACTGAGATGGGGAAGATGTAGATCAATATCTGACAAACATGTTTCATGTGTTTCGTTTTCAGGGAGAGAAAATAAATCAGGACTGGATTAGGGGAAAAACAGGTGAGGAGAAACACAATTCTGATAAGCACAATCATGTCACTAAATAATTTTCTTGCATCAAAAATTGCTCACATTAACAGCACAAACATGTTTACTCAGCAGTAGCTCGTCCTGAATTTAATGAGACTTGTTCCCAATCAGATGTGCATAGGATTATAACCTAAAGCTACATTTCCATCACCCCCCTCTTCTCACCATCCCTTTAGGATAATAACATGATGAAAAGGGACTCCTGTGATAGACAGACAATGTCATGCAACAGCTGGTCCATGTGTTTATTGACTATTTGTTTCTGCTTGGCTTGGGGGTGCAGATTGGTCTGTATAAACACAGAGTAAGTATACCCTGGCACAAAAACTTCCAGCTTCATAAATCATTTGTTTGAGCAGATGTTGTTATTCTTTTGCTGTCATTGTTTAGGGATATTTTGGTGATGGATTAGCACCTGGAAAATACATTGTGCCTCTCTTTCCAAGACAGTTTCCAATATGTATTAGCTGGTGGACGAATGTAGAGAAGGGAACAGAATTGGTGGTGATGCTACTAGTGATGTAGTGATGATATTGCAGAGTGTTGGATGCTACTATAATTTCATGCTAGGAACTGAGTTTTTTTTTTTAATAAATTGGAAAATTGTCAGAATAAAATGTCCTCCTCAAGTGTTGGGAAATCCTGATGGGGAGAAACTGACCGATGAGATTCTTTGCAGTTTGAAACTTGGACAGAATTTGCACATGGTGTTTTATTGTGTTCTTGGGGGCGGGAGTGAGTATGTGCACAGAAAACAACATTTCCTGCAGAGAAAATAGTAAATTTGCACAAAACTATTAAAAGCAGTCTTGGTCTTCACTGTAAAAATATATGACATAGCTTTACTGAAAAATACTGAAGGTGTCACAACATCTTATGCTGAGAAGCTCTGTAATACGTGTTCTTCATTCATGCAGGCGAGAAAGAGAACTGCAAACTACAAAATGGAGCAAAGATGGGAGAGTCTAAGATAAAGATATGAATACATAGACTGCACAGAGAAAATAGCAAGAATTAGATATTAGGGTGAGATGGGGGATGTTTACAATATATGTATAGAGAAATAATATCTATAATTTTTCTCTGTACGAGAAGGTCTGATTGGATGCAAAACATATATGAGCAGTGTATTTTGGGAGGAGGGGTAGGGAACATCTAAGAACAGACTGGAAGATTACAGGAAGCTTGAAGTAGATTAGGAATATTATTAGCGTATTATTTTCAACATTGTATATATGTAAGAAAATTATTTTAATTTAAAAAATGGAGGTTGAACAAATTCAGTATAACTGCAGGTTTACTGATGCAGAAAAAAACGACTGTGTGGCTAAGACCAAGAAATGACGCTGCCCGACTTACCAGTCTGGCATTATTGCTGGGGTGGAAGGTGCCGGAGTCTCCGCAATTGTGGGAGACCTGTCTTGCCCCAGCAGCCAATGGTGGGAAAGCCCACCATTGGCTGCTTGGGTGGAAAGGGTGGCTCTTTTGCACTGGGTGCTGGGACTACATATCCCAGCTTGCATTGCAAAAGGGAAGAGGCCATGATTGGCTGGCTTGGACCCCCGAGCACAGCCTATTGATGGAAGGGGCCTGGGAGGCAGTGGCTCCATTCTTTCCAGGCCCCCTATCAGTGGGCGGGCCTATTTAAGGCCGCATCGTGCACCTCCAGCACCATTTTAGCTCTGCTTTCCCACCCTCCCTCCCTTGGCTAGGGTGTTTTTGTCACAACTTTGTTTTAGAGCTGCAGTATAGGTCTTGGATCTGGTGGGCATGGTTTTCAGAGCTCCGTAGCACTGGATCGGGAGTCCATTGGACCCGGGAGTGCTGAGGGCAAGCAGTGTGGCCACTGCGGGGGCCACATCGAGTGAACATCTCCCTGTGACTAGGGGCTTATTGGAATATGTGGCTGACCGGTTGCATATATGCAAGGGGGTGTTTCCATTGCCCCTAGGTTATCCCAATGCTTGGTCATCACCAAGTGACCTCACATCAGTCAATTGGGGTGTTGATGTTTCCAGATCCAGACCTTATGCTTTGAGCCAACCCTACCATTGGTGCTGTTTGTAATAAAGTTGTGGCCTTTTCCTCCAATTCAGTGTTGTTGTCTTATTGGGCGGCTTCCTTCCCACAGCAAACAGATAACAATATGAATGCATGCTGTATCTAAACTCTATGGAGATTATCAGATGAGGGACAGGACATCCTGTTCCATCATTGTCCCACCCTTTTCCTGTTCTTCCTGCATGATCATGGGAAGGACTTTCAGAAGTTATCATGCTGATCCAGTCATTGTCCAGTCCGGGAAGTGCAAGTGACCACAATCACATAAAAAACTTTCAAATGACAACACGCTGATCCTGTTATTGTCCCATCAGAGAGGTGGAATTGTCCCATCCTTGCCCTTCATTTTGCATTAATGGAAACACCTGTTTTTGCAGTTCCACTTTACAGATAGTTTAATGACAGGATCAGCATGAATACCTTTTTCATGAACTCTGTCATGGATGGGATAAAGACGGGCTTCACTATAAACAAGTATAAGCATGCTGAATTTGCTACATACAACACTAGCAATGCTACTTTTTCATTGGCTTGCCTGGCTTATGACATTGTGAACCCTGTGGCATGTACTTCTTTTACTGTGGCAAATTGTAATTTCCATGTCATCAGGGTGGTAGTCTGAACTATAAAGAAAGTAAGGTGCTGAATCTATTTTGCTGATAATGTTCAGCACCTTGCACAGAACCTTTAAAGTTATGACCAGAATCTGGAGCAGATTCATAGGATTTGGCATAGGACATGTGTCACAGAAGTTTATATAATCCAAGAATAATTTTTCTATTACCATTCCTGATTGTGGAAACTGGTATTTCAGTTTAGAAGCAAGGAATGATTTGGTTTTCCCCCCCAGCAACCAAGTAGTGGGGGAGGGAAGGAAACCTAGGATCACTCACATTTGAAATTTGGATTGAAGTATATAGTTTGAATTCCCAAAGCTTACAGCTGCTAACCACAGATGCATAACCAACCATTGTTTGTTCCAAATATTTTAGCAAACAAATCAAGGTTTGCAATGTCAGGCATAAACAGACATGCTTTCCTCTTCCAAATGATTTCTGAAATAAATTGAGTGCCAATGTTTGCCAGGAATCTCAGTGCTTAAAGACAAAAGCACTGTGTTAACAAAAAATGAAGAGAGCAGGGTTCTTTTTGGATTATGATTGGAAAATATTAATATTTATTTATCGAAATGAAAATTTTGAAAGTAAATGTGCAAAAACACCCCTCCTCATTGTGTCATATGTTTGACTACACTTCTGAAAGGATGTTATTTTAAGTTGCCCTACTGCTGGAGATGGTGATATGTTTTTTAACATATGCCAGGAATTATAAAGGGGACTCTCAATGCCACCACTGTCACAATTAAGAGAAAGAAGGAGCTGTTATTTGCCTGTCTGGTTCACTACAGCACCAACATGCAGGGGACACCAAGAAAGTGCTGCTTGTTCTACATTCCCATAAATCTCCTGGCTCTTATTCAAAATACAGAATTGAGTGTCTGATTGCTTAAGTACATAATAAACTTTCCAGTCTTCCCAGCTCACTTCCAGACTTGCGAAAATGTCAGTAACTATCCAAATGCTGGTGTCAACACTCTTATGTCAATCTTGACAATCTAGGGCCTCATTCCCACTTACAGGTAAATCAGTGTGCGATCTGACATTGCAGTGTGGTTCCCACTACATTTGCCTTGACTGAATTTTCTGTCATTTTCTGTCTTTAAAATAACCCACTTGTGGTTCGCATTTACGAATGAATAGATTCAAAATGATTCAGTTCCAGCTGGCCAAATGGCAAATTTGAATTGAATCTGATCTGCTTGTGGTTCACATTTACATTGAATTGATTTGGTGAAAAAGAAGTGGGAAAAATCAGCGTCAAAAAGATGCAGGTTAAATGGGTCTGGTGCATGGCCCCCTCACTGAATCGCTTCAACAAATTGATTTAAGTGGGAACCAGAATCATTTGAACTGGTTCAAACCAAATTGTGATCCAGTTTAAAAAGTAGTGGGAATGAGATCTAGGTGAATGTTGAGACTGCTTCAGTTTTTCCACTGAATTATTTACATCATACACAGGTGAATCCTGGCACTTGCATTAAGATGAGTATTTACACTTCCAAAGAGCGGTCTAGTCATGTTACCATCTCTTAGTTTTCGGTGAGTGACTTGTGCATACTTTAAAGGAAGACATTGTTCTTGATGGCACTCAAACCTCATATTATTTTTGGTGGTGAAACAAATCTAAGGAAGATCCCTGCCACATTCTCATAATGCTGCAGTGTATTCATTAACTTTCCTTCATTTTCTTTTTTTCTTTCACCAAAGGAAGTCTACCTAGATCAGAACTACTAATCTCACTCTCGAGGAGCATTTCAGAGGGGAAACTGGTCCTTGACAATTGTAACATTCTTTGGTTGTGGGGATGAATTCTTATAGTCCTTGAAAGTAGATGCATGTGGCATAGCATTCCAATCAAGTTGTTCATGGCGTAAGGATCCTTCCCTTCACTTTAAATATAGAAATCTTTGCAACAATTATAATGTTCCAAAACTTCTTGAGCAGCCTGGCCATGATTTCTTCCCTTTCAATATGCACTGATGGAAACAACCGACACAGTGTCATAACCAGTGCCATTGTTAAAAAGAAAGAAGCTTCTTAACTGTGCCTGTTGTTTAGAGAAAAGATTATTTATTTATTTATTTATTTGTGGATCTTCTTGAGATAAACTTATTTAAGATGCATTTTTCTTATTCTGTTGATACAAGGTGAGATAAAAGGTACTATTTCATTTAATGAATATAAATATAGTCACTGTTCACTCATAAGCTTCAAGTCTGTAAGCATAAGCATGCTTCCTGATTTACCTGGAAGTGAGTTTGTAGCAGAGCTGCAAGCATACTGCTAATCATGGCACTGGTAGCAGCATTATGGCATTTTACCAGACAAATGTTTCCTTTTCACAACTTTCTCGGTGCTTTGCATGGGATCCAGATTTAGGAAACAGGTATTTGAGGAGTCCCTGCTGTTATGGATCACACTGTGAAACACCACATGCCAGATGAAGTGAAAAGGTGGAAACAGAAAGACGATGGAAAACTGTGAACAGAGAAAACCAGTTTTGCATATTCTGAATCAGTTTGGATTTATACAGGTAATTAGGTCACCCATACGTATGTCATGATCTCAGGCATGAGATTTTGTAGCCTTTTAAAGAACAATTTTACTGTGAAAAAACAGAAACAAAAACAAACAAGCAAAAACAAATTTCATGTGCCCATATACGAAAGATACATTTTAAGACCATCCTACCTGGGATCATAGTTTTAAATTTGAAGGCATACAATTTTGACACACAGCCTTCTGTGCAATGTCTTTCTACAGTCAGAAGCACCATGAAACTGTTTGTGCCATGAATAATCAACTAGAATTTGAAAATGTGGAGCTCATTTTAAAAAGGGGAAGAGAATAAGAGAAAGGGGGAGCATGGGGAACAGAGTACTGAAGTACCGCATGCTTCCAGGAGATAACCAATTTCCCTTAATTTCAGTAATGAAATTTCTGAGTGAGTTGCTTTAGAAATTATGGCTAAAATGTTTATTGAATAAAAGACCGAAAGACATCTGAGGAATGGGCTTATGTTCAGTCTCATTGAAAAACTTTGCATTACAATTACAAATCTTCATCACAGTCATAATATTAGAAATTATTGTTTTGATTGACCAAATTATGTGACTATTCAAGAACTTCACTGAGAGTCAGATTTCAGAATAACATTTGTTACTTTTGTGAATTATTTTTTAAAATGCATTATGTAATTTATTGCAAAGCCTCTACTGAAAATGCATTTTAAATTAAAAATGGCCTGTTGTTTTTTTGTTTTGTTTTTTGAGGGAATCTTCTCAAAATGCCCCTAAATGTACCCATGAAAAACACACAAACTGTACCCATCACATTGAAAAATAAAAGCAAAAAAACCACCAGGCTTTTTGTTGTTTGCAAAAGAGACATCATCATGCCTTTGTCATTACATTAGTTGATGTTTGTTCGAAATAAGTGATTTCTGAGTACCAGTCATTGCATCCTTACCTGAACTCAAAGAAACTATTAACATAATTTGTTAACCACAGCTGCTTTTCACCAGTTTCTGGCATCCTATTATGAGTCTAAAGCTTACACAGAAACTCTCTATGTGCTGGAGGATGCTGATAAGACCTTGGCTTGGAACTAAGGGTGTTAAAAAAATGCTCACAAATTTTCTTGTCCTTGAGAAATTTTGAGTGATGCAATACAAAGTCTGGATAAGACTTCCTTCATTATAAGTTTGGACGACACATCCTTTATTATAGCTCTTTCCTTCTTTGGACTAGTGTCCACATGTTCTTTAAAAATCATCTAAAACTTTGCTTACTGCTGGTATATTTTTGGCTTAAAATTTACATAAGAGGTCATTTGCTGAGATCAGCTATTTCGGGCTCAATGTCAGTCCAGGTGATAGCTGAGACAGCATTGGGGCTGAGAGATTCTTCTTGACATCTTGAGCTATTTTAATTGGCCAAGGTTACACACTGTTCAACCTCTGCTCTCCTTAGCCCCTGGAAATGTCTCTCATGATTGTGATGAATCCTACAACGGCTCCCTCCCAACCTTGAACTTACATCTGCTTCATCCCATCCTCATTTGGTATAATAATTTCTCATATCATTTTAGTTCAGTAAATTCAATAACATAAATGGCAAGGGTATACAAACATATGTGGAGAATCTTTCCTTGGAATATACGTAGTCAGTACATTAGCTATACTGTAGTTAAACCTGATGTTTACACTTAAATTGGCATCACAAATAAACCAGGATAGAGCAGCAAAATTCAGATATTTTTTCTGCCGAGAAATAGCTGGTTTTGATCCATTTTAGAATGAAGAATACAGGGATACCAGTGAAATTATTGTAATATTGAGATCATGTGCAAAATCATCAACATCAACCAAGAAAAAAAAGAGATGACTTTCTTAGTAACTTATGATTAGAAGTTAACAGTGCTAAAAAAACACAGACAAAAATGACTGTTTATTTTAAGCAATTGCTCCATTTTAGCATGTTGGAAATAAATTCTTTATGCCGACCTCTTTTTCAGATCGGTCACAACTTTCTAGAACAACTCCACAGTTACAAACTTTGGTCATGTCTACATGGGCCAGTAAAACTGGTTTGCCCCTGCTCTCACCATGACCTGTCTTCACAGCACAAGGCCAATGCCCAATTTACCTGCCAACTGTGTTCATGAGAAAAGGCCAGTTTCACACTGAATCCAGGTTATCCCTCCTTTACAACAGTTTTTAAAATCTTATCTTTTGCTCTGGATCTTCCAGTAAAATCTAGAGTGCTCCGAAGTAATGCTGGGTAACTATTTATACGGAATCCTGCTTTGTTTCCCAGCATCAGCACTGTTGGCATGAGTCACTCCTTCTGAGTTCACAACAAGGCACCCAGTCATGGGATCAATGTTGGGAGCCTCGTTTTGCTCTCAGAACGAGTGACCTGCACTCATGTACTGCACGCATCTTCACTTTGGCTATGTTTCACAGACCTAGAATGTAAGAATTTTCCAGAGAGAACTTGATACATGCCTTGGCTTTCCTGCTTAGGACATTTCAGAGATAATTACTGAGATAACACTTGATTGATATGTAATAGTCCCACTGTCCCATGTGGGTTAATGTTTGTTTGCTTGTGTGTGTATTTGTGTAACCATGGTTATTCCTCTTACCTTCCACTCCCAAATCTTCAAGTCAATCCTACATCATTCCCACACACTGCTGAACAAAAATGTCACATACTAAAAATTTTGGATTTCCAGATCTCTAAGCATCCTTTCCAGTTCACGAAAGCAAAGTGAAGAAATCTCAGTACTACTATGAAAAAAAAAATCGATATCTATATTTTATTGTGTGTTGCTGGCCCACTGTTGCAAACAGCTTTGAAGTGACTGCTGTAGACTGTCTGGAGTGTGTGTGTGTGTGTGTGTGTGTGTAAAGAGGGCACTTGGTACTCTTTCATTCTCAAAGTTTCTCAAACAATGGCTGGCATGAGGGCTCAGCAGAGCAAATGATGTGATGCAGCTTGAACATAGACCAAAGCTGAAGAGCAGACACAACTGTTGGAGGCAAAGTAGAGTCTGAGGTGAAATGGGTAGCATAGGAAATTTAAGGACAGGATGGTTAGGATGCAGATAAAGGAGAAGGAAGGGAACAGAAAAGGGAGGAGGTGGATATTGATGGAGGGAGAAGACAAGGAAGCAGGAAGAATGTCTCACCAAGGTCAGGGGAAGGAGAAGGTGTTGGGAAGATTATGTAGAAGGAGGAGGATGTCAGGAGTACCAGACTACAATTCATTCAAGAGAGATATGACAGCTCTGCCAGGGGATCTGGCAAGAGTTGATGAACTCGCCATCCTCTCTGACCTTCTCCTGCAACCTCTTCCAAGAAAGGAGAGTGGACTGGTTTCCCTCTAATCCTCTCATCCAAGAGAACAGGCAGAAGAATACAGTGATAATGGGAAAGATCCAAACAAGAGGAAGCTGGCCCACTCTGTTTGCTGGACTGTTGAGGTTATGAAGCAGTGAAGAGGGAGAGACCCAGGTCTAGGGAATACTGAAAAATATAAATGAAGGACTAATAAAAAGAAAGACCAATAAGGTTTGGATTTTTGAAAGACTATTTACATGTGCCATGGGGAAGGTATGGAGAAATATTTGCTCTCCCACTTTTATCTGCAAATACTATAACATCTCATTGCCTGTGACACTTGTGGTATCCATGAGGCAAATTGTGTTAAGGCCAAAAGTCTGTGGAAATTAGAATATGATCCTGTAAGGGACAAGTAGGTCACTAAGTTTTCACTGCTTCAGGGCTCCTGCAAATAATTCTGAACTAGGTGGTCTCATCAAGCATGTCATACACAAGTGTTCATTTTCATGATCATTTAATACAAGGGGAGTTATGTAATAATTCCTTAGTGACCTTGAGAATGTGTGGCTGGTGTCTAAATATAAACCTGGTTTGGACCACCCTGAGGTCTATTACAGAAAAAAGGATATATCACAGAAGATTGACATTGGCCCATTTCTATCATTGGCCCTCGGGTAATTCTCAGGTGTCAGAGGTGGTGTGACAGATGGCAATTGTCTTGTGTTTGGAGAAGCAACGTCCTCCAAAGAGCCTACAACACAAACTTGACTGACAACTCAGCATGCTGTCAAAGATCCAGCAATGATGATAGGCTTTGATAAATAACCTGTGAGATTATGCACATCAGTTCCATCTGGCAAATCTAGCTACAGCAGTAGGTGTTGAATGCTCTGTTGGGACACTGCATTTACAAGATTCAAAACATAAATTATACAAACAAATTGTTCTTAAAAATATTAATTTACATTTCTTCCTGAATATGAAACACATTGCCTTTCTTTTGAAGACCTTTGCATATGCAGTAAGAAAACCACAGGGATTTGACTATCATGAGATAATCACTCTGGGAATTAAAAGGATTTGACTATATTGCATGCCTAGAAAAGCCCCTGGGGCTTGATTACATCTTGATAACTGCCCCCCTGCAGTGTCTAATTGCTTTTCTTTTGATACAAGACATGATTAATTGAATTAGATAATGATCTATCTTTCATTGTCCTATATAGAAGTACACTTTCTTTTTGCACTTAATATAATCTTGGTAGCATTTTTAAGTTCACGAGAGAAATCACAGAAAGTGTCTTGAGTTCCTAGCAAATAAAATAAAATTTAAAAAATGATCTGTTTTTTAATTTACAGAAATGACATTCTCTAGTTTATGGAACAGGGGGGTAATAATTATTGCCAATATATAATTTGGGAGCGAATCCCCAGTTTATTATATCAGGGGTAGCATTCTGCTCAAAGTGTTCATGAGTATCTGTCTGTTGTCCAGTGCAGTTATTTACTATCCCTATCATTTTCATGGTGATAGTGGACTCTCCATTATCACTGATAGGAACCTGGGACTGGTCAATACACAATTTGTCATATGGTTATTTCAAGCCTAATTCCCCTTTCAGCAGCAAAGATAAACCCTTTGGTCTTCTATAAAGGGAAATGCCTCTCATTACCTCTTGTTGCATTCCAGAAGCTGGCCTTAGATAAAGTGCCCCAAGGAACCCTCATCTCTTCCCCCTCCTACATGTTTCTCCTATACATTTCCCTACAGCATTTCAACCTTTTATCTCCACCCAGATGAGAACACATTTTTTTCTCCTGGAACAGGTTATTTTCAGATAGTAAACATGCACAACTCTTATCCTTGAGCAATGTTGAGGGTTTTTACAGGAGAGACTGTTTCAGAATCTATTGCTCTATAAGGGTATGAATCTTCTACAGTCAACAGAGGGTGTGGCATATCCATTTGACAAACAGAGACTGATTTGATGTGATGTAGTCATGTGTATAGACAGGGGTAGTACTATGGGAAAATCAGGGCCTTGTCTGCAAATAATAATTCTGTCACATCAGTGGAATTTTCCTTCCTCTTAAACCTTCGACTGTATATTTAAAAAATACAGTTTAGCCATCCAAAGAAAAGGGACAGACATGTCTCCAGGGGAAACCAAACAGAGCATTTTTGGATGACTAAACTGTATTTCTAAATAATACCACAATGCTAGAAGTTTTGGGGACTGACAGAAAGTTCTATTGAAGTGGCAGAATTCTTATGTACAAAACAGCCACACAAAAAATTTATATTGAATAAATCCTGAATTGTAAAGAGACTTCAAAAACTGTGTGGTTTTCAAAGTGTTTCTCACAGCTGGAAAAAAAATGTGAAAATTACTCATTGCTTCCCTCAAAAAGAAAATGAATGATGAATCACATCCCATTGATTTTCAACATCTTAGTCTTTGCAATGATAGAAATTTGAGATGGAGCCATGATTTTCATGGGGTGGGGATTCCTGCAGGGGACAATGCCCTCATCCCCTCCCCACAGCTGCTCTCTTGTGGATAGGTCATCTACTAGGGTATGAGCTAGGTGAATTTTTGGGATATTTCAATGAGAGGAAAATATAAGGGATATAAGAACAGCGAAACTTGTTTTCCTCTATGTAAAAGGCAGATTGCAGTGAAGTAACTTTGACACACTGATATATGCAAATATTATAAATGGCAATATATAGGTGTGAAAATGCAATTTGTTTGGGTGTGTTTGTTGCTGTTGTTGTTGTTAACTTCCCTCAAATTGGCTTTGACTCATGGTGACCCTGTGGATGAGACGTCTCCAAGATCCCTTGTTCTCAGCCTCTCTGCTCAGGTCTTTCAGGCTGGTGTCCTTCCTAATTGGGTCTAACCATCTGACATATGATCTTCCTCTCTTTCTACTGCCCTTCACCTTTCTTAGCATCTTTTCTAATGACTCCTTTCTCTTCATGATGTGACCAATGCAGAACATTTCTTTAGGTGGTACAATGTATAGATACTTTTTTAAAGTCAAATGGTACAATAGAGTAAGCTTGATGTGATATCATATATTTCTCACAATAAGGATTGTTAATGTTCAAATACAAGAGTTGGCAAAGTGTGGCCCATTGACAGCATGTCCCCCCAGACTCATTAATGTGGCACTAATTCCTCCCTAGCAAAGTGCAAATCCCCCAGAGCCCAGATAGCAATTTCTATGGTTAGTCAGTGCTAGCAAAGGCAAGAGTCATGCTCCTGTTTATGATGCCACATTGTAAACATGGTGAACATTTCAACAAATATGCTGATATATGAAGGAAGAGAGGGTCAGAAGGCAGGGAGAGAGAGAGAGAGAGAGAGAGAGACAGTATTGTGACAGTGATAGTGAAACCTTTATTATTCCCATAACTCTCATGAAAATATACAGGCAAAGAGTAGCTGGTCTTGAATTGTTGTTAGCTGCTGTCAAGTCAGCTTTGACTTATGTAAAATCTATGAGTAAGAAACCGGTAGACTCCATGACATCAGTAGCTCTACTCAAGCTCTGTAGATTCAGGACTGTGGCTTCTTTTGATTGGATTTATCCACCTATAATGTGATTTTCCTCATTTCCTCCCACTTTACCAAACATTACAATCTTTTCTAATGAACCAGTGTCATCTCACTATATGCTCGAAGTACAATAGCTCCAGCCTCCAATCAAAAGAAGCCATACTTTGGCTTCTAGAAAGAGTTTAGGGTTAACTGGATGTACAACCAATTTACTAGTTATTTGGGCAAGTCCATGATATCTGTAGAACTATCGTCCAGCATCAAGTTTCAGATGAGGATTCTCTTTCTATCTATTTTCTTCACTGTTCAGCTTTCACAGCCATAGACAGAAATAAAATGGCAAGGATGATCACAACTTTGATATCCAATGATATATTTTTACACTTGATTTTTTTTCTAGTTCCTTCATAGCTGCCCTTCTATGTCTTTGTTTTCTTCTGATTTCTTTACTACAGTGTCCATTTTATGTCTCAAACAAAGCATAGAAGATATTTTACTATGTCGATGTCTTTATTACCTGGTCTGGAATATCCATCTCTCAGTGATATCACAGAATGTTTGGGACATTGTGTTGCTTCATATTTATTCATTCTTAGAATAGAAACATTGAAATGCAGTTTCAGGCATAGAGAGCTTACATCCCATTGTTACCACTACAAGGATTAAGTCTAGATCCAAAACTATATTAGACATATAATTTCACACTTAAGAATGTATTTACAGAGAGGAGGGGGGGTCTTCAGTGTTGGCAATTAAATGATTTTAGAGACTCATGACACCATGAGAAATCACCTGAAGAATAAAAACAAGTTTATGTCAGTAGAATGATTTTATTACATATACAGTTATCCCTCCATATTTGTGGCTTTGATATTTGCAGATTTGCTTATTCACAGATTTGATTAATATGTTCTCTCTAGGAATATCTAGGTCCTCCAGTGCAACTCTGTGGTCAACTTTAACTAAAAGTTGCACTGAAAAACCTAGAGATTCCTAGAGAGAATACTCTACTAGGCATTTGTAGCTACTCCAGCACCATTCTATGGTCAGTGTATGTTGGACATTGACCACACAGTTGCACTGGAGGACCTAAAGATTCCTAGAGAGGTGTCCTCTCAGGGAAAAACATGGAGTTTTTGTTATTTGCAGTTTTTCTATATTCACGGGGGTCTTGTTCCCCTAACCCTAGCGAATATGGAGGGACAATTGTATATTCTTTGCCAATAAGGTTATTATAATTAATTAATTAATGCTAAAACCTCTAACAAATTAGTGGCAATAATGATAATGATGATAAGGACAAAGTGTCAACTTCTTCCATCTGTTGTAGACATACCCAGTGGCAAATATGGGAGGGGAAGGGAGTTAAAAAGTCATAATTTATAATGAGAGATGCTTCTAAAACCAAAAATTAATCAGCCTCTAAGCTAAATGTAGTGGGTTCATAATGGTTCATTGATTGACTTCAATCAAAAGAACTTTATTATTTTCAGAATTCAAAATAAGATTATGCACTAATTTAGGTATTCTGTGTTTTCATGCTTTGCATGGTTGAGGTCATTAGGAACCCAAATTCCACTATTTCTCTTTTCATATTGTCAGCAATGTGCTGAGCCCAAATGTTTTTGCTTCTGCTATTTTCTTCACCACTGCTTCTGCCTGTGGTTCTGTGTCTATCTATTATGGTAAACAAAGCACATATGACAATATCCTGTCTGTGAAAGAATGTACCATGGCATTATGGAGCACAGAGTAGAAAAGAACATCCTACTGTGCATGCTAAGCTCCCATGATGGAAAGAAGGAGGGGGTGGGGGAGGAGATGAAGTTGGAGATGGAGGTGGAGGTGCAGACGGAAGTGATGGTGGAAATGGTGGAAATGGGAAAAGAGAATACAGCAAATTAATATTTTTAACTGGGAGCCTACAAATGAGTTTGTAGTGATGGGTTTTTTGTAAGTGGTCAGAGCCAAAACTGGCCTCTCCAGCACTTCATTTGTTACCAAACAAATGGCACACATTCCTATTACAAGATCAGCTTTACTAGTGCTAAATGTGGTAGAGTACCACCACAATGCTTTAGCAAATGGGGTCCAGCACTCACTTTCAGTAAGTGGTAGAACGGGGACAAGGTATTTGTACCCAGAATATGTCATGGGTGACGTTCACGATCCCTATGGCTTTGCTAAATGGGTACTCTGAGATGTGGTGCAGACACTCACCAGTGGGCCAGTGAAATATGCATTCCAAAGAGAAACACAGGACAGAAGCAAACAAATGGCACTGACATATGCAGGCATCCTAACAACAATGAAACCTGTATAGGCAGGATATTCACAAGAAAGTATGCTCCACTGATCTCTTCCTAGCTGCATATATTTTACTGGCCTTATAATAAGCATGAAGTTGCAGCTTCTTTTTGTTGAATGGGAAGACTTAAGAAGGCATATTTGTTTCCAATAAAAAAGGCACAGTAAACAAATTTAAATGATAATGCAAAGAAGTTTCAGAACAGATGTGACAAAAATGTGAAATTTTGATGCATTAATTTCCTTGAAATTTAAAAAGACAATTATTATTCTTGAAGCTATATATATATATATTTTACTTTCCCAGGAATCTCCTATAGCAACAACATTTGTTCTTGTAGAGTATACTTGGTATTTTTACCTTAGTGTATTTTTAAAAAAGAATAAGTTAAAGAAAAGTCCTGGAATCACAAAGATCCATCTGTTTGGCTGTGAGAGTCACTTTTCTCCATAGAATCAAATGAGATTATGTAAATTTCCCACTAGCACTAGGAATTGTTTTAATGGCAAAAATTAAAGAAAATTAGTGTCAAACTACTGAGATTATGCAAAAGGCAGGTAGATATTTTTTTATATGATAGAAGACCGATATTCACAGGTATACCACACTGTACACAAATGATGAAGAAATCATACTGTGTTTGACCAGTAATATAGTTTTGTGCCAAAAATGAACTAATCATGTATAATTGCAGAGGTCTTGGGGGTTTATAAAGAAATTAGCCTTAACTACCCAAATTATAACACTTCTCATTCTTCTTTCTACCCATAACCTAACCTTCTAAAGAATGTGTGCTGTATGTTGATAAAGCAGCTCAACCAGATGGGGAGCCTCATTACTAGCATATCATACATTCTTGGACATATGTCTAAACATCTGTTTTCTAAGAATTTAATAAACTTCTTGTAAATTTGTTTCCTAATAAACTTTCCATACTGTCTATGCAAACTTTTTTGTTTCTAGTTCTCCTGTTCTCATCTTTTCTTAAGCCATAACATCTCCCCCCCCCCACAGCCAAACAATGTGGTCAAAATATTACTGTATTCACATAATATAAACCTACACACATGTAGTTACTTCATGGTTGTTCAACACCATCCTGCTGCAAGTCTTTGTCAATCTACCTGTGTGTCTGCTTATTGTCCCATCATACAGTGGGGATTTCATAGTGTCTATAGGTGTTAATATATTAGTGGGTAGTTGACAAATACCTTCACACCATCCAAGAATGCACAACTATATGAATGAAATCTTGTTAGTACCAACTAACACAGGCCCATTTATTTGACTGCTGAATAGTAAGTCAACACATAGGAAAATTCAATTAATCAAATAGGTCTTCTCTACTTCAGCCCAACAATAGGATTTAGACCAATGTGAAATGATTATAAATGATTTTTTAATACACAGATTCAAACATTCATGGTTTGAAAATGTTTTTAAAAAGTATAAATTTCAAATATCAAACCTTGATTTTCCTTTTTTTTTACAAGGGACACCATTTTGCTATGTCATTATATTTAATGGGACTTGAGCATCCACGGATTTTGTTATCCACGGGGGATCTTGGAATGTATAACAAGGGTCCATTGTACTTATGGAACTCCTGATATGCAACAATAAACTGAATATGTCTGTTGCACAATGTCCAAAAAAGGGAAAATGATATTTGTAAGGGAACTTACACATATATATGACAGCAACAGGACTTGGGCCTGTAGTTGCTTACTCCATTATAAATGTATGATGATGCTGATTTCTACAGGGTAAAATAATTAGTTCATCTATCCTAGTATTACCTGTGCTGACAGTAAATTTCTATGGTATTAAGACAAGGTCTTTGGCTCTCCAGACAGTTTGGACTATAAGTCAACTTCCACAGAATTTTCTGGCTCATAATTCTGGAAATTAAAGTCCAAAACATCAAGGGGAGGGAGATTACCTGTCCCTATGTTATACAAAGAACATTCACAGATTGGTACCAGATATCCATCAGAATAATTGATGAAAATCAGAGGCTAAAATTGAAACCTTACAAGGCATGGGCCTTGTCAATGAACTCTTACCCCATCCTAGTTTTAATATACTGCTCCAATGTTTGATATTATCCAGATTATAAATAAAAAATTGGCCAAGAGTCTATGTAACAGTATACACTTTATAACTTTACAAATCCATAACTACATTGTAGAAATTCAACATAACCCTCCTGATTAATTGTGAAGATGAACATCCAGGTGTTGGCAAGAATGTTCCAATGTATATTAGGTACACCTGATGTGCACTGAGTACTTCCAGTGTCCACCAGATATTTCTGATGCTCACTGGGCACATGTGATGCTCAGTGAAGAATTGTGATGCACATTTGCCACTTGTGATGTGTATCAGTCACTTATGTGCATTGAGCACTCCTGTTGCACTCCAGCACTTCCTAATTGATGTCCAGATGTATGTTGGGAGTACCCAAAAGTGCATCAGTGCCTAGTTCACACTGGGACCATGGCACATCAGTCACTCCACTGGTTACCATTGTGAAAGAGAGACCCGTATGTTATAATATCCCAGCAGCCTCTAGGTGAAAATGGACATTGCTCAGTTCATTTTTTTTCTGTAGATATAAGTCCACTTATGAAGACATAACTCCCATGCTGAATTCCAGCCTATGTTTTTAAACAGCCCACACAGTTCAAGTGAGTACTTGGAGTCATCTAAAGCTAACAACAGGTACATTTAAGCTTGAGCTGCTGATTCCAAAGTTTTATTATTAACCCATTATTTTTTTCTTACTCTTAAGAAGAAAGTACAGAGTGCTATATGCTATCCACAATTTCTCATATGTACTTGGAATCTAAACCACAATCTGCATTGCTTCTCTCCCATTCCACGACACAAACAGGAGTCATAATATGACCAGTCTGGTATACACATTGGGTCAAATAACTGCTTTGACCCACTGGTCTCTGTGTTTCTCCCCTTCACACGACTACATCTTGATCCAATTCACTGACATCATAGTGATATCATTCACTCCATCATATTGGGGATGGAGCAAGTTTGTTTTCTGCTGCTCCAGAGAATAGGACCCAGAGCAATGGATTCAAACTACAGGAAAAGAGATTCCAGATCAACATTAGGAAGAACTTCCTGACAGTAAGAGCTGTTCAACAGTGGAACACACTCCCTTGGAGGGTGGTGGAGCCTCCTTCTTTTGAGAGTTTTAAACAGAAGCTGAGGAGTATATTGATTGTGTATTCATGCATGGCAGGGGGTTGGACTTGGTGGTCCTTGAGATTTCTTCCAACTCTATGATTCTGTGACAACTTCAATTCCAGCTGTCTGATGGACTGGGCATTGGTGGACCTCTTTAAGATAGAATGTACTCAGGTTTTCAAAATGTGTATTCTGTGTGTCTTCATTAGTGCTAAGCATCAGGAGCATAGGATGCTGCTGTGCTACACTTAAAGCAACTTGCTGTTTTAAATGAGTCATCCTGAATGAAAAGGGGGCAAAATTACAGCCTTTAACAAGGGGTGATTTTATGTTCTAACTAGTCTGTCAATCAAGACAGAAAAACAAGACATAATAAAAGAAAATGGGCTTCACTGATGTATTAACCTCAATTAACATTTCATTTTTGGCTGAGGTTACCACTCAAGCTGACATCATTTCGATCTGCAGGTAAATGCAGTGCTGCTAATAATTGCTTCAGGAAACAAAATAAGATGTTTAAGTGATCTTGCACAATGAAGATATTTCCTATAAGGCATATAATGTTCTAGAACAGAAGGGGAAATGGATATGATTGGGAGGATATCAGTATCTTTCCATTAACTAAATGCCCTGGGACCGCAATAATCAACAGTACACCTCTTTCTACATGCCTCTGGCTAAAGACTGCATGAGAGGCCCTTCTCTGTATCCCACCAATAAGAGTACATGATAGAATGCCTTCTCCGTTGTGGCATCCGCCCTTTAGATGCCCAGTTGGTGGCAATGCTGGTGATATTCTGGCATCAAGTGAAAACATGGAATTGCTATTAAAACCTTTTGAGCAGATGGATTTAGCCAAAACTGCACAGTTTATGGCCTGTTACAGACTGCCCAAATAAAGCTGCTTCGGGTCTCTTTGGAGGTATGCTGTTTAAATGATGCATGGGTCCTAAGAGTCCGGAGGTTGCGCCAAAGCCACACTCCATTTGGAGTGCAGCTTTGGTGCAGCTTCCGGATTCTTAGGATGCATGCATCATTTAAACAGCATACCTCCAAAGAGACCCGAAGCAGCTTTATTTTGGCAGTCTGTAACAGGCCTATGGTTTTAAATTGTTTCACATTGTTTTAACAAGTTTTAATTTGGTCATTTATTTAAAATATTTTAATCTTTTTGATTTGTTGCTTGTTAATTATGTTTAGTATACATTTTAATTTATATAAAATATTTTTATTGTTTTTAGCTGTTTCAAATTTACTTGTAAGCTACCTTGAGACAGATAAACAGATAGATGGATGGATAGATAGATAGATAGATAGATAGACAGACAGATGAAAAACAGAAAAAAATGAAAGAAAGGGAAAGGGAGGGAAGGAGGGAGGGAGGGTAGGTTTTGAGCTTGTTTAAATTATTTCAGATTGTTTTTATATTTCCATACCCTTCAACTGTCCTGATGTGGCAGGGACAGTGCTTCTTAATCCTCCGCTGTCCCATTTTTTTCAACTGTTCTGTTTCTGTCGCCTCCCTCAGTTTCTCCTTTTGTCTTGTGTTTGCTTCAATTGTTGCAAACTGAGTTCTAAGTGCAAAAGAAGTTTGCACTCAGTTGACTGTGTGGGGAGAGAAGGGCATAGAATCATGCCCTTCCCAGTAGGCTTAGGCAAAAGCAAATTGCTTAAGGCTGTCCTAGCTTTTGCGTTCATCCTCGTTCATAACTTTTACCATCTTAACCACACTCTGATGAGGCTTGGCCACATGTGTCCCAGTTTTCATTTGTGAAATGTTGGAGAGTATGTATTTATTAAATTGGTTAAACTAATTTTATTGTATACCACTCTGATAGTGTGTGATATAGGGTGGGATATAAATATTACCTATTAAATAATTATTCTTTTTCCTTTGCCTTATGGGCAAATGGCTGACCAGTGACAATGATAGCCATAATGAATGTGTGTGCCACAAGACTAGATAATCTGCCCCTTAATGCACAAGTATCTCTTTGGTCAAAACCACCAATCTATAGTTGCTTGTGTTTTTCAAAGTGTGAGACTACAATCAGATTCATATGGTGATGTATAGGTAAGCATTATGGTTGCCTTGGTTTTTGACAATAATAATTCTATCTGTCTGCCTGTCTGTCTGTCTGTCTGTCTATCTATCTATGTATCCAAACACATCTACCCCATCTTTTATCATGAGATCTCAGGGTAATGTACAATGTAATAATTTAAAGCACTTCTTCATGAAAACCATACAAATTTAAACAAGATAAAAAAACATGTTAAACACTTTGTTGTTGTGTGCCTCCAAGGTCATTTCTGATTAATGGTGACCCTATGACAAACCTATCATGGGGTTTACCTGACAAGATTTCTTCATAAGATGTTTGCCATTGCCTTCTCTCGAGGCTGAGAACATGTGACTTGCCCAAGGTCACCAGTGGGTTTCATGGCTGAGCTGGGAATCTACCCCCTACCTGGCCTAAAACCCATTCTCAAATGGGTCTGGTTAATCTATTTCTCTCAAGGATATCTGAAGCTCTCCAGCCATCACATGTTTCAAGCAAAGGTGTAAAACTGGCCCTAGGTTTAAAAACATTTGTATTTCACCATTATCTGCTTGTATTAAGAGTGTGTCTTCAGTTGTCATCCTTGAAACATTTATTGCCATTTCTGATTCTAGCCACTTTTCATTCTGCCACACTGACAAATTTCCTCCCTCTGACAAAACATCAGTTTTGGTCAGTAACCAAGTGACGTTTACCAGCTTTTGGTCTGAATACATTTCCCCGCTGAATTTTTCAAATTGGTATTTCTAGTACAGCTGCTGCCATTGATTTGATGGACCCACTCTCATAAATATGTAATTTTGATTATTTTCTTTTACTTGTCCATATCCCCCCCCCCCCCGGCACTCCTGGGTGGCTGGGAGGTAAAGGTCATGGCACAAGTCTTCATCTATGTTATACATTGCATGAAAGCCTCAAGAAGCTATTGAGCCCAGTTAGGGATTAGGCCATTTGCCATCATTCATTCAGTGGTTGGGAAATATAGCATGTCACAAGATACTCTGCTCCCAACCCTCTTCCAGTTTGATCTTTACATTCATGACACTGAAGGATAAGGCCCATATTTTACAAATTTGAGGGAGGCTGGTGGGAAGTATTCAGGAATGGACATTGTATAATTCAATCTGTTGCTCTATATCAAGTGGAGGGACGGGGTGATCTCACATGTTTAAACAGGGAACACACAAATTAATAATGAACTCTGTAATGAGCTTGCCATTTTGCATTCTTTGCAACCTTCCTAACCTATTTGGAATTCGAAGGCACTAGGTTTGAGATGGCATGTGATATCATCCTAACTCAGCATTTTGGTGGGCCTATGGAAGGGATAGGATGAACAGACAGCCTCCTTTTCCAGGACATGTCCAGGAGGAATTGCGAAATGTCCTCCATTTTGAGACTGACTAGAAAGCATAAATTTATATTTCTATAAGTGTTTTAGCTCTTATTTGATCATGTCCTCCATTTTTCTTGAATGTCCTACATTTTGAGGTGTCTTGTCCTCTTTTGTGGTTAGGACATCTGGTCACCCTGGGAAGGGATGTCCAACTGGCAACCTCCTCCTCTGAGTCTAGGTGTACAGTGTACAGTGATTTATGCACTTTTCAAGTTACACATGCTCCTAAAAGCTTCACTTCACATCTTTTCCATAGAACACATCATATGCCCAGAGACATTCATTTTCAGCCCTTTCCCCATGCACAGATTTCTTTGTTTGAACTAGAAGATGCAAATTAAGTAGATGTATTTGTGGGATGAACTCAGTAGAACATATTTACAGTGCTATATAAATAAAGGTTAATAATAATAATAATATTTTTTCAACATCCTGCAGCTTGTAGTGCTGAATAAAGCATTTCCATGTCTTCCTTATGAAAAGTTCCATTTTTTCCACAGCTATACAACACACAAGAGCAAATGGTCTTCCAGGCTGGAAATATATCATATATTTTTCACAGTATGCATATACATTATATATTGAATCTGGTCAGTTTTAAATGAAGATTTCCCCTAATCCTAGTGTTTTTTGATAAGAGTTTGCCAAAATTTGGAATTTTATTTATTTATTTATTTATCAATTTTTTTTCACACACACACACACAAAAGATCTTAAACACAGGAGAAAGCAAAACTGACAGATTCATCCATCCCTATCCTCAAATGTCAGTGAAGCCAAAACAACAGTGGATTCCAGCAGATTTGGCCAATTTCTCACACTCTGGAATAAATCCCAGAATCCTGTGCAAGATGCAGGAGGGTCCCATGGTTCCCTAAAGGAAGAAGTACACCAACTACAGTACACATTCGCATACTTAAGAGACCATTTAAAAAGGCATGTCTCATTTGACAATACTCTGATTATTCTTTCAAGTCTCCAAAATATTGCTCACTACCACATTCCTTCCCTCACCCCAACTCCTTAAAAAAGTGCAACTTGAGTATCCTTAATTCAGCACAATGCAACAGGAACAATATGGTAATAGAATTTACTTATCTGCATCAACATGCACACTTATATATGCATGTTAGACCTTAAAAGAATGAAATTATTTAAAAAGTTCCCATAGTGCTAGGTTAAAAATGTGACATTTTCCTTCTGAGATACAAAAGATCTGTCAGCCCATTACTTGGAGGTGGGGGTGTAACTCATAATAATATGTTGTAAATTCTTTTTCTGGCTCCTGAAGTAGTTCTGTGAAACTGTGACTAATGCACTGGAAAATACATGGACATTTGAAATATTAAATAGTTTGGAGGAGGATGTGTGTGCATGGCTGAAACTAGAGTTCAGAGAAAGGTTTTCAAACTATTCTGTCTCAGAAGGCCTACATACAAGGCCTCAGTTAGAAGAAATTGAAATTGGAGGAAGCTCACCCTACATACACACACAGAGTTCAGAAAACATTCAGAAGTAGCTGTGTTGGCCATTTAATAAATGCAAACAAAATTCCATCAGTGATACCTTTATTGGCCAACCAAAATGCACAAAATGTTGCAAGCTTTCAAAACTCCATGGGCTCCTTTCTCAGGCAAGATGTTACAAACTAAACTGGAGGGGAGAAAACAATTAAAGATGTTAGTCAGATGCCTGCATGTTGTTTCAGTCCTTAGTAAAGATATTATGATTAGGAGGACACACACAAACAATATCAATCCCTTTCTTTTTGTGCAAACTAAGGCGAGTTACAGACTGCCCAGAAGGGGCAGTCTGCCGCCGCCTTCATTTGCACCGTGGAAGAGCCCCAGCGTCCAAACCGCGAGGCTCCTCCGCACTGCAAATAAGAAGCGCCAAAATGGCGCTTCTCTTTACTGTGTGGATATGACACAGCGATGTGCCAATGGCGCACTTGCAGCATCATATGTGCCGTGCGACATGTGGACGTAGCGCGTCTGCTGCGTAAACACGGCGGCCCCCGTGTGGAACGGGCACCGCCATTTTGTATGGACTCGGTCCGTATTAGGGTTAGGGGCGTCCGGAAGTGATGCTCCTTTCCAATCCTAATATGGACCCAGTCCGTACTTTATGCCCGTTTGTAACGGGCCTTAGCTTCTAGGTTTAACACAAGAAAACAGACATACATATATAATAATTTTATTATCAAATCTTTATTCTCAAAGAGGTTTCCTTTATAAAAAGACCTTCAAAAGAATGCTTCTTACAATGCAACATGTTTTGAAACAAGATGTGTGTGTGTTTTAAGTCAATTGGCAAGGAATTGGAGAGAATTTCATGTTATCTGCATTTTTAAGTAAGCCAACTTAACATTAACTTCCTTAAATGGAGTAGATTAGAATACAGTTGTCTTCTAAATGCACTTGTCTTGAGATGCCTCAAAAATTGCATGCAGTAAGGCATGCATTGCAGAAACATGTCTGCAAAGGTTGTACTGAAATCAATGCAGTGTGCATTCTTTCAAAACCACTGCCTGATTCAGAAATGTAGCAGAACAGTATTGAGAATACATATAATACTGATGTGGATATAGGATTTATACAATTCTTTTCAAATGAGACTGCATTCTTTGTGTAGATGAATCTCATGAGATTACTGTTGGAAGCAAAATAAAGTATCAGTATTTCTATTAAAGTGCTTAGCGAGAGAGCAGAGTCTAAATAATATATCCCCTTTGTTTTACCTCTCTGTATTTTTCTTTCATCTATGTACTCTAATTCTTTTCCTTCCTTCTTCCCATTGAGGTCACTTTCCTCTTTTTCAAGAAGTTAATTAGTTTCTTTGTTCCTTTCGACTAGCAAAGGAACACTCATATGGCTCCAACCCCAAACACGTCTGTTAGCTTATATACACACGACAGCCAATTTTTAGGGGCTCATTTAACAAAGTTTATGCCATCTTCTATTGCCTGACTCCTCTCTTATCCTAACATAGATACCTTTAGACAATACATCTAAGTTGTATTTTGTTTTATTTATTTGTTTCTAATTTATAAGATCACCCAGAGTAATTACTTTTGTTTGCAGTACAAGCTTATATTGTATTAGGCCCGGTGCACTCTGAAAATATAAATATATATAAATATAAATGTCTACATTGACATAACTAAACTGGACAGTAGATCAAATTAGCATGGTAATTGCTAAAACTGCAGGAAGGTGAAATATGTAGCTTTCTAGATTCGTTGGATAGAACCACACAAATCTCACATCATCTGGATTGGATGAAAATTGGGTGGACTGGGACATGCGAGATCTGGACTCAAATGAACAGTGAGCTGTTCAATTTACTGGGTGAAATTAGGCCCATGATGCTTTCTCAGCTTGACCTGTCTTACACAGCTGTTGTTCTGAAGACAAAGTCCAGAATAGCTAAGAATATAAATATAAATGAAACAAATAAACAAGTATATTTTACCTCATAGGATCTCCACTTTAGTATCCTGCATCTTGAATGTTACAACTGATAACATTGGCCTAAATCCTACTGTGAGTCCTAACTGTAGTAGACTCATTGAGTCAATGGGATTTTTTTCTACAAAAACAGCAAACAGCTTCCCTAAAATCTATGCTAAATACTTTGTAAGATCTTACTTCTAGGGTTGCAAACTTTTTCCAGCAGGACTGATATACATTTAACAATTGTGTGGAGTCAGAAATCAGCAGGTGTTTTCCATCTGACATGGAAGTGCAGAATATTTTTCTAAGAGAAAATCTGCATATGGAATGGCAGTTAAGCACAGGAGGAATCTGTCCAGATATACAAACAAATACATAAACAAACAAACAAACCACACAAAGTGTGCGCCAATGAATTCAAATAATATTAATATTCTTTTAAAATATAATAATATAACAGTCAGAATCCTACAGTTCTGACCTAGCTAAGAATGTATAGGTATGTATTGTCTCCTAGCCCAACCACCCAAATCTACCTTAACGACAACAGTTGCTTTGAGCAATGGATGTCTGTTCTGTTGGCAGCTGGGATAAAACGAGATTATTTTTCTTCTCCCTCCCATCATCAATTTTTGGTGGGATGAGGAATTGTGAAAAAGGTCCTGTTTGTCACAACCTCACTTGTTGGTAAGATGGGGCTAGAATGTCATCCAGCTATGGCCCAATCACCAGCAGAACAGACTTTTATAAATTAGTGTGGCTTCCTGGAATTTAAGGTGGGATTTGGAGAAGGGAGCACAATAGTAATAGGGCCATAATCACTAATAATAACAATAACAATAACAACAACAACAACAATAATAATAATTTCTTTTATTTATATATCAAAGCAGTGAACAGGAAGTAAGCTAAGTAGCTTACACTAGATGGCTAGACTCAATTAGGGAGTACAGAGGCATGCGTCTGAAGGCAATGAGAAGATCAGAAGAGGACAAAGAGTCTTGGAGATGTCTCATCCACAGGGTCACTATGAGTTGAAGTCGACTCGAGGGCAGCTAACAACAACAAAAGCACCGAGATCTCCTGTAGAAACTCTGCCACTGCTATGTTTCACCAATGAGAACAATACAGTATTTGAGGGCATGCCAAAGAGAGACCTCTGTTGTGGAATGAGGTGATTT
The DNA here is from genome assembly GCF_019175285.1 of Sceloporus undulatus. Lineage (NCBI taxonomy): Eukaryota > Metazoa > Chordata > Lepidosauria > Squamata > Phrynosomatidae > Sceloporus > Sceloporus undulatus. The sequence continues at coordinate 117,452,587 of NC_056525.1, forward strand.
TGGAATGTCTTCCCAGTTATGGAATGCTTTCTGCTTTGAGACCCAGTAGACACTGATTGTGGCTTCCTTCCTGCACTGAGTTGAACTATATCTTGCTTTGAAAGTATGTGAGGTTGAAATTTGTTGTATATAGCTTTAAATTGCTTTTAAAATCTTTTAAACGTGTTTGTACATCATTCTGAGATCCTACGATATAGGGCTGGACATAAACATTGTTTTAATAAATTTAATGATAAAAAGTATTTTATAGGGTATCCAAAATTAATCCCATATTTGTTATTTATAGTACATTTAATATTCATTTCAGTAATGCCTTATGGACTGAAGTATCTGTCTGGGCTGGATTAGAATTCCTTGGCTTCTTTCCTGAGGAAATATATACATGCCTAACTGTTAAGCAGAACTACATTTCTACTATAGTGCCTTTATATTTCTCAAATCAGATGTTGGGACAAAATAGCTGAATTTGCTTGTTAATACTGAACAGTATGTTTCCTCTATACATAAATAGATGACTTTAACAAAAATAAACAAGATTTGCATTACAAGGGGAAAAATATGTAGTGGAAATTTGGAAGCCCCCTTTCAACCTCAGTACTAGAGACCTATTTTTAAAACTCAGTGCTGCAAGAAATGAAGACGTATAAGAACTATACACTTTGACCGGGGAGGGTGGGGGGAGATAGCAAAAGTCATCTACTATTCTACCTCAGGCAGCAAATTGCTTGTAACTCTCCTTGCTTTACAGTCACAAAGTATGTACTGTATATACTAATGGGTGAGCAAGAAACATAATTGGTCTGTTTCTTCATTATACTAACAGCTCAGTTTTGAGGCTGCTAATTTTCTCTCTCTATAGGTCCAACCTTATTTTTTTGGGGGGGGGGGGAGAAAATAAAATTTAAATTTAAAAAGGATACTTTGCATTTATACAACTTGAATTAAGCTTAGCATTCACCTATTGAATTGGTAAGAGAAAGGCAAATGCAAACCCCCCACTAAAGAAATCTTGCCAAGAAAACCCTACAGTAGGTTTATCTTAGCTTTGCCATAAGTTGGAAATGACTTCAAGGCACAATATAACACAACAACAAATAAAATAATATTATTTTAGTAATTTATATCCCACTCTTTCAATGATAACTGAGACTCAAAGTGGCAATTTATTTTAAAGTAAAGAAATCTGAGCCCCTAAGAAAGACTAAAGTGACTTTCTGTCCTGCTGCTCAAAACATTTCTTATAAATGTATCTACACCACTAGGTGTTGAAAACAAAGAAAAGAAAAGACAAGTTGACAATAATCAGATACAAACAGCAGAGGAAACAGATAAAGAGCTATTTTCTGTAGTAGCAATTGTCTGTAGTAGTAGGCACTAAAAGTATCCCTGCGATGCCATAAACCCAAGTCTTTATATTCTTTTTCTGGTTTGGATTCATGTGCACAACCAAACATAGATATTACACTTTCTGAAATGTCAGATCCTGAGAAGATTTCTGTCCGTCTGACAAGGATGGCAGATGAACAGAGTTCAGTTACTATCTCTTAACTGAAATACTTGACAATAGTGCATCTTGGTTTTAAGGGACAATGAGAATATGCTTGATTTGATTTGGTAAATACTAAGGGATTGACAGTGTATTTCATGCTTGAAATAGTTTCTGGAGTTAGTGGGTAGAAATTAAATGATCTGAAGATGTGCACAGCTCCCCTCAGACCTTTCCTTATCTTAGGTTGGAGACAAATATACTTGATGTGTTAGTACATTCACTGTCTTCTGGGTAGAAAATATGCCCACTTCATTTCCACTACAGTTGGCTACCTTTAAGTAATTTAGGTAACTTGTGTGATTGTGTAAATATATAAAATAACACCTGAATCTATACTACACTGTGCCTTCAGTGATGATTAATATTCCTCCACATGCTTTCACAGAGCCCTCAGCGAGGAATTTCACTGGTAGCTTTCAAAAGAGATTTCAGGAGTAAAATAATTTTCATGAGACATACCACTTTTAAGGACTGGCAAAACTACCTGGGTGTTCCAATATTATAAATCTGTTTTCCCTCTATTTTACTTCTTTCTCCTGCCATCTATGATCTCCTCCCCCCTTTGCATTGGTTTTCCTCTTCCTTCAGGTTGTCATAGCCCTACTGTCACACAATCATTTTGTGCTAGCCTACATCAAATTCACTCCTTTGGAAGTTACTTTGTAGACTGAAAATTTGGTTTTCTTAGATTCTTTTCTGTAATGCAATGGGTGCACCAATAGTGGCCCAAGGGATATTTATCAATCCCCATGACCCTTTCTCTTTTCTCTTCACAGACCCCTGTATCATTTAATACATATCAGAAAGACATTTGCTTAGCAGGAATTACTTTTCCATGGAATTGACATTCCACAAAGCTGAGGATCCTGCCTGAAGCATCAAAATCAACATTCCTGACATTTGCAGTACAAATCATCCTAAATACAAATTGCAGACAAGAACAGAGAAAGTTGTCAGACCAAGAAACACCATTCTAAGACACATATAGAGTGTGTAAGCAAATGAAAAATACTAACAAAGAATTGCAAACACTAATTTTAGAACTGAGAAGGGCTAGAATGCACCCATCCAAGACAGAGATAGAATGTTAAGCAAGGCTCTGTACAAACTGATAAAAAGTGCTGGTCTATGGGCGGGGTGAGGGCTGAGCGTCCCCATACTCTAAGCCCTAACCATGCTGGCATAGTGCCATTTTGGCACACCCATTCACATGGGGCACACCTCCGGCTCAGTGCCCAAATGGCACAGCATGGTACGCCGGCATGCTGATGATTCCCCTTGGATGGAGCAAAAAGAAACTATTTTTCACAGCTTCATTTCACAGCTCTAGAGTCTGGATTGGTGCCATGGCATGCAGTTGTTGCGGCACCAGTCCGGAGTGGAAAGGGGCGATATCTTGCCACCCCTTCCTGCCAATCTGTACAGCCCCCAAGTACACAACAACATCTGCAAACAACCACGTTGGGAAAGGAAATTTTCCATAACCAGAGAGCAATGTCATGTGCACATAATGTGTTAACAGAAGAAGCAAGGCAAAATTGGAAAAAAAAACATGGTGGAATGAAGTGAAAAACATGAACAACTCGCCATTTCCTTCCCCATGGTAATCAAGAGCACAGTCAGATAGGTTATCTAACTGCTCCTGTGATCAGCCTTCCATCTATACCTTTTCTCCAGAATGAAACAATCATACTGGCCTGACTCATCATTAAATATGCTGTAAAGGTTACTGCAAATGTGGGAGAAGCACTCTGTATGCTTACATCATTTTTCAAATGCTACGCATTAATATAGTACGTTAGTAGTAGCAATGAAAGAATTTAAGAACACCTCTTCAAAGTACATTTCCTCTTAGAAAAGAATGGTTTTAAAAAATGATCACTTGTTTCTGAACATGTATGGAAGGTCTCACATCTTTGAAAGAATGTTACTTTTAAAAAAGTTATTTAATGGCGTGGTATTATGTCTGTCTACTCAGAAGTACTATTTAGTTGGCAAGTGAATATAAGATAGACTAAATGTAATTACAAATTTGAAAAAAAATCAATGAAATACAGAAGCTTTAAAAATGTCAGATAATTTATGATTTAATAGTATAATTAATTTAATTTATATTTTACTATTGATAATTCATTATAGTTTTACTGAAAGTTTTTAATAATGACATTGGAAGGTATCTTGCAATCTCACCCTGGGTGGAAATGGCTAGTATGCAATAAACAAACAAACAAACAAACAAATAGCTGCTGACCATTTAAAGAAGGCAGGAAGCATTCACAGTTGAAAGCTGTCAGTTTAAATTTTTAATATCTATTCCATCTAAAGTGGCAGCTCACCGTGTGCATAAAATCTAAGGTCCCACAAAGTAGTGTCACTCACAGCCATGACTCCACATATTAGATAAACAGACTGAGAGACACTAGCCTGAAGAGAGAATACATCTTTTGTTTCTTATCTCAGCTTCTTCACAGTTAGAAACTTAATGCAAACAAGTGGCAGGTAAAACTGAGGCAATATGGCAATGTTACTTTTCAGGGGAACTATTCCAGTGTCTTTCATTGGTGTGATTTATAAATCAATATTAAATCCTTATTAAAGGGACCAGAAAAGAGAAGCAGGGGATAAGAAAAAGTCAAGAAATTCAAATGTTTTTGCTTATATACCCTTTGGTGGGCATGTACAATAACATGAGCTGAACCTATGCCTAAAAATATGCCTAAAGTTCAAGTCTATAATATAGCAGTAGCAATAGCAATATCATTTACATTTCTATTCCAATATGTAAATTTCTATACTAAATGAACTTAGCACTCTCTAACACAGCTTGCAGACAGCTGCCCCGGCACAGAAATGGAGAGCTTCAGTTATTCCCAGATGATCCAGCTATGAAGTATATTTTTAAAATGCAGTTTAAGGTTGTAGCTCAGCTCCCCAGTTCTGGCGCTGAATGTGCCCGACATCATCCAGGCTTCTTGCACCAGAACTGGGGTTTTGGCTGTCCATCATCTGAACAGAACAACACCAAAAATGTGAAGTTGAAGGCTTTCGTGGTTGGCATCCATAGTTTTTTTGTGGGTTTTTCGGGCTATGTGGCCATGTTCTAGAAGAGTTTATTCCTGACATTTTGCTAGTATCTGTGGCTGGCATCTTCAGGGAATGCTGAAACATTCTCTGAAGATGCCAGGCACAGATGCTGGCATAACGTCAGGAATAAACTCTTCTAGAACATGGCCACATAGCACACACACACACACACACACACACACACCAGAAATGTATATGTTTTGCTCAACTTCAAGAGATCAGTTGATTGGAGGTGCAGGTTTTTGGCCTGTGAAGACAGGGCCTTGGAGTACAAAGATTTTTGCTACAGTAAGGCATATGGTTTACAAGGACATGAACACCTATACCATCTGTTTGGAGAACCTTATATTTTCTTTTCACTACGTATTTGTCATTCATATATATCCTTCCTGCTCTTGGAACAACAAGTGCTACATAATCCAGTTGCCTGGGAACTTTGTTCTTTAAATACACACACACACACACACTTTACTTGGCATAAATACAAGACAAGCTTGTCTTGGCAATTGGATTACACAACTAGTGTACTTCCAGCAGTAGATTAAAGTATCCTTGTCCTCCAGAGCTCTGCTCAAAATCAGGTGCAAGCATTTCGCCTTATGTGATGTTTGTGCAAAAGCCTCCTCCCAACATTTCTCATACAATACCCTTTTTTCTAATTGTGTTGTGGATTTTTTTTGTCTCAAGTGTTGAAAATCATTGAAAAAGACAACATAAAGTTGTACTCTTTCCTAACTAGTAGAAAACTTTAAAGATTATTTGGCCTTACATAGCAAAACAGATGAGCAACGATTTATATCCTTTATTAAGTACAACTTATATAGCACTTTAATATGCACATGCAACTGTGGTGTTATTTCACCTTGCCTTGGCCACTTCTTTTTGGTGGATGATTTGTATTTCCAGCATTCACCAAATGTCAGTCCAAAGCCAATCTAGGTAGACAGAGTCATGATCATAATTCATTTTAAGTAGATTGCTCACTCACGTTTCCTTCCATTCTATATCTGGATTTAATTTGCATATAGTGTCCTATAGCACCTTGCATATTTGTATCCTGCATAGTTTCGATGTGTTGTAATGGGCTCTACTCAGTATAAGGCTAGTCTGTCTGAGCCCAGATTTTTTGGGGGGGAGGGCAGTCATTTGGCTAGAATTTAGCAAAGTATGAGAAAGGGTGGAGCTAAAAGTGATAAAAATATTTAATAAAGACCAGTGGAATGCCAAAATACAAGAATTTGGAATGAATCCTTGTATTCATTCACTATACAATGGCTTGGAAATTAAATAAGTTAAACTGTTTTCCATTGCCCTCCTAAAGGACAAAATCCTGACCCCCCCCCATGTGTTTTACTTGCTAGAGTTTATTCCTCAGATTCCCCAGCTGTGGAAATCTTAAAAAAAAAAAACATTTCAGCTGAATATTGTAGCTACGCTTATATTTAAAACTTACCTCCTTATTATTAGTATTAGATGGGTCATGAAAGTTCTTTCCAATACTACATTTTGAAGAAATTGCATCTAAAATGATTCAGTACTCAGTTAATCAGTCGCCCCTGTTTTTCAACAGACAGGAAGACTGTAATTAATGGAGATACATAATGGTCAACTGGCCAGAACACAGTACACTGAAAAGGTCAGGTTTATGTAGAGAATGGGTATTTATAGATCTGATATTATAATTTCTGTACACTTTTCAGGTCCTAAAAAAAATAAAAGAGGGAAAACTGACAGCAAATTAATTCCTTCTCCCGATAAAATATGATAATAAGATTTGGAAAATAGCATCCAATTACAACACTCACTACTTCTTCAGAAGAACACTGTCAAGCTATTTTTTAATCCACCATTCCTTCAAAGAGCCCCTGGGAGACTTGCTCCTGGTGCCAAGTTCCTTGACAAAAACTTTTCTTTTTATTAGTTGCTAGGATAAATTTCAGCTCAGGAGAAAGTAGGACAGAAAAGCTTAGTTTTCAGCCTGGTCAGTACAGTTCTGATCTTCACCACAGACTTTTGAGGCATTATATATGCAGTGAGATACTGCTTTAAGTCTGTAGTCACCTTTGAGGCTCCAAAATACCTGCACTGTTATTGGGGATATTTTAGAAGCCTAGAAAAATGGCCCTTTTACAATTATTTGGAAATGACTTTGAAGAAGTTTGCCTGTTCGGCTGAACTCTGAACTGACTTGCTCCAGTAATGTCAACACACAGCCAAATCATTTAGTCAGGTCATCACCTTTACTGTGTGACCTCTGGTTGTCTAGGATCTTCTGTCTGAGTAATGCAGGAAGGAAAGCTCTACTTTTGGGGATGGAAGTGAGGGAGCAGCTTCAAAATGAAAAGGCTAGAGGAACAAAACTATGAAGTACATGGGAAATCATGAAAACAGTCATATTTGAAGAGAGTACTGAGTGGCTTCATAATGCAGTGGCATAGTTACTAGACCTGCCCCAACTTGCTTCTGTTTCTTCATGTATGTCAACTCAAACATCTGAGACTTGACTCACACATTTTAGGATATCAATTCTTTAGACTAAATCGGGAAACGCTTTTAAACATTTTGACTACAGATGTCAAAAAAAGAAAGAAATGTTATTTTACACACCCATCGCATTAGGACTCTATCTGGATATAAAAGGTAATTGATCTATCTGTGCATCCAAGGCAACAAAGAGGTACAAGCAAGGTGACAAGATTTTAATGTAGAAACATGGGTTCACTCTCAGAAATCAGAACACTGCTGGGAAAAGAGAACACAAGGAATAGTAAACAAACTAAACAAATTTGAGAAGATTTGTACATGCAATAAAAAAGAAGGAAGCAAATAAGGAAGAGAGGGAGGTATGATGGATTTGGCTCCATGGGCAATTATATATTTGTAAAGGAAAGAGTGACTTTGTGTGTACCAGCAATGCAATTCTTTGTTAAGTTGCTTCTCAAAGAAAGCAATGAAAACATTCAGCAATTTTCGTTCTGCTCCAGTTGTTCTGCAGCAATTTCTGCTGAAAATTTGCATGTGGTTGTTTGGCACAAAAAACAGTATTTTCTGGGCAGAAAATAATACATCTGCAAAGAAATAAAATTTTCTGCATAGAAACTTGTGTTTCTTGCTCAGAAAATGACATTTTCTACACAACACAACTATGTTTGAATTTTGTATAGTATAATTCTCAAACTGCAAGTGTTTTTGTTAGTCTAGCATTCTGTTATTCAGGCTTCTCAACATTTGCAAGGGTGAGACTACCTAACAGATTCTTCTTCTATTAGGGTACAAAACCGTGGACAAGCTCTCTTAACTGTTTTAAAGTAAAAGCTATCATCACATTATCCAGTCTTCCTAGTCCTAGGTCAAAAACATTATGGACCAATATTTATTTAGTTATACAGAAACAACTGGGAATAAATCCCATTAATCTCAGTAAGGTTTATTTCTGAGTAGGCCTGCCTAGATTTATGCTGCAATATATCAGAGAGAGAATTACCATAGGCTGATCTACTGTATCTGTTAACAGATTAGCAACAATACTTCCTCCATTAGGATAACCCCAAATCAGCCAAATTAGGACCACAATGAAATGCAGCTTGGTTGCTTGGTTGTTTCATCTTGGTTTCACAGGTGAGACTCCCTAAAGTTTACAGAAGATGTAAAGTGGGGGAGGGAGCACCCAGCATGATAATGAAGAGTGAACATGCCTAGCAGCCCTTGAATACTTAGTGTCAGGTAAAAAGAAAATCCAGAAGGTCATGGAATGGGCTGCTGAAGAAGTAGATGGCTAGGTGGCACCTTGAACCTATTTTGAGGTGAGAATATTCAGCAACACTTTTCTACAGGTCCCATTTGTTGGCTTTTAACAATAAGGTCCCATTCACAGCTGCCTTTTCCAATCACCATTAATAGTAATTAGCAATAACATTTTGTAGAACGGCCACCTGTGGTAGCATGCATTACACAAAACAGAAGATGTCATCCACCATTTCAAAAATGAACACTGATTTATTTTACATGGATGACAGCTCCCTTCCTAAGATGTGTGGGGTACAACATTTGATGCTCAGTTATATGTACACAATCACAGAGTTGTAGAATTAGAGTGAATCACTCATCCCATTTGAATAATCCTGTAATGTGTGTGTGTGTATCCACTAAAGGCTCAAATATTGCTCTCTTGACACCTGAAAAAAAGAAATGTAAACCATTAAAACCTGTTATTCTCAAGCATAACACCTCACCCCTTTCTTTCTTTCTTTCTTTCTTTCTTTCTTTCTTTCTTTTGCATGCTGAAACAGATAGACATGGCTGCCTCTGTGGAAGCAGCCATCATGGTAATTTAAATTCCACAAATTGCATACACTGACTTTTTTCTAGAAGAAAAGGAAATCTATTTAAAAAATAAGAAGTTATTTTTAACACAAATAGCAGCTTTTCCAACTGACATTTTTCTTGCTTTCATTTTGATGGCTTTTTGAAAAGCTTTAGAAGGATTCTTATGCTTCAAGCTCATTGCTTGAGACATATGCTGTTCCCCTCTGAGAGTTCCCCCAACTTTATTTTTATTGTAATCTGCCCCCCAGCAGTGCTTTTTTTTACCTGTTAAAGATGGCTCTCAGACCTGAGACTCAACTTGAGACTTGAAAGTACAAACTTGAGATTTGACTTGTGACTGGGAGTAAAAGTCTTGGATACATCCAAGAACCAGCCACAAGTTCCTAACCACAGTTGGAGACATTGTTGTAGCCCTTTCTGAGATGAGCATAAGCATGAAATTTTAGATTTTACCCCTTTCAATATATTTATGAATATATTTTCCTAAATTTATTACATACATTTTACATTTCTCCCTATATACAAAGGATGCTTGTCTTCGTATTGATTTTATTTGCAATGATTTTCTCCCACTGTGTAATATATGCAGACTGTCATGCTCTGTTAATCTCAGTATTTATGATCCAGGATATACTTTATTTTAGAAGATGCTGTTTCAGCAGGCAGAAAACTCTGGAAAAGATATTTTAAAGTTTAGAAATTTAATGCACAGTGAGCTTAATATAATATGTCAGAGGGACTTAATACCAAAATGTATATTGACCTTAGCAAGAATCCCATTTCCTGTTATTTTGTTTGACAAAGTCCTTTGGGATAACAGTTATTTCCAGAGGTGTCCCTGCCATCACAGCAGCAAAGTGTTTGTCTGTTTACTCATGCTGAAATAAATTCATTACATGAGGTGTTATGTAAGCTGTTTACTAATGTTGAGCATCTTTGGATGCTAAGAAGTACTACTGCTAACCCTTTTGTCCTAGTTTCAAGAGGACTGACAAGTTATCACATGTAGTGTATTCTGCTCCACTGACCAATATTTAAATAGTGAGGCAAGGAACATTCAATTTAATAACACAAATGTTAAGAACCATCTGAAAATCAATTTGTATTATGTTTCTTGAACTTACAAGACAATCCAAATCCTTAATGTGGGGCAAGTGGAAAGCAGATCTACATAAAATCCTCTGAAATATCGAAGATCTTCCTTGGCTTATACTTACATTGTGGAAGCAAAGCAGAAACGCTTTTAACTGCTTCCCTCTCTTAGTGACTGTTTTATTTTATGGACACTGTCCCACTGAGATAATGGGGAGGGAATTGATCTGTGCCACAATCAGTGTTGACTTAAAAAGAGCTGGTTGGAAAGAAAGTCTGGGAACCAGTAGAGTTGTGGCTCTTCATATTAACAATCCATCCAAGCACACCCACTGCCACATCTCTGACATGGCCCCACCCCACCCTCATCTAATGTCAGAATTCAGAAAGCAAGAGAAGTAGCAGTCAGTGAGTCAGTGTGCTGTATTAGTTTCAGTATTAGATTTCAATTCAGCGACATCAGGTCTCAAGTCCTCTTGGCCATGAAAACCCAGTGGATTATTGTTGGCAAGTCACACTCAGCCTCAGAGGGTGACAATGGCAGCCCCCCCCCCTTGATCAAATCATGCCAGGAAAACTCCCTAATAGAATCACATTAGGGTTGTCATAAAATGGAAATGACTTGAAGGCACACAACAACAGCCAGCCACAAAGGTTTCAGTAGTGACTGAGCTGAGGGTGATTGAGCTGAGCATTTCTCCTTTGACAGCTCTCTTTCCCCACATGTGAGTTTGGGAAATGCATGTCATGACTTCAGAATGCAGGAAAGCCTGCTATTCTATATACACTTACCTGTATTTGAATTTCTTGTGACTTGCTCATATAAGATTGTGATTTAAATTATTGTATATCCTGCTTCTCTCTCATGTTGTAAGGAAGTCTAGGTCTAGATATAAAATGACTTTGCTGGTTGTAGTTATAGCTGCTCTTACAGAAGCAAGTTGTTTGCTACCCAACCCTAGAATAATGAGACCAACACAGAATTGGGATAAAACAGGGCCGTTTATTGACCTATTTATTAAATACTTAACGGAACTGCAACTAATTTCTAACCACAGCAAAGTGTGGGAGAAGCTGCATCCGATGTCTTTCCCCAGACCACCTCTGCAGCTTATCTGGACAATAACACCTGACCTGAGCCCGCAATGACAACCTAAATTCTGGGTTATTCGCTGGCCAGCTTGCATTAGGCAGTCTAACCAAAAAGCCCCCTTCCCAATCTTCAAAGATTAAAATGGGGTTTATCTTTCAAGCCAGACCTAAGGGCAATTACTTTCTGCCACCCCCCCCCCCCCCGAGGTTGCAAGGCCTAAAGAGGTGGCTCCAGAAACTTCCCTTCCACTTATATGGTTTCCAAGGTGCTCACCAAAATATAATCCAAATATTTATGCCATATATAGATAGTTATTCAAACCAGTTGGTGTTCAGCCTTTTAAACAAAATCAGTTATTCTCAAGATAACACTCATACCAATTTCCCATATGCTGCTGGAAATAATAATAATAATTATTATTATTATTATTATTATTATTATTATTATTATTATTATTATTATTATTATTTTATTTTTATCCCACCTCTCCCGCAGGATCGAGGTGGCTTACAACACAATACAGTGATACAAGCTAAAACCTATTATCCCACCCTCCAAACAATAACATTATAATCCCACATAATAATAATAAAATAACAAAATAAATCCCATCTAAAATTATTTTAAAAATCAATCAGCAATAGAGAGATGGGTGTTCTGGGGTATTCCATATGGTCGTTCATGTCAGCAAGTGACCAAGTGAGTTTTTTAATGCTGTCAAGATTGGTAATGTTCTGGAACTCTTCTGACAGGCCATTCCATAGTTTGGGAGTGGCAAATGAAAAGACCCTCTGGGTAACTGCAGCCAACCTGGTCTTTTTTGGTTGCAGTAGATTTTCCCCAGAGGACCTAAGTGTGTGGGGTGGATTACATAGAAGAAGGCAATCCCATGGACCAAGTCCATGAAGGGCTTTTAAGATCATCACCAACACCTTGCACTCTGCCCAGAAACTAATAGGCAGCCAGTGGAGAGATTTTAGGATAGGTGTTATATGGTCACTTCTTGCTGTTCCAGTGACTAATCTGGTGGCCATGTTTTGAACTAACTGAAGTTTCCAGACTCGGTACAAGGGTGGCCCCATGTAGAGTGCATTACAGACGTTGAGTCGTGAGGTTACCAGTGCATGTACCACTGTTTCCAGTTCCCCCTGTTCCAGGAAAGAGCACAGCTGGCATATCAGCCAAAGCTGATAACAGGCACTCCTGACTGTCACATTTTTCTGGTTTGACATCTGAAGCAACGAGTTCAGGAGCACCTCCAAGCTGCGAACATGGTCCTTTAAGGAAAATGTGACTCCGCCCAGGACTGGTTGATATATCTGGATTAGGGGTCCCAAAAATGAGTACCTCCGTCTTCTCTGGATTCAGTTTCAGTCTGTTTTTCCGCATCCATTCCATTACTGCTTTAAGGCTTTCATTGAGAGGCAAGATGCCATCTTTAGTTAGTGCTGTCATCCAAGGCATGGAGAGATATATCTGGGTGTCAGCAGCATACTGATAACACCCTGCCTCATGTCTGTAGGGGGTACAGTAAATAGTATGGGGTAGGTGAAAAACCTGTGGAAAAGGGAAAAAATTTCTACCTGGCCCCAAGATGACCAAACAAAACTTTGTACTATACTAGTGGCAGGTGGGTGGGTCAATGTATAACTTGCAATGAGACAATGGGGATGACTGGCAAAACTTTGTCTCTAAACACATCTCCAAAAGCCTCGTGCCATGGCAACATTGCCATAGCATGATTTAAAACTGCCATGGTCTCATCCAAGGGGAAGGCAGCAAACAGCCCCTCCCCACTCCAACTCCTCCATCGTGGAAGGGGCAGTTGCCAGTGTAGGGAGAACTGTATATATGGTTGGTATTTGCAGTAAGAAAATATATCTTTATACCTATTTTCATACATTTGGGGTTATTTTATGCTGGAAAAGTTTTTTAAAAGGTTCACATAATAAAAATGTTTAAAGAGTAGTTTTGTGAAAATCAAGATTAAAAACTAGATAAGGCATAGCAACACTCTTCCTCCAAACACATTACACACAAAAGATCACAACACAGAACTTGATTTTTTTAAAATAAAATAAGTCCTTATTAAATTTTGATGAAGAAGAGAGGAAAAGCTGTGATAATTTGATTTCTCCACAGTGCCTAGAATGGATGAGAAAGAATTATTTACATATTTTATAGTCATTGTCTATCTTTTCTATTCTTGAATAGAGCTAAATGTATGTGCACTTCCTATTTAGGATTTGCCATAAGTTTTTTTAAAACTTATATCACTTTCATAGATTTCTTATAAATTCATGATACTTCACCTCAAGCTCCCTTTCCAAATATATGATTCCCACTTTTCAATTTTAAAATCACACTTTTATTGCCAAATATTTTCCACTCTACAGCTTTACACTGGTAAATTCAGTAGAGTCATGACTTAACACTCACCTATTATAACAACATGTTAAATTGATCTAAAAATAAGTTTATCCCTATCACAGTAAGTAGTAAATGTGCAAGCACCTGTAAACAAGAGTTTGGATTCTCTTAAATCCACCAAATGGTGTGAGCTAGTTGCAGAATATTCACTCCAAATCCTCTATATTCAGCAAAACTAGGGATGTATATATCTGTAAACCATAGCTGAAAGTACATTTTGTACTGTACATCTTGACTCTATATTAAAATCCTGCAAAATGCAAATGGAATTTTTCATTTATTATAATAAGGAAATTTAATTATCAATCCAAAATTCCATTGTTTTTTTTAGCATGAAGCAATGTTGTTTCGACATTTTGTGCTGCCATTTAAATCCAAGAATGATGTGACCAATTTGAGTTTAATATATGGTTTCATTTGAAATGAGGTGCTGGAGAAGAGTTCTGTGGACTGCTAAAAATACAAATTAATGGCTCCAAGAAGAAATCAATGTAACTCTCTCTAGAAGCAGTGATGACTAAATTGAGGCTGTCATACTTAGGCCACATCATGAGAAAATATGGTTCACTAGAAAATAAAATAATGCTTAGTAAGGTAGAAGACAGCAAGAAAAGAGGAAGACCACATTCCAGATGGATGGACTGAATCAAAGAAGCCATGGCCATGAGTCTGCAATATCTCAGCAGGGTGGTTGAAGGTAGGGGAACTTGGAGGGCTCTCATTCATTGGGGTTATCCTACATTGAGGTCAATTTGATGGTAGTTAACAATAGTAGAAGATAGGCAGGCAGGCAGGCAGTATAAGAAACACATTTCACATCATAAAATATCGCTTTTGGTATTAAAATCTCAATTTTTGTGGCCAGATGCCACATATCTTTCTTACAAAGAAGGACTAATTGAACTTCTAGTGGAAATCTCTTTGGTAGATGGTTTAAATGTTTTTTAATTGTGCACACACCACATCTTACTGGTGGCTCTCTCTGAAGGCCATGAGATATATGTGTTTGGTTTTCAAGTTCCAAATGAACAACAAGTCATTTTGGGCAAGTAAGGGTAGTGTCACACGTTAATGAAATAGCACACTGCTTTTTTTAATAATTCTGCCCAGCACGACATATTTATGTTGATTGTGAGAAAGATTCGTTTATTAGCAAACACACTGGGAAGTCAGAATTAATTGCTGCTGCCTGATTATAATAATAGAAAGGAATTATCTGCTCAGTCATTTAAATCATATATTGCAAGCCAATTTGACTTACTTGCCGTGTGGGATTCTTTCTTCTTTAGTTTCTTATTGCTTTAATACAGCCTTATGTACAGAAAGGAACCACGTGATTAAGACACATATTATATCACAGTTGTTACCAAACTGTCCACTAACACCATTATACACACACACGCACACACTGTGTGTATTATTATTATTATTATTATTATTATTATTATTATTATTAACCTTCATTTATAAGGCACTGTAAATTTACACAGTGCTGTACATACAATCTTTTAATTAGGCGGTTCCCTGCCCTCAGGCTTATAATCTAAAAAGACACGACACAAAAGGAGAAGGGAGTGGTGGAGGGGAAGGGGATGAGGACCAGCAGTTCTTCTCTACCTCCGAGGCCTGGACCAAGGCAGATGGACTGGAGGGAGGGCTTGGCTTCTTAATGGATGGGTAAACTTCTTCCAGGGAAGCCTGTTGGAGTTAGCCTGCCTCTCTAGTAGGATATATGTATGAGAAGGAATTATTCGTTTCCCAATCAAACGGCGTCCTTATGTACATATTGGTCAGCAGCCATTTAGTGTCCCACACATATATAAAGTGTACATATGCCCTTTTCTCACTCATTGGGATAGAAGAACTTCCCAGTCTTACAATTGCCAATCCCCTCCATAAATTATGGGAGTTACGGAGGGAGGGAACTGGGTAGCAGTAATTCCCTCTCTATCCTGTCACAGTTTGTGTGTATGTCTCTGCAGCAAACTGCAGGGGAACAGAGAAACTGTCATTACTGCTCAATTGCTTCCCTCTTTCCCCTCCTCCTGTGGCTGTTTAGTAGTAGCAGCAGCAGCCTCACAGGACATCAATGGAAGGCA
The DNA here is from genome assembly GCF_019175285.1 of Sceloporus undulatus. NCBI lineage: Eukaryota > Metazoa > Chordata > Lepidosauria > Squamata > Phrynosomatidae > Sceloporus > Sceloporus undulatus. The sequence goes on from NC_056525.1 coordinate 117,468,260, forward strand.
CAGAGTTATGCATGCAGAGTGATTATGCTCTACATGCCTCATATTAGGATGCTGGCCATTATTAATACAGCAGAGAGGAGGAACTATGAGCTGCAGCATCTCCACCTAGTGAGAATTGGCTTTTTAAGTCAGGGATGCAAAATGAGCATGTAGCCCAAACACTTCCACATCCCTATCCATGGTGCTGATTTCCAAGGCTATATGGAAAAAGCAGCTCAGGAGGCAGAGGTCTAAATCCAGTTCTAATCTCAGACGTGCTGCATTAACTGCTGGATGGTAAATCAACACTTATGTAAATGTCATGCTCCATTTGGGAGGTCTACTTCAGTTGACTCTACTCCAAAAAATAACTCCATTTGGTATTAGTAGCTGAATGTAAGCTCAAGGTGGGAATAATGCAGCCCTCTAAATGACATGAGACTATGAGTCCCATCAGCCCAGGTAGTTCACACAATGGTATGCAATGCTAGGAGTTGAAATTTGAAAACACCCTCAGGGACACACTATTCAAACACCTGATTTAGACCTTTGTTCTGAAGCCCAGGATGAAGTAGCCTGGAGAAGAAAAGGTTAAGAGGTGATATGATAGCCATGTTTAAATATTTGAAGGGATGTCATATTGAATGATGGATGCAAGCTACAGGAAAAGAGATTCCACCTCAACATTAGGAGGAACTTCCTGGCAGTAAGGGCTGTTTGACAGTGGAACACACTCCCTCAGAGTGTGATGGAGTCTCCTTCCTTCAAAGTCTTCAAAGAGAGGCTGGATGGCCATCTGTCGGGAATGCTTTGATTGAGAGTTCCTGCATGACAGGAGGGTTGGACTGGATGGCCCTTGTGTTCTCTTCCAACTCCACGATTCTATGATTCTATGATTCTATGACTCTCTGAACCTCCTTTACATATCTTCAAGTATATGGTGATCAGACAATGATAAAGAACAGACAGCTTACTGACCTAGCACTTTGAGCTGATGACATTCACCTGGATTTTTTATTTTTATTTTTCATTTAATTGATCACTATGTACAGTGCTGTGTAAATTTACAATGCTTTATAAATAAACTTTAACAACAACAACAACATGGATTATGATGGACCTTATTCAAATAATGTTAGCTTGTAGCGGACTTTTTTTTCTCATTTGTTGTTGGGTGCCCTGAAGTCATTTCTGACGTATGGTAGCCCTAAAGTGACCCTGTCACAAGATGTTATTGGCAAGATCTGTTCAGAGGGGATTTGTTTTTGCTATCCTCTGAAGCTGAGAGAGTATAATTTGACTAAGGTCACCCAGTGGGTCTCCATGGTCAAGCAAGGATTCCAACCCCAGTATTAAGAGTCCTAGTACAAAACCTAAACCATTACACCATGCTGTCTCTCATTATAATATCTTTAAAGTTAATAAACTTGTTGCTCCCATACCTAATAAATACATTGCATTCAGGCAAGGGAGCAAGACAAGCCACTAGAAAGTATCTATACAGAATATTATGCATATTATTAGTTAAAGAATAGTTAAACTATAGGTGGCTCAGTGGTTAAGACGCTGACTCTGATGACTGCAAAATCGACAGGTCAGCAGTTTAAGGCCCAAGTGCCATGTGACTTAGTGAGCCCCCATCATTAGTCCCAGTTTCTGCTAACCTAGCAGTTCAAAGGCATGTATAAGTGTAAGTAAATAGATATCACTTTGGTGGGAAAGAAATAGCTTTCTGTGCAGTCATGCTGGCCACCTGATCACAGAGTTGTCTTTGACCAGGGGTAGGCAACCTTTTTGAGCCGGGGGTCGGGTTGCTGTCCCTCAGACAACTGGGGGGGCCGAAGCCAAAAAATAAATAATTAAATAATTTTTGGAAAAATTAAATAAATAAATAAACTGGGACAAATTTTTCAAATTGAGGACACTTTTTTAAAAATGGAGGACACGCAAAAAAAATTGCTGATTTTTTAAAAAATAATATAAATGCACATTTCGGAGGCTTCTATAGACAATTGCCCCCCTTGCCCGCTGCTTGCCCCCCTTGCCCGCCTCCTCCTGATAGGCCAAAGGCCCCACACCCTCACGCGAGAGGCCAAAGGCTCCGGCGGCAATCGGTGGCAGGACCGGGCTGAGGCCGGTCCCAAGGCCTTGCCAGGCCGCATCCGGCCCGCAGGCCGCAGGTTGCCTACCCCTATCTTTGACAATGCTGACTCTTCAGCTTAGTAACAGAGATGAGCATCACCCCCTACAGTTGAACATGACTAGATAATCTTGTCAAAGGAAAACCTTTACCATTACCTTTTACCCTCTATCACCAGCAGATTTCTGGTTGTCCTTACTGAGGATCCAGGGTGATAAAGAAATTGCTCACTCTCAAGCATGTTCCATTAATCTAAATGAGAATTATTCGGAATAAACAGGTTTAAGTCTGAGCAACAGGACCTGTGTTTCCCTATACATACAACCAAATATACTCAGAATAGCTTTACTTCTACATTTAACAGTCTTGGTGGAGGGCTTTTCATTTTCCAGAAGAATACAGTTACTCTTTGAAATTCTTCATCCTGTAGTACTTTATACCCCCTGCTTGGGAGATATTGGTGGCATTCATCATTTTTTCACGGGTTCTCCTGTTAGAAAGACAAGTCTTCAGTTTTATGATGAACAAGAGCTGAAGAAATTCAGAACAAATACAAGAGTTTCTCACCTATGAAGGATGAGGGTAATGTTTCTCTCTTGTGTGCATGTGAAAGACCCATAACTCATAAGTCCAGTTTCTCTGTAAGAAAGATAAAGTGCTAAAAAAAAGTATTAAGCTTTAACAGGTGGGCTATTTTATTCATTCTTCCAGTATCCATTGAGGTTGATTTTACTATAAACAGTATAGAGGAGTGAACCATTTCTTTCAAGCAGGAAAACAATGAAATGGGCAGTTACTTCCAAACTTGAAGCATATTACACACAAGACTTACAGGAGTGACCTTTGATTTCACCTTGAAGTTACTTCTGGAGAAAGAGAAACCAAGTGACCAGCTAAGCTAGGGAAGGACACTTTGCACTTCCTGTTGTTGTTGAATTGCAACGTCCCATTTAGGGCAGTAAAATCCTCCTTTACTTCGTTCTGGAAGGAAGAAACAAAACATTTAAAAGGTTTTCTCCTTTTTGGTCAAGATTAGGAGAGGTTTTGCATAAGGATCCTTTTTTAAAATAAATCTATGTAAAAAATGTTATTGCTGTATATTGTGCAAAATGATGTGCTTGCATCCATACGTGGTAATTAGGAATACAATGGCCTCAATTATTCTGACTTCAGAGCTCAGTTATATGTCTTTGCTCTTCAGTAGCTTTTCCAGTTCTTTCATAGCTGCCGTTCTATTCCTTTTCTTATTTCTTGACTGCAGTCTCCATTCTGATCAATGTTTGATCCTAGATATAGGAATTCTTTAACTATTTCAATTTCCTTGTTGTCCAGATTGAATTTGTGTATTTCTTCTGTGGTCATTATTTTTGTTTTCTTTATGTTTAGCCTGAGACCTGTCTTTGCACTTTCTTTTTTGTATTTCCTTATTAACTGTTCCAGTTGCTGAATATCTTCTGCTAATATTATTGAGCCAGCCAGATGATTGCTTCAGCCATTGCTCTTTTATTGTTGGTCAAGAAAACTGGTCATGTTATCACATTTGTATAGTTGTATTGGCCTCCTCTCTGGAATAGACCTATATCTAGCCTCTTGGTACCACTCATATATTCTACATTACAGGGAGCATTTTGTTTTATATTTTATATGCTGTAAAGTTCATTTTATTTATATTTACAAGGATCAAGGTTCACAAGCAGATCAGTATGGGCCTATAACATATAGAAGGTTTTTCTGTTTATTGGCTGGGGTGGATGAAAGGGATGTCTGCTTCTTGTCTGTTGGAAGTCAGTTCAATAAGAGACAATTTACACTGGTGATTAATTTGGGGAGTAATGCATGAGCTATAGTGTGACTGGGTGACAAACCATGAGCCACATACCAAAGAAAAAATATTCATTTTGCTGCCTCCTACCATTCCCCAAACATGCAATGGGGCCCCAGAAGAAACTAACCTTTTTTTCTGAAAAGATGGAAAACAATGTTATGGCTGATGAATATCATAATACACAAACAATCATGAGCATTACAATGCAAGCAATACAATAAAAATGGATTGTATCAGCCCTTGTCCAAGAAGAACCTTAAGTTTGGTTCAGGTTGCATGTTAAATAAAATTCAAATGGAAAAGACAACAATAATCCACCATTCTGTTGATTGAAATGGATTTCACAAAAGCATTTTCCATCATTGTACTGCAGGAAAGTTTATTGTTACAAGTAATGATATTTGAAACCTGATTAAATATTTGTTCTATTTAACAGGCCTAAGGCGATTTATATATTGATTTATTTTTCTCAGAAACCCATTTGTAATGAATTGAAATGCATTATTCTCCTATATTAGTTGATCATATGGGATGCACATGCTCCCCCCCCCCCCCAAATAGAGTGAAGTCCTCATATAAGCAATAGGACAAAAACAGTGCCAAATAGAACACAGAACTCTCTACCATACAGAGCAGAGAGTTAATTTCCACATGTGTCTACAATTACATATTGAAGAAATAAATGAGCATAGAATTTTCAGGGCAACCCTCACATCTCCTGGAAGCTAGATACCTTGACCAGATCAGAGAGATCCAATTGACAGCCCTCCCAATGTTGTCTGGGACTGAATGGATGGGTCTGAAACTCCCATAGCCCTAGACAACATGACCATTTGTGAAGGGTGAGTGAGTGGAACTATAGTCCAAAATCTGATAGGACACAAGATACCTGAACTTGCCTCCTATGCGTAGTTGGAATTTTCTGTGTTATGGAACATATATATATATATATATATATATATATATATATATATATAGAGAGAGAGAGAGAGAATGAAGAACCAAATATTTAAGACAAGGTGATCATACATTTTCCCCTATGACATTATTTCTAAAAGCTATGTAGGAGATAAACTTTTAGGTAAGACTATGTACAGTATCACATATATTTGCACATCCTCATTTTAGTTTTTTTTTTTTACTTCTTTTTATGGGAATGAATGTTTTATGTCTGCTGGGTACTATGGGGACTAGTGGGGATAAAATAATTTTCACTGTTTTACTAATATTGACATTTTCTCCTGTTTTTTATTGGAGCCTTTCCCACCCTCCCAGCTCCTCATAAACTGGAAAAAAGCACAGATTTCACAGAACTGGACATGTTCACAGATTTCTTATAATTAGAGACCCTGTCACTTCATAGGCAACTTTTTAAAAAAGAAAAGTTGAATCAATTTGTAATTATTTTCTGAAGACCTCCCCAACAATTTTAATATATCAAAAATTAGACTTTTATGTCATGCCAAGCTTTATTATCATACACATTATGTTCCTGTGAAAGGACCTAATACAGTCGGCCCTTCTTATACATGGATTTTTTATGCACGGATTCAAGCATCCATGGTTTGAAAAAGTTCAGAAAAAGTATAAATTTTAAATATCAACCTTGATTTTCCATTTTTTATATTTAATGGGACTTGAGCATCCACAGATTTTGTTATCCACGGGGAATCTTGGAATCAAACCCCAGAGTATAACAAGGATCCAATGTATTGTGGGATTTTTTAATATTTTCCAAAAAATAAATCATTACTCCCCCAAAGGAAAAAAGTTCTCCCCACCACCATCTTCAAACTTTCCAAAAAATTTACATCTCTAGGATGTCACCAACAGATTTTCAATCAAAGAATCCCAAACCATGGCTAAAATCTGTACTCTGAAAAATGATGACAGCATAATATAATGAAGTTAGCAATTAAACAATATATTTCAAATAGCAGTAATTTACTGTTTCCAGATGTTATGGACCATACACTTCTCACTGTTCTTGAACTTTGGGCAAGCTAGTTGGGGTAGAGGGCAGGATGTCTGGGGAAAGCTGACATACAACAATGGCAATAACTTTGCTCTGTAGGTCAAAACTGAGGCTGGCATCCTGTTCAGAAGTGACATGATTGTAAGTCAGACTCATGATCTTGTAACTTTGGGATTCACATTTATGGTTGTTCTCCAACCCAAATGCCAATGCCAGACACAGGAGTTTGTGAAATATGACCACTACTTTATTAATGGCAAGAATCTGCAGCAGTCAATGAAGCAGCCAATGGAATGTGTGAACACAAACCTATATGTTGTAACATCATTCAGCTGGAGACATTCAGGCCCAAAACCCAAGGTATAGACCCTATGGTTCATTACAGCCATATCCCATAAAGGGATTAGAGGACCCAAGAGATTTTTTCCAGGTGGTACTGATTGGCTCTTTTTGCTGAGGATGTAATCTTGGGACAAGAACCCACAACACATCTCCCCTCAAGATGGTCAGTAATGATAGGGAAATACATGAATTCATTCACCAAAAAATTCCACCAAAAGCTTTCAAAGAGAACCAATAAAAACAAGGTATATGCACATACACATTTGTAATATATAAGCAACATTCAACCAATTAGCTAAATAGTAAATCTTAGCCAATAGGGTCCAACATTATACCATGAAGGACATTTGAACCTCTTTATCCATGGATTCAACTATCCAAAACATGAAAATATTATATATATATATATATATATATATATTGCAAAAAAGAAACTCTGATTTTGCCATTTTATACAATTGACACAATTTTACTACCACATTGTATGTAATGGGACTTGAGTATCCATGGATTTTGGAGGAAGTGGGTTGGAACCAAATCCCAGTGGTTACCAACAGTTCACTGTAGATGGAAAAAATGTCACCAGTCAAACATATAATAGCAAAAAAATCTTACTCAGCCCCAAAAAGGTGAATGGAAATCCCCACACTACAAAAGGTGGGCAGGTGAGGAGAAGAAACAAGGTCAGTGCAGCACCATCTTAAATAACCTAACACTGCTTTGAATCTCAATTTGGAGAGAAAGATGGGATATAAATCCAATAAATAAATAAATAAATAATATAGCCTCACTAACCAATAAATCTCAGAATTCCATAAGTTGGAGCCACATCAGCTGTGAAATTGCTATTTGTTGCATGTGGCTACGCCCTGAGTTACAGAAGCCTTTTCCACTGAATTAAATAATGTTATAGTAGGTATAGTTTGAAAAGTATTGCAACACAGATTGCCCTGCAATTGCATTTACACCCCACATTTCAAAACAGGGAAAGTGATAACTGGTGTCACCCGTGACTTTGAAGGAGTGAAACTGTCTATGGCCTGTTACAGACTGCCAAAATAAAGCTGCTTTGGGTCTCTTTGGAGGTATGCTGTTTAAATGATGCATGCGTCCTAAGAATCCGGAAGCTGCACCAAAGCTGCACTCCAGTGCTTAGGAATGGAGTGTGGCTTTGGTGCGACCTCTGGACTCTTAGGACCCATGCATCATTTAAATAGCATACCTCCAAAGAGACCCGAAGCAGCTTTATTTTGGCAGTCTGTAACAGGCCAATGTTTTACTTTGTACTTTAAAGGAACTGGCCAATTTGCTGAACTCTGTTTTACAAATAGGCTCAGCTTCTTGGATAATTCAATTAAAGACCAAAGGATTCACTCCCTTTGCTGACTTGGAATCAGTACAGGGTGTGCAAGGTGTTGGTTATCACCTTGAAAGCCTTACATGGCTTGAGTCCAACTTATTTAAGGGATCGCCTACTTCCATATAATCCGTCCCATGCCCTCAGGTCCTTTGGGAGGAATTTATTCCAGCCTATAAAGACCAGTTTTATTTATTTATTTATTTATTTGACAGACTCCTTGGACAATGAGAATTGTCATTATTTATTTATTTATCTATTTATATAGTGCTGTAAATTTACACAGCGCTGTACATACAAATAATAAAATGGATAAAAATGAAACCTGCCAATGGCGTACATTTTACAAAATACATATAAAACAATAGGTAATAATAGAGGATAGAATTAGATAAAATAAGCAGGCAACAATTAAAAACATCAAATCAAGTATCAGATAAATAATCAAACAATGCCTGGGAATGCTTCCCTGAACAGGATGGTCTTCAACCATCAAACTGGACACTTGACACATTTGTAATTTCTTATACATTTTCTGAAAGTGATAGTAGCTTTGCTGTCCTCCAGCTGTTGCAACATGGGTCCAAAACACACTGCACAAATAATCCAGTTTGAGACCACTTTAATTGCCCTGGCTTGTGCTAGGGAATCCTGGGAATTGTAGTGTATTGTGGCACCAGAGCTCTCTGACAGAGAAGGTTAAATGTTTCTAAAAACTACTGTTCTCAAAATTTCCAAGCATTGAGCCAGGGCAGTTAATATGTCCTGAATAGGCACACCACTGTTTGTTCCAAAATCTTATTTCTTTGGGGAAAATATTTCCATTGCATTATATTTTACATTTCCTGTTCCCCTAAAAACAGCTGAATGTTTTAATTCATTCAATTTTGTAGATTAATCAAATAAAGTTTTAGTTAATTAACATGAAGACAATTTTTAATTAGGGAGTATTTTGATTAGGGAGTAGATCAGCTTGGGTGTGTTAACTGTAACAGTCAGTGAACACAAAAACACATTGACGATAGACTTCTCTTGCACCAGAGAACAGTGTTATTTCCTTTCATTGACTATAATGTAAGTTATTTAAGCATTCAGCAACCTCAAACAGATTTGAATATGGATATTTTAAAATATTTAGGCTGCTTTCTATACACAAAGGACTAATTGCACACTGTACATGGCATGCAGTTTAAGTTTCTTTCTTTACAATCTTCAAGTAATATCAAAATACATGTATACAGTTCTGATCCTGCTGAGGACCAGCATCTAAAAGTAGATGTTTAAAAACTAGGAGCTGTGACGGGTAGTGAGGAAACAGAAGGAAAAAGAGAAAGGAAGAAAAATACATTTTGCCAAGAATTTTGGGAGAGGAGGGGACAAAGAGGCAGAATAAGAAAACCCTTAGACAGGAGTGGGGGAAAGTAAAAAAGGACAAGAATGGTTGGAACTATGGAAAGAGGAATTTAGTATGTGTAGCCAATAGTTGCCAAAGGGAGTCCAGGAGAAGAGAGAAGAGATCTTAAGATCTTGGTACCCTAATGGCCTATGTTTAGATTGATGGGTCATATTCCGGGTAACACTGGCATAATATACCCTCAGAGCCACAAAATCTCTATTTTTTTTAATTCTGTCTCCTCGGTGTAACATGATTATTGGTTTAGGCTACAATTTACAAAGCCATTTTCCTAGTCCTTGGGGTGCAGTAGCTCAGCTTAAGCATGAAATGCTGCGACCAGAAATCTTATTACTAACAAGAAAAGTTGCCAATAAAGTGCCTGTCACAAACATTCAGGCTTTGATAAATAAATAAGTAAAACCAGACACTTTGGCAGTACAGTTGAAGTCAGAAACTCAATTACACAGTGAAAATAATAAATTCTCCATGGCGTCTGCAATCAGGATGGGAAAAACTCCTCGTAGCCAGTGTAAAATGTCAGCTCAGGAGAGTCTAGTCCCTCTAGTGAGACTTGGGCAATGTTACTAGCATTTAGCCCAAGTGAAATATTGCAAGAAATGCTCAGCATCTGCTGGGAATAGTAATCACAACTTCTACTTCCCATCAGTACACCTAGTAGAATTTAAGGCCAGCATCGGGGCAGATTAGGGGCATTGTGTCCACACAGCACACACCCCGACTCTGCCCCCATGTTGGTGTGATGCTGTATACCCCACCACATGGCATGTGGCATCATGGTGCTGTGCCCAGATTACACAGCACCAAAGGAGCACTGAAAAACCGGCAGCTATGGTGCCCTTTCCATGGTGCAACACCTAACATCTTCAATTTCTTTCTCCTGTTTGCCTGATGAAGAAGCCAGTGTGACTTCAAAAGCTGGCAACATGTAATTCTGCATTTTGGTTGGCCCAATAAAGCTATCATTGTTTGGATGTTATTGGATTTGCTATATGGCCAACATAGCTACCCCTAGATATTTTTTGGATTTCAAGATACTGCATTTTAGCCATCACAGAGGAGGAGAGAGCCAGTGCACTGGGACTTTGCAGTCTGAGGCTTCTGCCTCCAACAAAGGTAAAGCATTTTTTCTAATACTGGCACTAATTGGCATGCTTTACCGCTACACCATCTAAAGTTTTCATGATGCAAAACGTGAAGACGTCTTGAGAAATTCAGTATTCTCTACCTACATAGGAGCCTGTGTCTTCACAAAGGAAGAAGTCATGCTGGATTCCAAAAAAACCCCATCTTTTTTGCAAATGGACATTAAATTTCCTTGACTTTGAAAATCTACCAGTGACCACATGGCCAAAGGGGGGGGGGTTCCAGCCTGCAGATAGCCCTCCCTAACATCTGAACTAAGACCAGAAACAGTAAATACAGGCCTGTGACTAACATCTTCAATTTCTTTCTCCTGTTTGCCTGATGAAGAAGCCAGTGTGACTTCAAAAGCTTGCCATATGTAAGTGTGCATTTTGGTTGGCCCAGTAAAGCTATCATTGTTTGGATGTTATTGTGTTTGCTATATGGCCAACACGGCTACCCCTAGATGTTTCTTGCTTCCCTGACAATAGGGAAGATTCATTTATATTAGGGAAGGGAAAAAAATCTTACTAAATTGCTTGTTCTTGATTACATATTCTATCTCAACACATGAAGACTGAAAATTAAAACAAAACAAAACATTTTTTTAAAAAAAAAACTTTCTTGCAGTATACGTTTTGCATAATTTCTACAATTTCCACAAAAAGACAACCTCATGCAAAACGGTTTTTTGTTTTGTTTTTTGGCAAAATGTGCAAACATTGTCTTGGGTCTGAAACAAAATATCTTGCTCACATGTAGGCAAGGAGGGAAAAATACTGTTTCATGTTCTTGCATATGAGAATGAGAGAAGCAAGGATTTAGAGATCTGTCTTATGACATGTTGAAAACTTAAGGGGACATAGAGTTTCAGCACTCAACTGCTATTAAGATCAGGCTTGCTACTGGCTCTTCACTGGGTGAGTGTACATCAGGGATGTAGCCAAGGGGGGGTTCTTGGGGTTCGGACCCCCCTTCCATTAGATAAAATGAATGGTGCATGCTGCCGCGCCACCGCACCCAAGCCCCATTATAATGGTGGCACTTAGTCTTCCCCCCCCTTCCCAAAATCCTGGCTATGTCCCTCTGTACATGCTGAAGTAGACTGTGTAATTCTCTCCATAGAGTTTGCCACACATGACTTCTTCTTCCCTCAGTTGTGTTTGAGAAAGAAACTGGCTACATACAGTTGGCCCTCCTTATCCAGGGATTTTTTTTTATCCATGGATTCAAGCATCTATGGCTTGAAAATATTTTTAAAAGTGTATATTCCAAATAACAAACTTTGATTTTCCATTTTATATAAGGAACACTATTTTGCTATGCCATTATAGTTAACAGGACTTGAGCATCCACAAATTTTGTTATCCACAGGGGATCCTGGAACCAAACCCCAGCAGATAACAAGGACCTACTGTATTGATTTGGGAGCTTTCCTTATCACACCATTCTTCCATTAATACTAAGAAGGCTGTTCGTGGCATGACCTCTTTTTTCGAGACTTCTCCTTAACTCTGCCTCCTCCATGCCCAGCATGCCTTATCCAACATGCCTTCATTTGTTCTTGTTTATATCTATTTTAAACTGATTTTAGTCACTATGGCATGTGATGGGGGAGGGGAGAAAAGAAAAGAAAGTGTGAGAAAACAACAGAAATCCAGCTTTCTTGGGGCTAGCATGGGGTAAGAAGGGGAGAGAGGAGGAGACACTCAATGCCAAGTCTGCAACTGAAGACATTATCACACAGCAGCGCTAATGGATTATATGTGTGATTGGGAGCCTAGTCACAGGACTTCCCTGAGAATGCAAAAGGCTGCCATAATCATGCTTCACAGACACAGGGACTATAATTTCAAGGTGATGTCATGTGATGAGTATCTTCCAAGACATTTTTTTTCTGCTTTAGTCATCTTTTAAAACCCAAAGGTAAAGCTGTGTTACTTTGGAAAATCAGAATGCAAAGGGATTTTGCAGCAGCTTTCAGATTTTGCATACTGATTTTAAAACCATGATAGAAAGTCCCATGTTGACAGAGCACATTACAGGGAATTCTGCATTCTTTTACTCCTGCAGGTCATTGGAATTAATGTGGGGATTGTAGCTCACCTCTAATGCATTAAAAGCCTATGGTGAGAAATCATGTGAATTAGCCCTGTTTACCAGCTGGCCACAAATGAAGTCCGAAAGACTACATCACTGAGCTATAGGGCAGAAAGGGAGCTATGAGAAGATCTCCTACACCTATACCAACAGTTCCTCTATGTGGGGAAGGATCCTGGACCAATCAGAATTAACTGCCATGTCCTCTGTAAACATGGCAGGAATTGTGAAAGAGAGGAGGAGAAAAACTTTGGTGGCAGTTGTTTTTGGCTTTACAAGATGGATAATAATAAAACAATTACTGCCCTGGTAATAGTAAAAATGAAGAAAGGTTAACATGTTTATGAATTTTAATGCTAGAGGATAAACAAACAAGTGACCATTAGTCTGGAATTGCTGGCATCATTATCATCAGTATCACCATTATTTCTATTCCTATTA
>NC_056525.1:117485957-117605534 GCF_019175285.1 Sceloporus undulatus
ACCAACTTCTATCTTTCAGTTAGCCTCAAAGGTGCTGAAAGATCCCTTTGCATATTGATTTTCCAAACTAACACAGTTATGCCATTGAATTCTTATTTCTTCGAGACACACGCAGTTAGCTTCTAAACATATTTCTGCCAACAAGATTAAAGCAAGCCTAGTCACACATGCCTTTGAAAAGTTTACAGCAAAACAGTATGATCCACTGAAGTATTTTGAAATAATGTTTAAGATGTTATTATAGAGTGCTGAAATGAGCAATTCCTGGTGAATGGTGGGTTAGTCATAAGCTGCAATAATAAGAGCATTTCATAGATGCAAACAGATCTATGACTGATGATGGTGATACTGGTGGTGGTGAGATGATGATGATGATGATGATGATGATGATGATGATGATGATGGCATATTACTACTAATAATTATATGGTATATAGGTCCCCACAAAACCAAAACATGGAACCTCCCACCCTTCATACTAGTCCCCAGGACCATCACTTTTAGATTCATTGCTATGGGACATAATCATTGTAGTAGGAAGCAGCGACACAATTCTTCACTAATTTCATTCTCAAACAATTTTTCTTCCCACTTCAAGAAAGTCTGTACAGTTTTTAAAATACTGTTTGAAGTTTGGGACTTATTCTACACAAAAGTGCCCCCTTTTTTTGTATATGAAATAACATTTTCTGTGCAGAAGATTGTGGCCTAAATCCTATTCCAGTCCTGACAAAAGTAGACCCAGTCAATCTACTGGATTTCTATACATGTCATCTCTTAATTCAAATAATTGATTAAATGGCTCTACACTTATTGAGAACAACCAAGAGGGTGCCAGCCAGTATTTCAGCACAGAAAAAGCTGGTTTCTGCACAGGTTTCTTTCTGTGTATCTCCTTCCCTATCTGTAAATTTTGTGCAAAAAACATCCTAGACTATCTAACTAGTCCAGATTTCTCCTTGGTAGGGTTTCCTGACACTCAAAAACCATTTGTTTTCATTTTTAAAATGTGTGTGTGTTTGCGTGCGTGTGCATGTGCGTGTGTGTTTTTGAATGTTCTTTCCCTTATCTAGTAAGAAGGGACCAAGATTAACAAATGACACATAGTTATTGTTGTTGTTTTAAAAATTCAATACTAGTTTCCCCCTAAGCATCCTTCCCCATGGTTAAAGTAAAGATACTCCTAAGAAATAATCGTAAGTAATCATTATATTTATATAGGGGAGTTCTCCACTATGCTGCAAAAATAGATGATTGCCAAGGCTGTGGTTGTTAATCACTTTTGAAACTCTAGACAAAGACAAAAGAGAAACCCAGTTGTCAATGCTGATATGGTAAACACACTCTCATGGACTGGACAATTAACTGGAATTATTTTTCAGGATCTATTTACACTTGCTATCAGGAGAGTGGGAACTACATTCTTGTCTTCATTCTACTCTGTTGCTGTTAATGGTTTAATTTGGGAATCAAATGAGTGGGACAAATTGTGTTGTACAATCAACAATGGCCCACCTAATCATTCATCCTGTACCCATAAATTCTGCCTGTAAAATATGACTGACATGATGGTGGAAAGAAACTACAGTCATCCCTCCGAATTTGCTGAGGATCTGTTCCAGGGACCCCCATGAATTCAATTTTTTTGGGATATTCAAGTCCTATTGTCCCCAATGGTGTGCCACCGGTGGGGACAATGGGAACCTGAGTAGCTTCCCTCTCTCCCCAATCTCACCACCCTCCCCCTCCTTCCTTACCTTATTGAGGCAAGGCCTCAGCCAGCACAAGCTTCTTCATGCTGGCGTAGCCTTGCCTTGGGCAGAGCACCACCATGCCAGCTGGGAGAATGGCCGCATTGGCTGAAGGAAGGCTGTGCCAGGCAGGGTAAATCCACACCAGCCAGGGTTTTGCCTCAGCTGGTGTGGGCTTCTTCTGGCCAGAACAGCCTTTGTCTGGCTGGCGCTGCCCTGCCTTGGCAGAAGCAAGGCTGCACTGGCCAGAAAAATGGCTGTGTCAGCTGGAAGAAAGCCGCACCAGCCTAAGGAATGCCTTGCCTTGGCCGGAGCGGTCTTCCTCCTAATGCACAGCCGGTCTCCCAGCCAGTGCAGCCTTGCTCCTGCCGAGGCAAGGCTGCACCAGCTGGAAGAAGACTTTGCCAGCTGAGGCAAGGCCTTCCTTAGGCTGAAGCAATCTTCTTCCAGACTGAGCAGCCTTCAGCCAGCTAGAGCATCCTTGCCTCAGCAGAAGTAAGGCTGTGTCAGCTGGGAGAATGGCTGTGCCAGCAGGAGGAAGGCCATGCCGACAGGAAGGAGGGAGGGAAGGAAGGAAGGAGGGATGGAGGGAGTTGTCATTTACGAATAATGGAAACTTTGAATTGCAAGTCCATGGATAGGAAGGGACGACTGTATTTGGAAGTGGTAAATGCAAAAAAGTAATCTCGAGATGGAGATTGGAGATAAAAAAACTGAATAATCCCTTTATTATTATTGTTATGTACCATTTTTATTTGCTTGTTGGCTAACAAAAATAAAAATATTTGAAATCACTGTCTTGCCAATAACTATTAAAAATAAAGCAAGCACTGAAACAATATCTATAACTAACCAACTGTATTGTAGAGAATATAAAAAAAATACTCATGGGGTATGTTGTGGCTAGAGATGTTGTTTCAAGATTTTGTGAGAATATGCTTGAGGTTGAGATATCATGTAGTCTTGAAGGAATACTTTTTATAGAAGGACTTTTAACTTCTCTAATTACGTACTGATGAACCTTAATATGAGCATTTCATGTAAAACCACAATCTAAGCTGCCTTACTGAAAGTCTATTGCTTACAAAGGAGTATATCCTTCTGCAATTTCTTTTCCTAGGAACCTATGCTTCATTTTGATGTATTTCAAACTTGTTCACTCTTTCAGGATTGATTAAATCACTCATTTTGAATGATATCTTAGCAGATATTAATGTGCTGGTAGTTTCATTGGATTCTATGTCATTAATAAACACAAATGCTTTACTCTCAGATGAGACATGAAAGTTGAACAAGCATGGAATTGCATGTGTGTGTTGTTTCTATGGCCACATGAAGACATGCCTCATTATGGAAACCATTAGGCTGTATGATACTTGTCCCATGTTAACCGTTATTTTTATTTGTCTCGCTTTGAATAATGATGTATTCCCAGGAGGAGTGTCTGTAATTGTTTTTCAAGCAGTTTCTCCTTAAGGAAATGTTGAGTTTACAGGGAGGAAAACTCTTAATAATTCTTTCCTGTTTCACACTGAATCCTCCCAGTGGCAGAAGACTCCTTTTGTTCTGAATTAATAGGCAAAAGCAAAATATATTTCTCTCCTCCAGAGTCTATAGCTAGGAAATCAATTTCCTAGAGTAGAATCTCACTCATTGGGTAACTTCCTGTATCTCATCTTTTAGGCACGTCTCATCTTTCTAATATTCATCTGCTCTTATAATTCTATTCATTTCTTTCTTTCTACCCCTCCCTTTCCTTCTTTTGTTTATCTGTGATATAAATCCCTATCAGAAAGCCAGCTTCTGTGGGATTTTAAAAGAAATGAATAGCTTTATTTGTTGTGTTGCCTACTAAAATCAGCTTTGCTTTCCAAACAGACTAGGGGAAGAGTAAAATCTCAGTTTGAACATTTGTAGAGCTGCAATGAATATTTAGTATCTTCCCATTACTGCCGGGAAAGTACATTTCAGGATTAATGGGAAACATAATTCTTCATCTCCTTGAAAGTGCCTCTTTGATTAACTGTTCACTTTTGTCACTGCTGTCCAATCTGGTATATAAGCAAGAGTTTTTGTGCTCCTTGCTAGTGTGTAACTAAATAAGTGCATTTAAATTCTAGGATAACAAAACTCCATTTCCCTTTATGCCACTACTAACTAGCATTGTTAGTGACCTGTTCCCAAATGGCTGTCAGCAGTCTGTTTCTTCTGATTGCTTCTGTTGATTCTTCCTCCCTCCCTCCCTTTCTCTCCCCCTTCGAGAGGAAAGTATTAGTACAGAGACAAACAAAGATGATATGTCTTCTTTCAATGTAGGCTGAAACATTTTTGAAGGATGGAACTGTACCCTGAATGAGAGACAAGTGCCAGAGGAGCCGATTGGCTCAATCAGTGCTGCATGCTGGAACCCTAGTCTCATTAGCAAATAACTGAAGAAGGTACCATGCTCAACATGTGGAGAGATTTAGTATGTGAGGGGGAGGAAAAAAATAATAATCAAAATCTGTGTATATGAGTGGAATCCTTTTTGTCATAGCATTATGTGGAAATGTCAGGAAAAGCAGAAAAGTTTGTCCTTGACTTAGTCTTCCCCAGAAAAGGAAAGTAGCACAGTGCTGTTGCTGCTGCTGCTGCCTTCTACAAAACCTCAGTGTACAGACTTCCTATGTTGGCTCAGGGGCTATATGAAGCCCTTGCACCCCACTTTTATAGTCACGGCACCCCACTGCACCTTACTCCACTGCACTAGGCCCCTAAAATCTCTCATTTCCCAGTCTCTTTTTAAAAAATATTGTGTAATCTGAGGTCAAGTTTTGCTCCTAAACCACACAGAAAGGCCCCAAATAAATGAAAGCAAACAAATCAAAGTCTCTGTTCAGCAAGCTGCATTTCACCTTGGATTCTTTTAAATACCTCTGTTTTCCTCTGCAAAGCGCTCTCAAAATGGCAGCTGGAAATATGGAAGCTTACTTAGTGTTGTCATTTTGAGTGGGACTGCAGAGGAAAATTCAGATACTTGAGCTTGGTCCAGTGCTGTTATTTAAATCAATTCAAATTCAAAAATTAACTGCTGAGTTTGTTTTAGATAACAATTAAAATTTAAGTGAAATGCTTGCATTAAGAGACTACCAAAATGAAGCTGAGGAAAAAAGCCACCCATGATTTGATTGAAAGATAGACCCTGGAGAGTACTCACTAATGGTTGTTCTTTATCCTGGAGAGAAGTAACAAGTGGGATGCCCTTGGGTTGTGTCCTGGGCTCAATGTTGTTTTACAGCTTTATAAATGACTTAGATGATGGGCTAAAACCATGCTTATCTAAATTGCAGATGACACAAAATTGAGGGTGTGGGTAATGACTATCTCAAAGGACAGAAACAGAATTCAAAATGATCACGACAGATTGGAAATTTGGACCAAAACTAACAAAATGAATTTCAACAAAGATAAATGTAAGGGACTACATCCAATCAGGAAAAATTGAAATGCACAAATGTAGGATGGGAGGCATGTGGCTTGCAGGCAGTACATGTCAAAAGAATCTTAGTAGACTACAAGCATATCATGAGTCAAAAGTGTATTGCAGGTGCCATCAACAAAAGTATAGTGTCCAGATCAAGGAAAGTAGTAGTTGTTGGTGCATTTGTGCGACCCAAAATGTATTACACTGAAGCTTTGCACCTGGACAAGCACCAAAGAAACCACATGGAGCTTGGTGGAAGCTGGAGAACACCTTCTCCCACTCACAATAGCAGCAAACAAAACAGCATGCTGAGTTCTCACAAGGAGACTTTGACTTTTCGTTCTAATGTTTACAGATTTTGTTCTTACTCACAGAATTTCTCACCATATACATAACACCATCCACCCACACTACATTGAGGCTCTTCTCTTATATACATTTGCCATCATTTGGCATTTAGTCCAGCCCCTTCCCAGAGCATAACTTCTATACATGTCCCCCATGTGGCATGACTCTGCATTTTCTGCCACATGATGACTTCACATCCTACCATGAGTGCATCATATCCTGTGACTCAGCTAGGTCCAAATGTTGTCTCATCATGGCTTCCTTGTGACCTCTGGTACCCTGTTACCTTTGTCCCACATTTGTACATTTTCTTAGGCTCCAATATCCTAACAGTAGTGTCACTCAATTCCACTTTTGCTAGACCTTATTGTGCCCTGCTCAACAAGCTGGAATGTCTTCAAGGAAGAGTGTCCAAGATGACCAGAGGTTTGGAAACCTAGCCTTATGAGAAATACCTTAAGGAACTGGGTGTGTTTAAGCTGAATAAAAGAAAGCTCAGATGTGACATGATAAATATCTTTAAATATCTGAAGGGATATCATGTAGAAGATTAAAACAGCTGCTTTTCTGCTGTTCCAGAGACTAAACACAAAACAATGGATTCAAATTACAAGAAAAGCAACTACACTTAAACACAGAAACAACTTTTCTAATATATGAACTGTTCAATGTTAGTATATACTTCCTCAGAGAGTGGTGGTCTCTCCAGCTTTGTAGGGGTCTTTAAACAGAGTTAGATGGGTATGTTTCAGGCATGCTTTTGTTGGGTATTCCTGCAGGGCAGGGGGTTGACTATATGCCACTTGAGGTCTCCCCTCCAGCTCAAAGGCAGTCCAAACCCGGCTGTAAAAGAAGCGCAAAAAAGTGTTTTTTGTTGGCAGTCTTCTTGCTGGCATCAGCTGGTCCTGTGTCACCATGGTCCCATGCCACTCAGGGCACACTCACTCTTGGAGCAGCAGGGAATAACAAAAAAAGAAAGGATTAAGTTTTCAAAACTTTACGAATACTAGGCTTTTAAAATTTTGCTGGCTCCTTAGCACTGCTTGCAATTTTATCAATCTTTATCATAATTAATAATTCTAGAATAAAGTTAGAAAATATTTAACATAATTTCTAGCTGGTTTCATTTCTAGTTTTGCTCCTACTGGTGCTGCCCCCCCAACTGAAGTAGTCTACAAAGGAAATACTATACAGAGGAGTGGAATGCCCGTGTACCCAGTTGTCCTTGTCACATGGATCTCCTACATGTGAGCAACTATTAATTTCAAGGAGCCTCTTGGCAGACTCCTGAATTCAACACATGGATGTTAATGAGTAGGACAGTGGCATAGCTATGAGGAGGGGTGTAACTTTTATTTAGGAGCAATGCCCTCTTGCCCCCCACTCCAGCTACACCGATCAAGTGAGGGTTAATATGATGGAGGCACCAGGTGCAGGACCAGGGGTACAGCCCATTTTATCTTTCAAGTGGTGAATGTCAAACAGATGAGTAACATGTATGCAGGCTTGGTTTCTTTTGCTATATAGAATGTTGTTGAATATGGCAGGTGTTACAGTGTTTCTGCCTACGAATACAGATGTGGACTGCTGGTGCATATGAACTGGGTTATTAGTCCTAACACACAAGTACCCAAATGTGTGATTCTTCTGGACCAAACAAATCTAAAACATCAACTAACAGATCAAATTACTATCGTACGTAGTATTTGCCAGTGTTCTTCAAATGTTTCTGACTGCTCAAATATGAAAGGAGGATATTTATAGAAGTAGCTTCAATCAAATTGAACAGATATGCTTTTACTTTGGGCTTCAGTGAATGTGTTTTGTTTTTATCAGACAAAATGACAATTCGGCAAGAAATGGTATGACAGTTGTCTCCTGTGTACTGCTTGTATATTGAAAATCAAGATGCAAATTAATCTAGTTTTATTTTCTTTCCTTGCTCATTTTGTTGTCAGCTAAAATTCATAGAGAATCTCATTATCATATAACCACAGAGTACAGATTCTCTTTCTCCTATGTAAACTTTCACTTATGCCCACAAATCCATTCATATTAACTGTATTTTAAAGAGACTCAGAAAATAAAAATATCATAATAAAAGAAACATTTGCATAAACTGGGGATGGGAAGACTTCGCATTTGCCTGTTTGTTTTCTGGCATTATGATATATCTAATGTAATGATTTCCTGCTGTGTTTTGCTGATATGGACATTAACAAATAATGAGATGAAACACTGCTTACAATTTGTTAACAGAAATATGTTTCTTTAATATGGGGAAGGAAAAAGAATCGGGAAAAAACAATGTAAAGTTTTTACTCTGACAAAAGTGTGCCATCAAGGGTACCACTGGCAGCAGAATCTGTTCTGCGTTTTAGGTTGAACTTGAGCCTGTTTTGGGACTAAGACTGAGCACCTTCATTTAAAGACTCATTTAAAATTTGTAATAAATGCAAGAGCTGATTAATTGTCCAACTTAAATGGAAGCCACCAGCCACCACTAATACAGTTCAGTGAATATTATTGCTAATATTCCATTATTTATTTTTTTCAAATAGGCTTTGTTCTCAAAACCCCAGGAGGTTCTTTTAAATTTCTTTTAAAGGGTTTCTTTTAAATCCCTATAATTTCTTTGCTGGGGATTTCTCAGAAGAAGTTCTGTAGCAGTGAATTCTCTTGGGATAACCATTTTTTCTACTAGTCCTATGTAATGGAAGGAGAAGTTCTGGGAACTGTGAATGTTTCAAAATGCACTTTGTGTCCTCCAGTATGCCCCAGTATATCTCACCATGAGAAGTAACCTAATTCACACTTTCCAAATGAATATGCAGATTTAAGCTGTGCAGTCTTTTAGACTGCTCAATTCTCACAAGTCTGTGATGCAGTTTTCAGCTCAGAAAATGAAAAATGCATATGTCAGAGAAAAATGTAGGCAAAATGTATATTTAGGCTAAATATGCATAAAATATATTGCCTGACGCCCTGTTCAGCAGTTACAAGATTGTAAACTAACAGTCTTGCAACTTCTGTAATTCATGTTTACAGTCATGAACAGCCAAATATGACTCCCCCTCCCAAGTTACCTTTGAAGCCTGGAAGAACCCTGACTAAAGCATTTTTGAACTTTGGGGTTGGGGTGCTGGTTCAGGGATCCCAAACCAGTGCCGGAGATGCCATTCTCTAGTACTCTGGTCTATAATACTTAGAAATGCTTCAGTAGTTGCCAGATTAAACTTATTTTTTGTGGAGTGGTGTTATCTGAAATAATGGTGATGGAGCTTCTGTCATCATAGTTATAGCATCTTGACCTTGGATCTTTGATGTTTTGCTGTACTGTCTCCAATAGACACCATTTGTTCAGCAAAATAGGATTAATTTATCTATGCTACTTCCAGGAATGCATTCTAGAATCCTATAAGACATGCAGCTCTTCTGTGACAGGAGCAGAGACACATTTTTTGTGGAAAGTGCAAAGAGATGGGAAGACTGAAAAGAAAATCTGTGCTCCTTCAACAGCTCTTCTTATTCTTTCATTCCAGAGTATAGTCTCTGAAAAATATAGCTTGACTCGCCCTTATCCAAAATGCTTGAGATATTTTGGATTTCTGTTTCCTTCCTTCATTTTTTTGTTTCTTTGTTTTTAATGTATGCATACTATATATATATATATATATATATATATATGAGAGAAATTTTGGAGATGGGACCCAGGTCTAAACATGAGAGTCATGCATATCGCTTATAAGGATAATCTAATAGTAATTTTATACATATATTTTAATAATTTTATTAATGAAATAAAGTTATTGTACACTGATCCATCCGAAAGCAAAAGTGTCACTATCTCAGCCACTCATGAAAAAAAGTTTAGAATTTTGGAGTATTTCATAATTCTGGATAAGGGAAACTCATCCTGTAAACTGAATAGAGGCTAGGATTTGTGGAGCCAAATGTGAAACAGACATTCAGTATACTGCTGAAAATGGTTGGTCTCTGGTAACTAGTGGAATGGCTCCCTTCATGTCTGTATTTGAACACAATGCTTTCAACAGAAGTAGCAACAACTAGTAATAATCTGAAGAGGTGCTAGAAGGGAAGTGCCTTCTGTACTATGCCATACTATCTCTCAGGTGTTTTTTTCTGAGACAAGAATTCATCCATATATGCTTGCTGTTGCTATGTGCTTTCAATTCCCTTCTGAGTTATGGAGACCCTAAAGTGGGTTGTTATTATTATTATTATTATTATTATTATCCCATTTTATCCAAGAATTGGGACTCAAAGTTGCTTACAATCTAAAAGCACAGTACAATTAAAAACCACAGTATAAAAGCCACAATTCAAATGGAAGTAAACTATTTCAATATTAAAACAGATCATTTGTTTAAAAATAAAATACAATTAAGAAAAGATAAAACCATACACTTTAATACAGTACAAGACACTCAGGATGTCCTTTCTATTGTCCTGTAAGATGCATGGCATCTTAAAGATATCTCTTCAAAGATATCTGAGAAGCAACTTTCTTTTTTTTAAAAAATAATATTTATTATAATTTCACATATACAGAAACACATATTCAAAATAGTTATATATCAACATAATAAACATCATAATAAGCACTTTTAGCCACCACCACCCCCCTTGATCTTCTTCAAGCTTGTCTTCAATATCCACTTTGTAGGGATCCTCTTGGTTCTTCCTTCATTTTACCTCAATTACATACCGTTTTAACAATATGTCCCCAAACATTTATTTGTTTTTTATCTATATTAAAGACCCAGAAGATTTTCTGTAACAACATATCTGAATATTCTGTTTCAACTTTTTCTATCATCAATCCTATTCACAGAATCTATTATTATAGCTATTATGATAAATATTTTAATCAATTGTTATAGCTGGTTATAATATGATATTGTTTCCCCTCATCTTCAGTTTATTACTAACCACATACAATATATACTTCAAGTCACCGGAGTGTTTTATGCCTGTTATATATTTCTGTCCTTATAATATTGCAAAATTAATTTCCAGTCTTATTGTTTATATTTAAATGATCTTTCATTCAACCAAAATGTAAGGCTGTCCATTTCTAGCATGTTTTTCTCATGGCCAATTTCTCATGGTACTATTATTTAATGTGTGATTTTGCTACTTGCTCAGGCATTTTAGCGGCCTTTGATAATATATAGGTTTTGCAAATAAAATATTCATTTTAATGGCATTGAACTTCATTCGAATTCTAGAATTGACCATAGGCTGTGTAAGTTATTTAGACTTCTACATACAGTACTTTATTTGGCGATGTCACAGTAGGCCTAGTAAGGGGCTGTATATAAAGCCCCGAAGGGGCAGCATGAAGTCGCCTATTCTTCAGTCAGATCAGGGCTGTGGCAACCTTACACTGCAGCCCAATCCAGCCATCCCAGGGTGCAAACAGGGACTTCAAAGAGGGCTCCTTTTTGCACCCTCAAAAGGGTGCAGCTTGATGACACTCCTTCATGGCTGTATCATATGGACACAGTGCCAGAGAAGCACTATGACACCACACGCCATGTGGAGCAGCACATAGCATCAGGGCACCCTGGGGGGTGGAGTCAGGCATGTGTCATGTGGATGTGACACCCTGACTCCACCCCCAGGCTTGCCTTTTGGGTCAGTCTGTACAGGGTCTAATTCTCCCAGATATAATAGTCCTAGGTCAATTACGGTGAAACAGAAACCTTCTACAGGAACTTTGTAACTTGATTACAGCTGTGCAAAGTTTAAGAAGTGTCAGATAGTCTTAAATGTTTCAACTTTTCACATGTGATAGGAAATGTAAAAAAAAAAAGTTCAAGAATTTTATGTTCAGTTTTAAATCATTAGGGGGTCATTAGATACCACTGAAAATATATTGTGCCTTGATATTCCAGGAGAAGCCAGGTCATCTTTCAGGCAAAACAACATAGATGGAACCTGCCTAAGCTTTCTTTCCATCTTGGTGACTATCAGCCTACTTTCCTTGGATCTTTGAAAGTAAGATGAAATATTCCTGAAAGCACAGCAGTGTAGAAATAACCCAGACTATTAATGGCTTCCAGTGGTAAGACTAACATCTTTATCTCACTCAAAATGCCACAAAGCTACTGTGGCATGACAAAGCAACAGGTAGTTTATAAATCTCCACCCAATCCGTCTAGCAATTGCCCTCCTATATTCTAAGTAATCCACAGGACCAGAAGTGGTGACATTTGAAGTAGTTCAACCACCAGATGAAAAAGGTTGTGTAGCACTGTCAAAGAACATTGTCAAGAAAGAGAAGTGAGTAGGATAATGTTGCCTTGGAGACGCTAAACTAATGCACATCCAACATTTATCTGATATTGTATCTTTTTGATGAGGGAAAAATAAAACACTATATAAAAGCACATGAAGTAACTTATAGCATCTTTCTAGCCAGGTTTCTTTACATTCCATTGGAGTCATACACAAAGAGCAATAGCAATGGAGCAGTGCCCCCAGCCCAGCACTGTTGTTAACTAAGGCAGGTTACAGACCGCCGAAAAGCGGTGGCCTGCACCCTCCCCTTTCCCAGCCAGATCAGGGCCTCAGTGGTCAGAGCGGCAGCCGCTGAGGCCCCAATCTGCCGCTTTCCAGGCTGCGGGGAAGCGGCAAAAGGCCCCTTCCCCGCAGCCTGGAAAGGGGTGTCCTTGGGGCTTCAAGCCCCAGTGACACCCCGTGGCGGCGGAAAGGAGGAGAAAGGGGCCGCTTGTCCCCTTTCTCCTCTGCTTTGCTGGGCGCAGCCATCTGAAGGCTGCGCCCAGCGACGCAAACGGCAAAAGGAGCTCCATTTCAGAGCTCCTTTTGTGGCCGGGGAAGGGGCGCACTATTCGCCCTGGCTCGGCATGACAACGTCACGTCCGCACCGCCCCGTATAGAGGCGGCGCGGTTGTGACGTCGTAATGGCGGTGGCCGTGTGGAACGGCCGCCTCCATTTTGTGCATGCTCTGCGCCTGCTAGGGTTGCAGGCGTCCAGAAAGAACACCCCTTTCTAACTCTAGCATGCGCGGAGCGCATACTTTTAGGCCCGTCTGTAACGGCCCTAAAAGATATAAGACTAAACCTTTTTTAACTAGAACATCTAGTCCATTCTATGTTGTGATTGATGTTTATTGTGAACTTCCTTAGAATATATTTTATGTAAAGTTGCTTAAAGGTTAAAACACCCAGATTTCAATAACTTTCCAAGAAAACTAGGAATGTATTTTAAAAAAGAAAAAAAATCTGTGTTTCTAAATGCTGTGAGCTTCCCTTGAAATTCTTAAGATTTTTTTAAACCTAAGAAAGAACTTCCAAAAACATTCACCTGGTTCAGGCACAGAAGCATCATTTGTCATCTCTTTGGTGCCCTTTGCTAGGAGATAATTTCATAGTCTGCAATTCTATTGGTTGTCCTGAACTAGTGGAAGTTCAAATATTTCTCAGTGAAATAAATGCACACAGAAGTCTGCACATTATAAAGCAATGTTTACAAAAATGTGTATACTTTGTTTTTGTTTATAAAAGAAGGAAAATGTGCATGATTTTTTTTATTCTACAAGTGACAGGAGTCTCAGAACTTAATATAGAAGAAGATAAAAGTAGGATTGCAAGTGGGATTTCAACAAATGTAACAAAAATAAGTTGGACACTTTGTCATTTCCATTTCTAGGTTAGCCTTTCCTAACCTGAATTCTTCAAATGTGTTCCAAGACATCATCCCTAAATAGCATGGCAACTGTCTGTTTCTTGACTTTTTACCTATGGGGTATAATTAGCAAAGTAAAAATGAAATTTATATTTGGTGCCTTCTTTTGCTTATTTATCTTAGAAGGTTCTGAAAGATTTAATTTTGTTTATAACATCTTCATTGAAATTATTAGTGAAGCTCTTCAAAGGTATCATGTAGGAGATTATACTCAACTTTCCATTCCTATTAATTTTAATTTAGTCCAGGTAATGAAGTAGTTTTTCTAAATAGGTCTTCTTTAAGTACTGATGGGCTGGGTGGGATTTCATTCATTCAAACTAAATATGATAGCAAAGGTGGACAGAGTAGTTGTATGAAATATCAGTTTTGGATCCAATCTCATTCTCTTTATAACATGGTTCCTAGTTTAAGGGTGCACAATTGCTACCAAATACTCAGTTGACAACTGTATATAAGTGATATACTTTCATGTGAATATAAAAAACTAAGATAAATCAATTTAGCTTTAATTGATCTGAATTAACTACTTCTGAAGTGTCTTCCTAATTAGATCTCAGGAATGTATTGAAAGTAGTGGGAAAAGATGCCCCAAGAATCTTGAATAGTTGAATTAATTATTATATCATCGTTGATTTGTGTGTGTTTAAAAACTAGTTCCAGCACTAGAATATGCTGGGCTGGGGACTTTTGGAGCACAGTGGTCCTTTCCTTTTCTCAAACACAAATTATTTTTTCCCCTCCCCTCAGAGGAATTAACAGAATCTAAATGTTTAAAATGAACAAAACTTGTTTAAAATAATAAATAAATGACATAATTTAAACTCTGAACCATGAAATAAAAAATACAATGGTTTTCTGGTAGGCAGCCATATTTGACTGGTTTATTATCTGCATTCACTACTCGTAGATTGTTGTTCTTCTCAGGCATTTGTGAATGGGGTGATAAATTGGCATAGTTACTCCCAAGAATGAGAAAAAATAAACAATGAGTCCATCACTAGGGCATATGGCATTTATCACCTTAACATTGAAAATATACTTCTCATGGTCTTTCATCTCCTGATAAGTATCCTAGTGCATTAGCACCATGGGGAAACAGGACCTGTGTAGCTTGGAAAGTTAGACAACCATGTCTCATCATTTGAACAACTTTCCAATTTCCAGCCCACAAGCCCAGGCCACTGTGCAGTTGCCATACAGTCATTACACCATTCTGCTTCCTATTTGGGGTTTCCTTTAACCTTGTGAAGATGGAGGACTTTTCCAGCTCCTTCATCATTCTAGAGATAGAGATTGCCATAGTTAGGCAATCATGTTTCCTCACAGAGGCAAAAGTGTCTACCCTCCATGCATTATGTGTTGTTCCCAGCATAGCCAAAAGAGTTGCACTCATGCTTTAACCCACCACAGTACCTGGTAGCATAACTAGTATGGTATGTGCCACCTAGGAATTTTAAGATCTACAGGCAAAGGACTATTGGTAGGTCTACCAATACATACAGTTCTGTCAAGGCTGTGAGCCATTCAGGATCTGGCTCTGTATTTCATAGAATCATAGAATCATAGAATCATAGAGTTGGAAGAGACCACTAGGGCCATCCAGTCCAACCCCCTGCCATGCAGGAAATCCATCAAAGCATCCCTGACAGATGGCCATCCAGCCTCTGTTTAAAGACCTCCAAGGAAGGAGACTCTATCACCCTCCGAGGGAGTGCATTCCACTGTCGAACAGCCCTTACTGTCAGGAAGTTCCTCCTAATGTTCAGGTGGAATCTCTTTTCCTGCAGCTTGCATCCATTGTTCCGGGTCCTGTTCTCTGGAGCTGTAGAAAACAAGCTTGCTCCCTCTTCAATATGACATCCTTTCAAATATTTAAACAGGGCTAACATATCACTTCTTAACCTTCTTTTCTCCAGGCTAAACATCCCCAGCTCCCTAAGTCGTTCCTCATAGGGCATGGTTTCCAGACCCTTCACCATTTTTGTCGCCCTCCTTTGGACACGCTCCAGTTTCTCAATGTCCTTTCTGAATTGTGGTGCCCAGAACTGGACACAATATTCTAGGTGGGGCCTGACCAGAGCAGAATACAGTGGCACTATTACTTCTCTTGATCTAGACACTATACTTCTATTGATGCAGCCTAAAATAGCATTGGCCTTTTTAGCTGCCGCATCACACTGTTCACTCATGTTCAACTTGTGGTCTACTTGGACTCCTAGATCCCTTTCACACGTAGTTTCATTCAGCCAGGTGTCACCCATCCTATATCTGTGCATTTTATTTTTCCGCCCTAAGTGCAATACCTTACATTTCTCTGTGTTGAATTTCATTTTGTTAGCTTTGGCCCAGCTTTCTAGTCTATTCAGGTCATTTTGAATCTTGATCCTGTCCTCTGGGATATTAGCTATTCCCCCTAATTTGGTGTCATCTGCAAATTTGATAAGTATGCTCCCAATTCTGTCATCTAGGTCATTGATAAAGATGTTGAATAGCACTGGGCCCAGGACAGAGCCCTGTGGGACCCCACTGGTCACTTCTCTCCAGGATGAAAAGGAACCATTGTTGAGCACCCTTTGGGTTCGGCCGGTCAACCAGTTACAGATCCATTTAACAGTTTCTTTGTCTAGCCCACATTTTACAAGCTTGTTTGCAAGAATGTCATGGGAAACCTTGTCAAAGGCCTTACTGAAATCAAGATATACTATATCCACAGCATTCCCTTCATCTACCAAGCTGGTAATTTTATCAAAGAAAGAGATTAGGTTTGTCTGGCATGACTTGTTTCTCTGAAACCCATGTTGACTTTTTGTGATTATGGCATTGCCTTCTAGATGTTCACAGACTCTCTGTTTAATGATCTGCTCCAGAATCTTTCCTGCTATTGATGTCAGACTAACTGGACGATAATTGTTGGGATCCTCTTTTTTCCCCTTTTTGAAGATGGGGACAACATTTGCCCTCCTCCAGTCGGCTGGGATCTCTCCTGTTCTCCAGGAGTTTTCAAAGATTATTGCCAATGGCTCCGATATTACATTTGCCAGTTCTTTTAATACCCTTGGATGGAGTTCATCTGGTCCCGGAGACTTAAATTCATTTAGATTAATAAGGTGTTCCTCTACTATCTCTTTACTTATTCTGTGCTGAAATTCCCCTATTCTGTCCTCTGCTCCATTATCCTCAGGTTGAGCACCCTTTGCCTTTTCTGAGAAGTCTGAGGCAAAGAAGGTGTTGAGTAATTCTGCCTTTTCTCTGTCTTCTGTTAGCATTTGTGGAACAGTTTTCTTTTGTACCTCCAGTTGGAGGAGGATCTGAGTGTGCTGAGTGTGCCTAAGATAACTGAGATGGGTAGGACCTATTGTGGTGCTGAGGGTTTTGTTTTTAGTATATTATAATGTGTTTTATTGTTTTGTCCTTCATTATATATGAATGTTCTACCCTTTGTTAAAAGGGCATTGCAAATAGTATTATTATCATGTGATTGCAGAGGTCACATAAATTTTGTCTGTAGATGTTTGCCTCAGGCAGGACACTTGGATATTCATAGTTTGATGACATATTTGCAGTTTAATTTCTGAGTTCAATTCAAAATGATACGTAAATCTAGATACTAAACAAATGGAGACCAGGCTATTTCAAGAAGCACCTCTATGTATAAAATAATGGTTGCGCGCTGAAATCAACATGGCTCTCTGTATCTCTTGTATGATTTTCTCAATTTATAGCAAAATTAGTAGAATCATGGAAATTTTTTTGAGGGATGGAAATCCTGGCCCTGGAGATCTTCTTAGCAACTTCTTGTTGGTCTTTACCATTTGCTGAAGATCTAAATCTCTATTTTTTTCTTTTTAAGTATTACAAAAACTACTTTTCATTCCTTTAGAATATTTTTTTAAAAAAAATCTTATATCTGGGTGGGATTTGAAAGAACATTGTACTGTTTTTTTTAAACATACATACACTATATGCCTTTTCTGTGTATATTCATTATCAGTTTACCATTCTTATGCTGTGTACACTGCACTGTGAATAACGTAGGTACAGAACTATTACAACTACAAATATTTATAAGCTCTACATGATATCTTTGAGTGATTCATTACTTCAGCTTCAGTTGTCAATTTTTAAATGAAGATTCTATTAATTGTCTCACCATCGTTTTCTGAAAGTAAAGCAGAAATGATAAATCCCTCTGAACACTGACCATACAAAAAAAATATTAAGTAGTACCCTTGTTGATATGGAACTAAATGAATTACAGTTCTTAACTCTTGACTAGATGCTTGGCCATTTCATTTATAAAAGATGGATTATAAATATAAGGAACATTTAACTATTACCTCAGTGTGTACATTTTATTACTGTCTATAAAATAAACCACAGAGATTTTAGAGGGCCATTTTGTAGGTGATCTGAAGATGTGTAAGATGAGCTATCCATGCACAAAACTGAATCTTTGCTCTTAAATATCTTTGTGTGGAACAATATTGTCTTGACAGGTTGCAACACTATGTTCCAAATGATAAATAAAATAGCACTATGGTGGGAATTCTGTTTTCTGCTGTTGAGATGGAAGACTGCATTCAAGTATTGATTTATATGCCTACAGGTTTCTCCAGGGTCATGCAGAACATGAAACAAGGTGTTGCAAGTAAAGTTCAATGCCTGTATGTTGCTCCCTTGGTGGTTACAATGAGGTGATGAAGGTCTATTGAAAAGAAACAAGCATTTTTTAAAAGAAAAAGATTGGTACCAGCTTGATCTAGTTTCTTTCCTTTATGTTGAACAATCAATAGGAATGTCAATTAAAGGAATGCCAAGGAGATATCACCTGGGGCTGAAACAGAGAGTGTTCTGTGGACATCTCCTTCCTTGGAGGTCTTTAAACAGAGGCTGGATGGCCATCTGTCAGGGATGCTTTGATTTGGATTTCCTGCATGGCAGGGGGTTGGACTGGATGGCCCTAGTGGTCTCTTCCAACTCTATGATTCTATGATTCTATGATTCTATGTCCTCTCATTGCCCTTCCCTTCCCTTCTACCCAGTGTTGTCTGTTGATTTAATATTTATTTGATCTGTAAAGTTGTTACTGATTAAGCAGAACAAAAGCCTACCATGCACATATGTTAGTCCATATGAGACACTTTCTGCTCTAGTTATATATTATAGTCTGTCCCCCTCCCCCACTTCTGGACTCAGACAACCATAGAAACTCCACAGGTTGGTGTTAATCTGATGGACATAAGAATGGGCAGCTTTGTATTGATGCTATTCATGGCTTTTGGTGGACCAAAAGTCCAAAGTTTAATTGAAATTCATATCCAATCTTATGCTCCTAGCTAGTGTACAGAAGTGTTTTCACAGCCACCTTCATATAAATCTTGCTTATTGATATAGAATAATTGGAAAAGAATTAGATATTGGACAGTAAATTCAACACAGCTGGATAGTACAGTTTTGTAACATTGTTTGTACCAGAGTTTGAAAAGTTATTTTTTTAAAAAAGCAATGTGTTCCATCCCTTTCAAAAAAATATTTTAAAAGGAACCCTTTGCCATTACTCATTACAGTAATGAAAACACACTTCTCACATTATTTCTTCACTTGTTGTTGTTGTTGTGTTCCTTCAAGATGTTTTTGATTTATGGTGACCATAAAGTGAACCTATTACTGACATATCCTGGCAGAAGTTGTTCAGGGGAGTTGATTTAGCCTTCCTCTGAAGCTGATAGAGTGTGACTTGCCCACAGTCATCCTCTGGGTTTCCACGGCTGAGGAGGGATTTGAATCCTGGTTTCCAGAGTTGTAATCCAACACTTTATAAAAATGACACCACACTGGCTCCTAAAGAAGATGATAACAGGTCTTATTAGAGGTCTGCATCTATTCTCCTCACCAATAGTTAAATCAGTGCCTCATATGCAAGAACCTTGCCATCCACTTTCTTCTTCATTGAATATCACCAAAATGACAAAAACAGCTTTGGCATGGCATTAACCAGAAGTACCATATGTACATAGGAATTTGCAAATACTACACATAGGAATCTGCAACACAGAGGTGATGCTGACTACCTAGAATTCCACAGTCAAACAGTTGCATTTAGTTGCATGAATTTATGAAAAAGTGAGATGATGGAGGAATGGTGTGTGCCCTTTATTAGTTCTCCATTTTCATTAGTTTAATGAGAAACAGAACAGACCAATACAACTTGTCACTGTCTAACCCTCAGTTAAGGCTGTGTTGGCAAGACAATGTGCTATCGGAAATATCAGATTAATTCTCAGTAACTTTAGGATTAATATACAGTTTGGGAAATTAAAGGGCAAGATCTAAAAATATTATATAATAAAGTACAAAAGCTGCTGATGAAGTGTGATAACATGGTAACCCCTCGCCCCCTTGCAGAAGCTGCTCTCACTGCTATCTGGCCTATTTTAAATCAGTATGCTTCATAACAGGAGGCATGATGCTACAGCATTGATCTAAATAGGTCACTGAACTTTTAAAAAGTCCCACAGTGATCGTGTAAGCCAAGGCTAATGTGCATGTTGATGTGACAATTGCAAATATCACAAGGTATAGTTCAGGTCAACAGCATTCTCACATGTGTGGTAACAGAAAGACTTCCCTGTCTTGCGAATGTGACATTCATCAATAGAAGGCAAGCCAGAGCATGTGCTTGGCAGTTCCTAACAACAACAATATGGATGAAGACTCAGAAGATCTCAGAGATGCACCGTAGCTAAAACAGGTTTCATTACAGTCTTGCAGCTTCTCAACAAAGGTGAGAGAAACTAATGCAGCATCTTCTAAAATCAATAGAAAAATCCCTGCAAATCAAAGATGCTACGATTTGGTTTGCTTCAAGCCTTCACTTGATCTTTATCCTCATGCTTTCTGCCACTGTTTTGGTAAGTGCTCTTTCTCTTCCTATGAGACATAGGATGTTAAAAAGTCTTAATGGATGATTATATTATAAGAATCATCAGGTTTCTGTTTCTCTGTTGCAGTTTGAAACTTTCTTACATATGTTAGGGACTAGACTCAAGATGATAGTCTTTGTAGGCTAGATTAGAAACTATCCAAATTAGTATTTTTACAGCAGGAAATACAAATTTTTCTGCACCCAGATTATTTTGTAATTCCATCCCACATGCCACCTCCCAATTCTAGACCTGTAGAATATTTGTTTCTTGTACTATTTGCAAACACGCCAGCAAATCAAACTTCAGTGGAAATCATTACAAATCTCAAAGCTTATGTAGATCAACAGAGAGCCAGCATAGTGTAGTGGTTTGAGCATTTAACTATGATTCTGGAGAACAGAAGTCACATTCTTTCAGCCTCAGAGGATGGCAATAGTAAACCCCTCTGAAGAGACGTGCTAAGAAAACCATATGATAGGTTTGGCTTAGGGTCACCATAAGTTAAAAAAATGACTTGGAGGCATACAACAAGAGCAACAACCATGTCAAGTAAGGTTGCAAGAACAATTAACTTAATGAAGTAGAATCACAATGGAAGAGCTACACTAACATCAGAGTGGCAAGTGGGTGGAACAAAGCTTTAGGGCCCAAACAGACAGGCCAAAATAAAGCTTCTTCAGGTCTCTTTGGAGGTATGCTGTTTAAATGATGCGTGCATCCTAAGAACTGGAGCACAGCTTTAGTGCAGCTTCTGGCCTCTTAAGATCTGAGTATCATGTAAACAGCATACAAAGTGATCCGAAGCAGTTTTATTTTGGCCTGCCCGTTTGGGCCCTTAGTGTGCTTCTTTTGTTAAGACTTCATGCTTTCCATGTTCTTGCATGATGACAACACAATGAGACAAATCCACAGAGGAGAAGTAGCACCTAATGTAAAGTTCAGATGGGATAGCAGCTAGATTCTGAAAAGTATAAAGCCTTAAGAAAAGAAAGGTTTCATAATGACAACTGGACCTGTCATGTGTTCTTTTGGTCATCCGTTCCTTAAAAAGGAGTGTAGAATCTGTGTCCCTCTCGCCACATAAGACCACAGATGGCTACAACCATAAGCTGGTCCACATTGGGAAAAGCTTTCATGTAACCAGGAAGCAAAACCAGAACCTGATTTGGTGAACCTCCCCTCCCTCACTGTTGTTTTTACCTCCTAGAGGGTGATATAAACATTTTTATTTTTTATTTTTAAAAGATTAAAAATGTGTGACATTTATGAAGCTTTAAAAGCCTTAAAAATGATATCAGGAAAGCTGCACATTCCCCATCCCTCTCTTAAAGTGCAAAATGTCTATGCCCTTTGGAATAAGCACATCTTAATAGCTGATCCACTACAATTCATCTTGTCATGCTTTTAAGAGATCGTAGTTGGAAAGTTGTTTGAAAGTTCTTCCCTTCCACTCTTGTTTTATTTGTTTAATCAGGATGTTCAAAAGAATAAACTTTTCCATAAAGTCTGAAAAGGATCATTAAACATTGTGAAGTGTACACAATTGCTGTGCTAATAATTAAGAAAAATTCTTAAATGTTTTTGCCATTAGGGATGAGTATAATTGCATTTGTCTCACAGTAAGCCATTGAAGGAAAAACAATCACGTATTTGATGGCACATTGAGCAACACAGTGATATTTTAAGATTAAAAATCACATATTTATTTCTAAAAGGAGTTGTGTCTTATTTCATAGGTTGGAGGTGAGATTTTTTTTAATGAATACATAATAGAAATAAAATGCCCTTACTGTTGCAGCTTTATTTTTAATGACCTTATAAAGATTTCTCAAACTTTTCTAAGACTTTTAAACTTAGGATAAGCCAGAAATTCTCACTACAAAACTCTCATGTTGAATTAGGAGAATTTGAGATAGGGGAAGTAGGAGTTAATTTGATGGCTATGGCCTTTATTTAGCTGCAGTGGTAATGCCATTTGTTTGTTTTATTTGACCATTACATGCAGCTGAAGAATGCATCTTGTTGACTGCTTCGGAGTGCCCACTCCCCCCCCCCCCCGCCTTGGATCATTTGGGAGTAAAAGAAGAACACCTTTTATTTATCACTGCCATTTTCCACCAGAATATCCCAGAAAAAAATGTCCAGAGCACATTGGATTGGAAGAAGAAAGTATCTGATATTTAGACTACACAGTTATAATAGTATTGCCCATTTTTTACACCATTCCTTGCACCATTTTGTACCACTTAGGACTAATTCCGGTGGACATGCATCACGTAGGGATGCAATTCTTTTCTAGGTTTCTTCTCAAAGGTAGCAATGAGTTATTATAGCAATTTTGTTTCCACTGCTAGAAAGTCTTTCAAAACCACTCAGTTTTCTAAGATTATTCACAATTTGGGAGCTATTCTGCACAACACTCACACATTCTTGTTTTGTGCAGTAAACGGCATAATATTTCAATGAAGAAATATTAATTCCTGCACATAGAATATTGTTTTCTGTCGAGAAAACTCTGTTTTCTATACAAATGAACCATGTGCAAATTTTCTGCAGAATAAATCCCCAATTACAATTTTCTGCCCTTCTGACTTATTCAGGCCTTTGCCTTTCATCCTATGTGACAGAAGGGTCTTTTAATGAGATGTGCTATGTAATATATTTTTATATGTTTTAAATGTGGTTTTAAAACCATGTGTTTAATATAAATGTTTATGCATTTTTAAGTTGTATTATTAATAAGATTTTAATTCTACTCCATTTTAATTTTTTCATAAGCCATCATGGATTCCATGGCAGAAGAAAGGTGTGATATAAATTAAATAAATTAATTGAATAAATACTTTTGAGCTCTCCCCTCAAAAAAATAAATTAAAAATAAAAGTTAAGGCCTTTGTCACATTTCTGTGCTGCTAAACATATTGCTGTATCAGTCTTTCTTGGGATCTCCTTGCTTGGAAGGTTCAAAGTATGCTATTTTAAGAGGTCATCACAATTACCACGTTTCCTGCCCCCAATAAGAAAACAACCCTGTGTTTCCCTGCAATCTATCACTGTCTCCTCCCAAGAAACCTGAAACCTCTGCTTTTAAGCATCTTTCCATTATGTGATTCACTTAGCAGCAGGAAAGCAATCTGAAGTGAGCAAAGTGCTCTTCAGCAGAGCAGCCATCATTTCACACTTGGGAGCTACTGAGAATAGGATTACAAACAATACTAGAAGTGTTGATCAATAGAATTAGGTCCTCCATTTATCCACTCTAGTTGTTGGTACAATGTCTTCACATTTAAATAGATTCGTAGCAAAGTCCATTGAATGCAGACAGGTATTGGGAGCAATCATAAGTAGGACCATTTATTCCACCATTAATTATTTTTGTATTTGGTAGCAAGACTTCAAATACCCCAGATTTACAGTTCCATTTCCTTTCATTCACTTCAACTATGAAGGTTGTGGCCCAGTAGTTTAAGTCTGGCTATAAAGCATTCAGCACTAATAATAATAATAATAATAATAATAATAATAATATAAATTTTTTATTTCTATCCCACTTTTTGCCAGGCAATCAAAGCAGCGTACAACAAGCTAAAATACATCCATATATACATAGTACCCCCCCACACACTTAAAACACTAGGTAAACTCCTTTTAAATTTGGAGTCAAATCCACATTTCTTTTACCAGCTCACTGACATTACTAGATGCCTCCCCACATGTGTTTGTATGTACATGTGCTTATGTGCATGTATGCACACATGTGTGCAGTTTTGGATCTTATGCTAGGAGAATGATAGCATATGAAATAAATAAATATGCATAAAAGATATTTTCACTAAATCTTGATCCCTTTCAGATCAGTCCCCTTGCCCTTATAGTTTATCTTCTGTAAGATGGAGTTAGAGTATTATGTACTGTAGCAGGTCAGAACAGAAAGAATGCATTGTTGAAGTGTCAAGGGAAGAGTCATGGGCCTGATTAATGATTTCTTGCCCTACTACTATTTAAACTACAGGCAGTGGCTCTAAATCAGGGGCAGCTTCCTAAACTAACTGGGCAGGCTAGATTTTAAAAGTGCCATATGGGAGCATAACTGTCACTCTGAGGCATTTTTCTGTAAGTTCTTTTTTAAAAAACTTGTTTCAATGGAACTCATTTTAACTGTATCATTGGGATGTGTTGAAGAGTTTATCCTGTGCATATTATGGAATAAATCGATCTATACTGCAGTGCCTGGGCAAATGTTTGGATCAGAATTGACTGATCTACAGAGTTTGCACTTTCCTAATATTCCGTGCATGGATGCAATTATTTCTAATTTCCTTTGGAAAGGAAGCAACAAGCAGTTTTCACAATTTTCTTCATTTATGGCCCCAAGCAATGCACAGTTTTCAATGACTATTCACCATTTGGGATTTAAAAGTAAAAAGGTTAAGGTAGTCCTTGATATGAATGTCGAGGTGTAACCAAGTGTAGGGGGTGATGATCATCTCCATTTCCAAGCTGAAGAGCCAGTGTTGTCCAAGGACTGCTCTGATGGTCATGTGACCAGCATGACTGCACCGAACGCTGTTACCTTCCCACTGAGAAGTAGTACCTATTTTTGTACTTGCATTTGCATGCTTTCAAACTGTCAGGTTTGAAGAAGCTGGGACTAGTGACAGGAGCTCATCTCATCATGCTGCCCTCAGGTCTCAAACTGCCAACCTTCTGATCTTCCGATGATCAGAATTGGCATCTTAACCACTAAGTCATCACATCCCAATATAGTCTGTACAAAATTGTTTGGTTTTTTTGTTTAGGCAGTCAAATTCTGTAGTTGTCAGCTCTCACATTTGCTATTTATTTTGGCACTGGAAACCCTATGGAGAGATATCAGACAAGATGGCAGAATCTGTGGAGTGAGAGTAACAAAAGTACAGTATAAACTGAGAGAAAAGAAGAGAAAAATCAAAATGCCAGATAAACACTAGAAGCAATAGAAGATAAGCAAAAGGAAAGGCTGGAAAGTTATATTTTTTTTACCCTTTTGGGAAGTAGTACAGTTTTTTTTAAAAAAAAGCTATTGTTTTGCCAAGGGTTTTTTTTTTCTCTCCCTCAAATGATTCCTATTATAAGAAACGTAATACCATTTGTGAAATGGGAGAAAAAAAATTCCACATTTGTTAGGCAAGCAATGAAATTAAAATCTAGATCAGTGCATGATGCTAAAGAAAGTGACAGATTGGTAGTTCTTAATATTAAATTGTATTATGAGTCCTGTTCTTTTGTCCGAAGGAATGCCTATTGCTTACACATAAGAGACTCTTGAAATTTGATTTAATTTTTTGGTGGCCTGGTTAACTTTGGTGTGATCAGAGTTAAGGAACATGATGTTTTTTTTTAATTGTATTAGAAAAGTTCTTGTTCAAGTTAGGTATAAATATAAGCAAATATAATAAAATATAATCTTTTCCTGAAGATAATATTAACCACAACATCACAGGAAGCTTTTTAAAAAGAAAGCATGAGTTAAAAACTGGAAATGGGTGTTTTATACGGCTCTTTTTGCTCTGAACAATACAGCTCGAAGTCAGGTCAAGAGACATGTTTCTTAAGGCAAATATCTTAATTGATTTGCTTAAATGAAACTTTCGGATAGATTTAATCAAGATGATAAAATGGAGCAATAGATGTTGGAAAAAATGCTTTTTATTTAGTTATGTAAAAATGATGAACAAATAACTTAAAAAGTATATAAATAGCTTTTGAAATCAGAGCCTGAAAATGAACCTATAAAAGAGTACATGATCAGGTGGGGCCATGTATAGATAGTTTACAACCCCCAAATAAGTGTTCGAAAAGGTTTAAGAATGTTTCTGCCTGTTTAACAGCACAATCCCATACATGTTTATATAGAAATAGTTCCTATTATTTTCAATGAGGCTTTCTTCTAGCAAGTGTGATTAGGATTGCAGCCTGAATTAATTATATAGTTATATATAATTAATTATATATTAATTATATAAATATATTTATATATCTTCAAAACCTCAATATAAAAGCCTTGGAAAGAGTAACAGAAATGTAAGACAGCAAATCTGTTTAATTTAGAAGAGGTCCCATTTATTGTTAGAAGAAAATGCCATCTTTAATATTTTCTTTTTCATTCATTATTCCATTTATGAACTAAAACTTTACTTCATTAATTTAGCCATTGAAGCTTGCAAATGCAGGTAATACAGCACATCATTAAGTCTAAATATTCATTGTACTTTCTCTATAGAAGTATATCTATACTGGTTTATCTATAGTTTATCAGTAGTCTATAGACATGGGAAGTATAAATACAATACAAAGTACAGGTTCAGGACTTTTTGTGTATCCACACAGAAGCAATTCTGGGCCCACTGATACTTCCCAATATCCACATGGGATTGCAATCTAATCATGATAGTTGAGCAAATTGTCTTGGAGAGATTTCACTTTTCTTCTGATCAAAAATACATTATTCTACTGTAGTAGAAGTAGCAGTAGTAGGAGAGACAGCATTAATAGCAATAATAAAAATTTAATATTTTTGTATAGGTACAGATAGAGAAATATTAATAGGAAGGCAATACTCCACCAATGAAATATTAACACGTCTTTGAGACTTTGCAAATCCATCCGAATCTCTGGACATTTGAATTGTGCCACATATTTAATTGCATTAACTCCCAGTTGGTGCTTACTAACACTATAGTCATTAAAGTCTTTCCTCCATTAACAGCTTTACTCATTCTTCTTAACCTTTAATGTTGGCTGAAATGTGGCAAAGTTAGATCCATGTTTAACACCTTTAAAAAAAAAACAATGCAAACAGAGTGAGACAGCAATAGTAAACCAACACTTTACAATGCAGTACTGCAATATAAATTCCCACCCCCACTCCAAGCTGGTGTTAAATATGCTAGGAAGACTTTTGCAGATGAGCCAATAGTCTGGTGCATAAGCAGTGTGTTAGTAGCCACAGTATTTCAAATTATAGATCATAGATGGATTATCAATTACGACCATTACATGTTCAGCATGCTTACCTTATGGTGCGGCGTTTAAACACAGCATGCCACAGGAGTGCCCAAAAGGCACTGTTGTGGCAGAAAAGGTGCCCTTTTTTTTCAATGCAAAAAAGTGGCATTTTGCTGTTTCTTTTGTGCTAAAAAAAAATCTGGATTGGGGCCATGGAATGCAGTTGCTGCAGCTATGATCCAGTGCTCAAAGCAGCAGTGTCAAGCCACCGCTTTACAGCCGTCTTCAATTTGCCTAGGAGACGCGGCGCCGAAATAAACCACAGAAACTTGTCTTGGAGGAAAGGGCACAACTTTATTAAAATGGCAACAGTAACAACCACAGCAATCGTATAGGGTTGGCCCATAGCATAAGGTCATGATCTGGACAATTGGACAACACCCCGGTTGTTTGATGACAGCAACGGCCGCCCTTGACTGAACATCGGGAGGACCTAGGGGCCATGGTTTGCCATAACCAGCCATCTGGATGTATTTCTTGATTGTCCCTAGTCACCGGGCAACACCAAATGTTATGGCTCCCACAATGGCCACAACATATGCCCTCATTGTACTCGTGTCCGCATGGACTCCCTCTCCAGTGCTCCACAGTCCTGGAGACCACTCACCCCAGATCATGGCCTATGTTTTGCCCAAAGTTGTGACAAGCAACACCAACCCAAGGGAGGGAAGGTGGGGAGCCGAGCAAAATTGCCCCAAACATCAGTCTGCACGGCCTTATAAAGGCCTAGCAAGGGGGGAGGGGCCAGGAAGAGGTTGCTCCTCCCCCTCCAGGCTGCACCAATCAGCAGCCTGGAAGACAGGAAGGAGCAACCATAGAGGGGCCCTCTCAGGGTAGAGAGGCCTCTCCTCACCAACCTCCTTCCGGCCCCTCCCAACCGGCACAGCCAGCCTCAGACGCCCAGCAAGGCATGCTGGGCGCTCGAAGGTGCGCACACAGCAGCGTCAAGGTGTGGCCTCCCCATGGCAACGTGGCTGGGCTGGTGAGCCTGCCTGTCGTCCTTTTTGAAGGCTATTTACAAGACAGGACTTACTCTGCAAAATTCATATGTGGTAGCTTTGTACATAAAAAATGTACTTTTCTATGCAGGAAACAGCATTATTTGTATGAATAATAATATTTCAATGAAGATATTAACTTTTGTGTAGAAAATGTTGTTTTCTGTACAAAAATACACATGTAAATTTTATGCAAAATAAATCTCAATGTGCAAAGATTCTCATCCTTCCATCATCCTTCTCATTGCAGTTTCTCAACACTTAAAAACATTTTTTTTTACTATTTAAAAATATTTTTAATATTATTTCCATCCCTAAAACAGGGTCTGATTCTTGTGATTTTTCCCAGAAAATATCTCCCCCCCCCCAATTTGCATTTTCTTTATATTCTTTTACTTTTTTTTTAATAAAAAATACTTTATTCATAATACAAAATACAAAATCTTACAATCATAAAACAATGGTATAAAAAAGTTTCATGCCGTTAAAAACTTTCTTTATTAAAATTTTACATAATTCAATTCATTTAAAAAAAAAATCTGACCATAAAGAACAGTGGCTAGATGGAGGAGAAACAGATGTAAAATTTGTATTAATGTAATCTATAAGAGGAGACCATTTTTCCTGAACAGGTCTTTGAGTTTGTTGTTTTGAGTTATATTTCATATTATATGTTAATTTCTCCAAAAGCCATTGATCCCAAACTCTTTTCCACCAGCTATCCAGGGATACAAGACCTGTTTTCCAATTATTAGCCACTTCTAGATGAGCTGCTATCAGCAAAAAAGATATCAACTTTCTGTTTTTTAAAGATTTATTACCTTTTGTGTTTATTGAAAGTAACAAAAGAGCTGGGCAAAAAAATGTTTTTTGTTTTGTAATTGAAGCAATTTGGTTGATCACATCGTGCCAGAAGTGGGTAATTTTGGAACAGTATAACCACATATGGATATAAGTCCCTAAGACTGGACAACCTCTCCAACACAAAAGTGATATAGATTTTATCATCTGTGATTTCCTAACAGGGGTCAGATACCATTTATGTACTAGCTTTAGAAAGTTCTCTCTGGTTAAAGCTGATCTTGACTTCAGCACAGAAGATGACCAAACAGCACACCAGTCTGATTCTGGAATTGGTATATTTAGTTCACTTTCCCACAATGTTTTAATAAATATGGTACGTTGATATGAATTCAACAAAATGAGATATTTGGGAGACTGAACCTTACTATTCCACACAGGATCATTGCATGAATTTCGAAGGAGTTATTGATCTCAATCTTTCCCCTTTCTTGAGTAAGCTAGAGGAAAAAGTCTTTATTTGCTTAAATTGAAACCATGAGATTGGCAATGGGTCTAGAGTTGATGCTAAATCTTCAATTGATTTGAGATTATTATTCTTAAAGAGGTATTTAATTTGATAAATTCCTTTTTTTTCCCAACCTTTATATTGCCAAAATTTATCCTCATGAAAAAAAAATGGATAATGTAAAAACAGGCAATTAGGTGACAAATCTGGAGAGAGAATGTCTTTCCATTTTTGCCAGATCTCAATGGTATTCCAGAAAATATCTACACATTTCCCTATTGTGAAAGAAGTAAGCTCTGTTTTGTGTTTGTTTTTTTATGCTTTAACGTTCTTTAAAATTCCTGGTGGGTTGAGCAAAATTGTTAAAACTGTGGCCATGTCTGCTTCATCAGATCACATTCTCCTGGTATCCAATGATTCCATATGGCTTCCATCATTTACATCCAGATCAATTTCCACCATAACTCCAGGATTGCAGCTCTGTAAATCAAGTTATTAATGTGTGCCTTTTGACTTATGGTGACCCTAAGGTAAACCTATCATTGGGTTTTCTGGGGCTGAGCTACCTGACATGTCCACATCCATACAGTGGGTTTCAATGAACAAGCAGGGAATCGAATTCTGGTCTCCTAAGTCATAGTCTAATGCTCAAACTACTACACCAGACTAGCTCTCTATGTAAATAAAGATCTGCCTGAATTTTCAACACTGATGTGCACAAACACTCGAAATAGTTCATTTGATAATTCTAGTGGTAATTATATTTACCCTATTGAAATCTTGAATGCTAAAGACTAGCATTTAAATAGTTACACAGTAATTGTATTAAAAGGTTAAGGAGCCCTAGTGGTGCAGTTGTTAAATGCCTGTACTGCAGCCACAAGTACAGGTTAAAAGCCTATACTGCAGCCACAAGGTTGTGAATTCATTTCCCAGAGTAGTCCTTTACATGAGAAAAGAGGAGCCACACATTTGGGAAAATCCTAGTTTTATGAGAAATCATATTTTACATAGAGGAGGTCACAGGTTCAATTCCCCATATCTCCAAGAAAGATTGGGAAACAGTCCTATCTGAAATCCCAGACAGTCACTACCAGTATGCAGGTCACTGTGAGAAACATTTGGCCTGCAAGCTATTTTAGACTGCATCTGCCACAGTCATTTATCAGTGGTGACACTGGAGCTCTTGGAAACTGAAGTTCAAAACATCTAGAGGGCCAAATGTTCCCCACCCTTTAGGCCAACTGAAGGAGTCAATGGTTTCTTATGTGCATCTAATGTATTCTACCACTGACAGCCTATGTTTTAGCCCAGCATACGATTCTTAGGATTCCCCCACTGCAAAGAACTACTGTTACTTTGAGAATAGATAGAAGTTCAGTTGGTAAGTCTGAAAGGCCAGATTTCTTTAACACTTTAACAGATTTCTGTCTCACCCTATTTAGCAAGGACTGAATGAAAGCTAAAGCCTCTTTCCATCCTGCCTAGTGGTATATTCATGAGGCTAGCACAGAAGAATGCACAGTGACATTGTCATGACCATCATTAGGCTACTAGCACAGAATATGAAACAATTACAAGAAAAATGATACTTTTCAGAATTTCTTGTCACCTTGTAGTGTCACACGATAAGAATTAATGGTGAGATAGCTAACTGGGACTGTCACTTTTCTCAGTTATCTAGTGAAACATTAGCTATCCGGGGGGGGGGGGAGAGGGGGTGTGGTTCTTGTATTCCTTCTATTCTCTTTTTCTCTCTTGCTTACATCAAGGTAGACCCAAATACTGAAATGTTATGAAGTTACTTGCTTGCTGTATGTGTCTTTTAAACAAAACAAAACAGGAAAAGTCTAGGAGGAAAACTCTATAAATGTCAGTCATTCCAGCCATAGGTGGAACATGCTGAAACCTCCAGGCATTTATCTGCACAGAACTGAGTCCTTGTTGACCCTGCTTCTCACCATTCAAGTGGTGGGAAGAGTCTGAAGATGAGGTTCACTCGGCATGATGCTCCCATCACCTACCCTGTTTCAGAATAAAAAACTGTTTAATTTTTTTCCTTAACTCTTTTATTCACAGAGCTGTGACAGCTGCCCCACCCTCCATTCTACA
Source organism: Sceloporus undulatus (assembly GCF_019175285.1). Lineage (NCBI taxonomy): Eukaryota > Metazoa > Chordata > Lepidosauria > Squamata > Phrynosomatidae > Sceloporus > Sceloporus undulatus. Next base: position 117,517,650 of record NC_056525.1, read on the forward strand.
ATGTCCTGGAACAATGCTAAGTCTCAGGCAATGTATGAGATGCAAAACTCTGGCTAGGCTGCCAACAAAGTGTAGGAGAAGTGGTTGATTTCTGTTGCATGCTTGTTCTGTCCCGGGGGGGGGGGGGGGGGGGGGGTTTTTTTAAAAAAGAAAAATGTATCACTTCTCATTTTGTACAAAATTTTCCTTAACACAGATAATCTTGTACACAGTTGATCTTAAAATAAGCAGGTTTTAGGGGCAGTTTTTAGGCAAAATCACTGCATTGCAAAATCCAAAGAAAACCATTGCTTTCGGAACTGCACATTTCTCCTGCAAGTGTCAGCTTGATTAAAAATGCAGATTGAACTAAATTCTATTTTATCCCTGTTTCAGTATAGCTTCTTCGACACTCTAATGACATCTCACTCCTAATTCTCAGATAAACCTTTAAATCAAGCTTCAAAGAACAAGCCCAGGGCTTAGCCTAATATGAAATGCCCTACTGAAATGACCATTTCAGCATTCTCTTCAAGTGGTTCCTCAGGAGTATATAAGGTATCCCAGGTCCATCCTGAGTATATGGTGAAGAGGAAGAGGGAAAGAGAAAAAGATATAGTTACACCTGTTGTAGGATCACAATTTTGGATTGTAAAATTGTGACCACCTTCTTAGTCTTCCCTTGGGTGTAACACCTGACCCCAAGGGAAATCCAATATCATGGGTTGCTTCCCAGCCAGCCATTTACTGGAAAGTAAACTGAGGTCACTCCCCCCCCCCCCCAAGTCTATAAACTTTACAAGAGAGATAAACTCCTGTTCAGCCAAAAGGGGAGGCTCTTTCTTTGTACCTTACCCATCCTGGCTTGTGGAGACGGTTCCAGAGACAGCACTTTACCAAAAGGTATACACCAAACTTTCATAATCCTTCCCATAGCCTGCTGATGGTAACCTATTTACAGACCCCATCCAAGACAATGTCCTCCAGATACAGTGTAGAGTAGGCAATAAAACCCAATTAAAGGGGAGCAAATTCCTATCTGACCCCAAAACAACCAGCATAGCTCTCATTGCACTGAAGAGGGGACAGTGGGTCCAAGAAAATCCAAAAGAGGCTCCTGAAGGGCAGCAGGACCATAAAACACCTCTGGTTCCATCCACCGCACAAACTACAGCCTGGTGCCCAAGCAAAGGGCCCGTTAAATTTGGCCTCTTTTTGATGAGTGGAGGTCACTAATAGAATATCTGAATATTAGATAGGGAAAATAATATACTCTAGGATTTGCTGACTACTAAGGATTGTCTGAACGATATCTTAACAGTAAGGCTTGTTCTATAAGAAATACCAATGGCATATATATAAAAAAATATTGAATATGATCTTCCAGATTGCTGAACCAGTAATTCAGAATAGAAAAATATATTACAACACTGATATATATTATTATATACACTATTGAGAAATTATTTAAGATCTTTCTGGAAAAAGAGGAAAAAAAACAGAGTAAGATAATTAAATAAAACCAGAGGAGGGGAGCGAGAAAGGAAGAACAAGGAGGTTCAAGAGAAGTGATACGTGCCAAATTTTCAAAGGAAGGAAGTACTATACAAGATTGTTAATAAACAATTGAAGATTCAAGTTTCTGTGTAATTACGAAATATTTGGTGTAATTACCTCGTTGTATTATTTTTAAATTAATAAATATATATTTAAAATAAACAAACAAATAAATATGTCCTCTTTTCCTGGAGGCCATCAAATTATGCATTCTCCAAGAACGTCTGTCAGAAGCCCAGTTCCAGGCACACATTCAGCCCCCCTACTTCACAGGTATGGTTGGGGGGAACATGAGACAAGACTTTCTTGGTGACTGGCCCTAAACTTTGGAAATTTCTCCCTAGGAGAGCTAGAATGTACCCTCTTTCTTATTGACTGGTGAAGACAAAAAAAAAATAAAATATCAGATTGCATATCAGAATGGAGGGATTTAACAAATGTGATATAACAGCTGCATTGTTTTAAATTGTATTGTTTAACTTTTTAAAATCCTTTTCAAAGTGTATGTTTTTAGTATGGTTCATAGTTTAGTTTGGTTTTAATGTTGACTTTTTGTATCTTTTCATACTATAATATTTTTTTAATGTATAAGCCAACTTGAGTCCCAGTCTTGGGGAAAAGACAGGTTATAAATTAAGTTTAACAACAGCAGCAGCAAACTATTAACTAGTGCATGTGGTCCTGTATGAGAAATTGTTGCCCAATCAGGCTGTACATGAGACTATTGATTTAGGCTGTTTACTGTGGGGATTCTACTGAGCATTTAGACAAAAATGCTTTAACCAGATTAAAAGTAAAATAAAAAGACTGTGTGCTTTTTTGTCTTGTACTGATAACATTGTAGAAATCAATTCTTACTACCGTGGTGATAGAGAGGAATCCCTTAAAGAGCTATATTAATAAACTGTGGGACCTATGGACAAGTTAGCTGTTTCACAAAGACAAATAGAGGAATTAATACAACTTGTAAGTGAAATGAAGAATGTCCTGCTATGTGCTAATAGCTTAACCACAAAGTTTTTGATCATCTTATTGACCTGCACTTGGCAAGGAGCATCCATTAGGAAGCCCTTGAAAATAATCTATAGCAGGAGGAATACCATATTTTTACCATTCACAATCACCCTTTAAAGACCAGCTGACAGTGAATTGCAGAGACTGCACATCGATATATTTGTAAAATATAAATTAGCTACCACAGCCATACAACAGGCTTAGGAAGAGATGCTTTTTTAATTGTCTAAAACTAAGTGAAAGTCCATGGATAAAGGATCTACCATGTAAAATTGTGCCATGTCCAACATATAATGGGATTCTGCATTTCCAACCTTCCGTCTGGTCTCAGTCCAAGAAGGGAGAACAGATGGTAGAGCAGATGTACATTGTAATATACACCTGCATTTTTCTTGTAAAACGGAAGAGTGCACTTTATAGGGATAGAGATTTGCTTCTTCATCTTGGCCTAAAGATGTAATCATGCCCTGTAGTATACAGGGCATGACTATGGCTAGTGTGCACTTTAGTTTTGAAAAATTCCTTTCCCCCACCATAGTGTAAGCCTTTTCGGTGAAACAGGCACTGAGCAGACATATATATCATTTGACTATAGCCTATGACATAGGTTTTAAATATTATAACATACCATGTACATATTCACAGAACCATATACTTTGATTCGTCCTCTGGTCACCAAATGATTTTTTGATAACCAATGATAGATGTTCCATTGTATTTTCTTCCCAGCTCTTCTTTATTTACTGAAGGAAAGAACTACAAGCTATGTATATATAAAGTTTCTAGAAAGCGAAACTCAGCTCCTATTGCTTAATTCCTATCCAAACTCATAATACTCTTTAAGTGACATCATAATTAAGCATTTTGAAGGCTCTAGCAGGAGGATTAGGATCTAAAGTCAGGATTAAGCAGCAGGTATTGAACTCTTAAGAAGTAAGGACCCTATTTTCATACAAATATGTCAAATATAAAAAGGAAATGGATATGTAGAGGAAATAAAGAAGTTTTAAAAAGTCAAACATGTTATAATAAACAACAGGGCTTGATATGGTTTCAGGAAGACTCTAGCTTTGATCAAGAATAGAACATGTAGAATCATGCTGCTTTATTCCATTGCTGTAACATTTCCTGAGTTGACTGTCAAAAAGGTTATGATTTAAGGCCATTTTTTTTCTCATGTTTGAAAGCATGGGTAGCATATCAAACATGGAGTGTGGGGTGTATTCACTGATAAACATGACATCCCTAGTTCACATATCACCCAAGTCAAGAACTTACTACTTAGCACCATGGGAGAGCTGCTCTTTGACAATCCTTATATACTGTCTCTCTTTGTCAGCAATAGGTAAATTATTCTTCAGAAATATGATAATTCTAACCTGCCTTACATACAGGTAACAATGTACAAATCATTCCATATCTAGTACAGTTGCAGGCTTAATATCCATGGATTCTGTTCTTTGCAAGTATGTATGGATAGGGCAGGAAGAGGGAGGAAAGATGGAAGAGAAAAAGAGAGAGAAAGATAAAGTGGGACCCTTCCCTCCACTGTGCTCATTGTCTCCATGTGTGTCCTGGTGATTGGAGAAAGAGGCAAGGTGAGTGGGACAGTGGAGAAAGAGGCAGGAACGATGAATCAGTCTCCCTTGGAACCACAGTAGCAGAGTGCTCAGCAGAGGAGGGAGAAACAGGGCTCCACTGCCCACTGCTTGCACCAGCCACCCTGAGCTCTTTGTTGTGCATGGTGTCTCCACATGAGCTCTGGCCATGGTACAAAGAGGCAGGGCGGGTGAGTGGATGGGTGGAGAAAGTGACAGGGATGTTGAGTTAGCCCCTGTGGGAACCATGGTGAGAGTGGTGCTCGGGCTCCTTGGTAAGTACATTTTTGCCCCAGGCTGTGTAGAATGTCTCAGGTGCATGCCATGGGTTAAAGAGGAAATGCTGACTCAGAGGAAGATGATGCAACTTGAGCATGGAGACAAGTCATAGCAGATCAAAGCTGCACTGTCACTGTGGCTACATGACAGGAAGTGGATGAAACACTAGCAGGGAGTTGGATCAGAATCCTAGCTGTGCTTGTGTATATAAGGGTGAATGCAGTACACAGTGTGGTGGTGTGGATGTTGGTTGATGGCAGAGCATTATGCAGGTTTGTGTAAATATTACTGTATCGTGACTGTAAATATTTGCTGCAACTAAGATTAGAAGCCACTTTGGAAGAACCTCAGCAGTGGTTAACTACTTCCAGACTCGGCAGCAGTGTTTGTCTTCCTGGCTGGCAGTATTCTTTGTGTTGACACAGTTTTACCCCAGTGCTAACATCCTTTTCCCAGTCCCATCCTTTTCCCAGACCCAGAGAGGGTCACAACAAGGAAGGAGGTTGCTGCAGATATTTGCATTTCCCCCACTTTTACAAGGGTTCTGCACTCCAACTCCTATGAATATGGAGAGCTTTACATGATGCTTTTGCCTGTGTCCATTCACAAGCCTGTTGTATCAATTTCTGCATCATTTTGAATTTTTTAAACAAAAAATGCATAAAAATTTGATACTTCTATGGTTTTTATATGCAACTTTCCCTCACATACAGAATCTGCATGCATTTCCCCATAAATACCTGCATTAAAAAAAAACAAAACCCTTTCTCACATATGCTCATTGTTGCATTCCTGTTTCCCTAACCTCCACAGATTTGTATGGGATGTTTATCCTAAAAAATACCACTGATCTCGATAAATGTGGTATAAGAATTATAATTCACACCTGCATCTTCTCATCTGCATATTAGCCCAGATCAACTTGCTTAGAAATCTCCTTTTTTGGACGTTTTTATACAGAGGCTGGATGGCCATCTGTCAGGGGTCTTTTGATTGTGACTTCTTGCAAGGGAATGAGTTGGACTGGATGTCCCTTGGGGTCTCTTCCAACTCTATGATTCTATGAAATGCAGAAACATAGACCATAGCACCGTTAGAATTGGCATCCTTAGAAGGAGCTTACTTTCTGCTTCCATCGTAGTGACTGGACATCAGAGCAGTACACCAAAAGTACAATCAGCGGCAGTTGGTGGCTTTCACTTCAGTGGAATAGTGAATCTGCTTTGGGTTTCAGTCCCATCTTTTAAGGAACTACTCAGGGTATTCTTATCCCAGAATAAGATCAGTGCTTTGGATAATGTCGTTAAAGTTTTGGACTGAAATTTGGAGCAGATGTACCACTCCCTGACATCCAAGCCACAACCCAACTTTGCAAATAAACCCTCCTCTCCTGCTTTACACTCTCTTGCATTGAGATATATTGGTAAACTATGGTAACTGGTATACTGGTAACTCCTCTGGTAAACTATGACCACCTTCTTGACTTAGCAGAATGAGGCTATATGGTATTTCCCATGACTCAGGAAATCTCACTTGAAAGGAGGAAAATTCATCTGTCTTTTCTCTTCCATGTCTCTCTTCCTTTCTTCTCAGGGCATCAAACCAGGAAAAATGAGAGGGATAGAAAAAAATCCATACCTTCTCCATTCATTCTTTTCCCTTCTTAGGACAGGAAGAGGAGGCTAAGAATAATGAGCTGAAAACCAAATGAAGTTTAGGCACTGTTCCTGAAAGGGATGCCTACGCCCAGGGCAATGTTCACTCTCTTAACCATAAGCTGAAATAGTTATTGTTGACATATGTTAAGTAAGACCCAGCATGGAGTAGTGGATTGAGTGTTGGACTAAGATGCTGGGAGACCAGGCTTTGGATTTTCAGGTAGCCATGGAAACCCACTGGGTGAACTTGGGCAAGTCATACTTTCTAAGCCTCAGAGGGAGGCAAAAGCAAACCTCCACGAACAAATGTTGCCAAGAAAACTTTGTGATGGGTTGACCTTTGGGTTGCCTTAAATCAGAAATTACTTGAAGGCAAAAAACAATGTTAAGAGTATAGATGTTCCTGCGGATTTTTTAAAGCCTTTTTCAGCAGCTGTATTCATTCATTTCCAGTTCTTATGCATCTACATTTCATTTAATTTTAAAGACAAAGGGAGAAAGAACTGCTGCATTTAAAAGATTGTCAAACATTCAGTATGTGTATCAGATTCTATTGCATTTAGCTGTTCAATCAACATTTAAAGTAATTTTCTTGCTTCAGTAATTAATCAAATTCTGAAGGAAGCTTAGATGTAGAATTTGTGTTTGTTTTAACTGAATCTTTTTACTAAAGTGTTTACTGAACACTTTAAACAGTCCGGTGATAGCAGACTTCTTGCAAAAAAAATCAAGCTTGTATACTTATTTATTTCTAGCTGATGATATTGTAAGTGGAAAGGGGTTGCAAGGAAAAAATCAGTAAAATTGAAGTTGAGGTAAAAATGATTGTAGAAACTTTCACAGGACTCACTTTCTTTCTGCAAACTTCCTTTTATGGCCATTTAGTGGCAGTGGAGAGCATCAGAAAAGTATTTCTATGCTCTTGTAGCCAGATATAGAATGACAAAGGTATCCATCTAAGCCTCTCAAGGAGAAGAGGTCCTCTCGAGATCCCAGATACTACTGTGTGCTATACCTATCATAATTAGATTTCTGTAATGCGCTCTACATGGGGCTACCCTTGCATCAAGCCCGGAAGCTCCAGTTAGTACAAAACATGGCAGCCAGGTTGGTCACCGGTGCATCTAGGTTCAATCATATAACACCTATCTTGAAAGATCTTCACTGGCTGCCTATTTGCTTTCGAGCACAGTACAAGGTGTTGGTTATAAAGCCCTACATGGCTTGGGCCCGAGTTACTTGAGGGACCGCATCTCCCCATATGATCCGCCCTACACACTCAGAACATCAGGGAAGAATCTGTTGGTAATACCATCCTCCAAATACGTTTCCACATCCCAGATGGCCTTTTCAATGGCAGCCCCGCGGATATGGAATAGTCTTCCCGAGGAGCTCTGTCTTGTGACCCCCCTGGATACATTTAAAAAGAGATTAAAAACCTTTCTCTTTTGTCAAGCTTTCCCCCCCTGAAGAATAAAGATATTTATGCTGGTCGTTTGTTGCTCTGCCTTACCTTGGATATGTATGTTATATGATATGACTGTGGTTTAATAGAAAATGTTTTTTAGTACAGTTTTATATTTTATAATAGTTCTGTAATGGTTTTATAGTCTGTAACCCTGCTTCAATCCAATGGGAGAGGTGGGGGAACATAAATATTATTATTATTATTATTATTATTATTATTATTATTATTATTATTATTATTATTATTCCATCCAAGGTTGGATGTGAAAGAACATTTCATGTCCTCAGCAAATTAATACCTACTTTAGAAGCAATAGGGTATGTGAATGCTTAAGTAAAATTGGTAACTGAGAAGCAACCAGCAAAAGACCTTGATATTGAAACTGGTCATCACATTGAAGCGAAACAGATGGACAGGAAAAAGTGGCTTTTCTGAAGCCACATTGAAACCCCACCAACCACACCTCTGGCTCTCAAGGCAGCTGGAGTGCTCATGTCACGACCACATGATATGACTTCAAGCCAGGAAAAAGCGGGAAAAGCTGCTTCTTTCTGAAACGGCTTTTTTCTGCATAAGGCTCCTAGAGGGCACGTTCCTGCTGGCTTCAAGCCATGTGTCATTTAAACACCACACAGCCTGAAAGCACCTCTTTTTGCCTGTCTGTTTAGCCCCATAGTTTGCAGGAGTGCATAAAAATCAGCATATTCAACCTCTTTTGATTTACATACCCTTCCACAGCTTCCGAGTTAGTTGTAATACAATCCACCATTTGGTATTTGAATGCATAACAATGTGACTGGGGTGTAGGGGATCCTGGTATCTCAGCTTGCTGTTACTTTCCTTACACTAAGAGTCTACTGTACTGGTTCTGCCCAATAGTGGTTGCTGAACTTTAAAAGAGCTATCCAAGGCCTGATTTAAATGGGCCTTTGCGCTGCCTCCGAGGACAGAGCGTCCATACCGGCCTCACCCATAGCACATGACAGGGGGGTCAAAATGGCAGCATCCTGTACGCACAGGCACCGCCACTTTGACGTGACAGATGCATAGCGTCTGCACGTCCCGACGCCTTTGTGATGCCGCAAGTGTGCCATTGGCACCTTGCAGTGTCACAAAGATGCCACAAGAAGAACCAATTTTTTGCGGGTTTGTCCGCCATGGCTCCCTCGCAGAGCAAACCAGGGCAGCGGGAGATCGCCCTTTTTGGGCGGTCTGTTTTCCGCCCAAGTTACTGACCCCGTCTTCAAATAGGTTCAGAATCTTGAGCAGTGGGTTAAAGTTTGCATAAAACCCCACAGTAGATTCGCCGTGTCATGGGCGTTAAAGCTACCAAATATCACTGTGTTTGACTAAAACAGGAAAATATACTGAAGTTAAGCAAATTTCCTCTTTGTTCCAAAGTAACCCTCCCAGAAAGTGTTTTGTCTGTCTAATTTGTCAAGGAAATGTTTGTATAGTTTGCATCCCTTGTTTGAAAACCCCTTTTCTTACTAAAATATGAATTTGTGTGATATATAATCTGTACAATAATATTACCTAAGTCAATCAGTGTGACCCATTTAAGAAATAACACATTTGGAAGCGTAGTTTTATTATGAAATATTTTATTCTATTTTTTTCCCTTTCAGACATCGCAGCTGTGAGTGACCTTGGCCCATGCAGAGCTTTTGCTACACTATTGTTCACTGTAAAAGTTTGTTTTCATTACATTTGTTTCTTCCTACCTCTTCTAGTATCAACTACAGGGTGACACATGTGGCTTTTCTCCACATGTTTTATTCCCATAACAACCATCCATGATAGGTTAGGCTGACAAATGCTGTGTGGGCCAAGGTCACCCCAAGAGCTCCATGTATGGATCATCACTTTATTTTACTGTTTCCATTTGACATTATGACCTCTACACTATTGTAAATGTTAGCTTCATTATAGACAAAACTATGCATGGAGAAAGAGCCTATGATCATTCTTACTATTTTTAAAGTTTCCATTTCCTTTTTCCTCCTTATTTGACATCAAATCCTTTATTGCTTGCCTTACCTACAAGAGGAATGCTAACAAAGATTAATGTGCATTCTCTTTGTCCTTTCTGTTCAGGCCTTTTCCTGCATGACCACTGGGATTCATATGCCAGAACCTGGAGCTTGTGGTTCTATTTTATCTGATCTATTTTAAGATTTATTCTGCTTGCCAAACCTGCTGGGACTTCAGTGTGCTAAAGTTCGAGCCTGTATTAACAAGGTAAATGAGTGATCTGCTGAAAAAAGATTATAGTGCTTCCCTTCTGTGACTTGCACAGCTGAACCTAAAAAAGTCCTGTACATGTATTCAGTCATCAAACATCTCAGCCTCTCTCTCAGCTTCCTGCTCGTTCTACAAATAGTTTCTTAAGAGAAAAGAAAGGATTTTTCTTCTTTGCATCAAGCTTAAATGAAGCAACCATGGTTGAGAAACTGCCATGCATTACTGATATAAAGAGGTGGGAAATTAAGTTTGGACAACTACTCAAGGCCCAGAGTGGAACACACTAGTCACTGAACATTGAACGGTCAACTCCTAAATACTGCTTCCTGCCAAAAAAATTATTTAATATCCACTAGGGAGTGTGGGGCAATTTTGCCACATCCCTGCCCAGATGTTTTGGGCTTAGAAGAAGCCTTTTTAAACCAGGAAGCAATCTAGAAGTCACTTCTTGCTTGGAAGAAAACCACTCCCCAGCTTATAACAGATGGATGTGAGGTAGAAATGTGAATAACTTCTATGTATTGAGTATTTATTTAATGTTCTTCCTCCCCCACATACACACACAAATGGGCTAAAGTGCCCTTTGAGGGAGCTGAATATGGTTTTGGAGTCCATGAAGACTATGGGCTACAGTCTCCCCACATCTACTCTAAGATCCACATGACTTAGTTCTTCACAAAATATGATCAATTTAGACAGATCAGTGGAGATAGGACTGTTTTGTGAAACAAAAAGCTAAACAGCATTTAAATAAAAATGAGAAAGCCCATTCAGTAATTGTCAGGAAATGGTGTAAAAGTGATGTAGGTATTCAGAGTCATTCCTGATTGGCTAGGGCCACTCAAAATATGTTTTACACAGGAGTCTTGTGATTTTAATAAAATCAGCACCTGGACAAATCGAATTGGCTACATAGCATTATGATGTTGGTCTTTGATTTTAGATTGGGTGCAGTCACTCTGGTGACAAATCTGTCCAGCCCTAGTTTTGTATAACAGAGGCCTTCTGTAGCAGACTGTTATAGCACTATACAGTCTATGATTCTGCTTTAGCTGCCTTGGTGCTAGTCACAGAAGGGAAATACTTGGAATGCTGGAGTTTGGTGAGGCACTAGAGCTGTCTGGCTTGTAATTCTAAATGCCCATCTCTAAGATGCAAATCCCAGGATTCCATAGGATGGAAACATGGCAGTTAAAGAGGAATCATAGTGGTTTAAGTTCATAGTCTGAAAGAGCACCGTATCTGAATAGAACCTAGCCCTTCCACATAAAATCTTGTCTCCAGGAATGGCATGTTTTCTTTACTCCAACAATATAACAGCATCATAAAAATGGAATGTTTCTTCTTGTTGTCATTGATATACCATTAGGAGTCAGAAATCCATATGATCTTCAGCAAATCACTTGGAATAACAAGAGATTTACACTAGATCCTGATCTATCTTCTACTCCCTGTCCCTGAGAACATCTACTGAAATCACATAAGAAAATTAGAGACATTCTTCTAAACCAAGCTATATCAAATGTAGATATATCAAATGACTTTGATGAGGCTGCTGAGTCAAAGCTAAATGTATTATACCACATCTTTAAAAAAGCCTTTTATAAACTAACAATATCATTTATAAAGGTTTTCTATTTTAATACTGTCCAGTGAGACAGTTTAAGCTCAGTGTAAGTTATTTGTCTGGAGTTCATCTAATAAGTCCCAAACTGTAAATAGTTTTTGAGAATTTCACAGTTCCTGAAGACTTTGTTGCATCGGAAAGAAAATCATTAAAATTCCTAGGTTGTTGTTGTTGTTTAACTTCAAGACATTTCTGACTTATGACAATTCTAAGGTGAATCTATCATGGGGTTTTCTTGACAAGATTCACTTCTGGGCACAATACAAGGTGTTGGTTATAACCTATAAAGCCCTAAATGGCTTGGGCCCAGGTTATTTGGAGGATCGCCTCTCCCCATACAATCCACCCCGCACATTTAGGTCAGCCGGGAAGAATTTGTTGAGGATCCCGATGGCGAGATATGTGTCAACCTCGCAAAGGGCCTTTTCCATCTCAGCCCCTAGGATCTGGAACATCCTTCCTGATGAGCTCTGCTCCACCACCTCCCTGGATCTCTTTAAAAAGAGACTTAAGACCTTCTTGTTTCAGCAAGCCTTCCCCGATGCTCCTTGATATCATGTGACTTCCCCCTATATGTACTTCATTATCAACTGCTCTCAGCTAGCTTGGATTTGATGCAATGGTTTTAATTTGTATAATTGTAATGTTTTTATTGAAGTTTTATTTATGTATTGCAATTTTTAGTCTGTACTTTATATTCTGTCATTGCAATTTCTATCTGTACACCGCTTTGATCACTGCGGAAAAGCCGCTTATAAAAAAACTTATTATTATTATTAAGATTTGTTCAGAGGAGGTTTGTCATTGACTTGCCCAAGGTCACCCAGTGTTCTTGGTCAAGCAGGCAATTCAATTCTGGTCTCAAGAGTTATATTCCAACACTCAAACCACTACAGCATGGTAGCTATATACTAGGTTATACTGTATGTTACTAGATTACTGTATTACTAAAGTTACTAAGTATTGCATGCTATTATCCAGGAAAGCAGCCAAATGGCTGATAAGACCAGCTCAGTTCCCAAACAAACAAACCCCCAGCTTGCAGAGCCAGTGCAAAGCAAAATCCAGAAGCACAAGACGTATTACCAAGAGATTTGTCCAGAAGTCTAAGGTCCAAGGTATCAGATAGGCAGGTCGATAAGGTAGTCCAAAGGCCAAGCATTCCAGAGAGTCAAGACGAGTCAGCAGTCCAAGAAGCAGGGTTTCAGTCCAAAAACCAATGGGAGCCAGTGACACAGTACTTTTTCCAAGAAAGTCAGATAATCACTGGCAACTAAGCAAAAGTCTTACAGCTGCTTATATGGGCATGCTGCAGGCATTCAGGTGATTGCCAGCGTGTTTCTGATAAGGCCTCTGTGACCTTCAAAGGCACTGGAGTTTATCGCATTGTTCCTCCTCAGCCAGTTCTCAGAAGGGACCAGGAGGAGCAGGAATGAGTGCAGAACAAGTGGGGGACACATTTACCACACACACCAGTCCCTCACTTGTTCTGTTACCCCTCTCTTCCATGCCCATTCCGTTCCAGAGGGGGGAATTTTTGAGAACTGTTCAGAACAGTTCTCAAAAATCCTCTTCTTCTGTGATGGTTTGAGAACGGAAGAGAGGGGGAATGGAACAAGTGAGGGACTGGTGTGTGCGGTAAAAATCCGTCCCCCACTCGTTCCTGCTCCTCCCGGTCTTTTCTGAGAACGTCCCTTAGGTCCTGTGCAGTAAACTCCATTCCCTTTTGGCTTGATGCTGACTGAAGGTAGGCATACTCCTTTGATCCTCTTCCATGTCCAAAGATTCTGTCACAGGGAGACTGGGCTGCTGAGCCTCCTGAGAGGCCACAAACTCTGCTGGAGAAGGCACAGCAGAGCTAGGGCTGGACTCAGGCTCCACAGCCGCAGATGCAGGTCCCAGAAACTCTGGCTCATCCTCTGAGTCCTCCTCCAGGCTGGGCATGACATCTATTTGCTGACCAACCATAGAATGATGAGACAAAAGACAATGAACTGGATTGAATAAGGGCCACTTATCCGAGGTTAAATAATCTATGTAAACTATGGCGCATTACACCCACGCCAAAAGTATATGTTAGGGTTAGGAAGGGGCGTGCAAGGGTTAAAAAGGGGCGTCACTTCCTGATGCCCCTCAACCCTAGTACGGACTGGGTCCATACAAAATGGTGGCACCCATCCACATGGGGGCCGCCATCTTGACGTCGTGGATGCGTAGCATCTGGACGTCGCAACCCGGAAGTGATGCCGCGAGTGTGCGACTAGCGCTTTGCGGCGCCACTTCCGGGACACAAAAAGAAGCGCCATTTTGGCGCTTCTTTTCGGCTGCACCCAGGAATCACATGGTTTGGCCGCTGCGGTTCCTGGACTCAGCAACCGGCGCTGCTGACAGACCACCACTTTTAGGCGGTCTGTAACGTGCCTATGTTGAAGCTGGAAAAAGCTAGTGGGGGGAGCAACCTAGTGTGGAATTCACTGAGGCAGGTGTCACTCCTTGACTTCTTCCTCTGTTTTTCCCATGGGGAATCACCTGAGCACTGAGAACAATCCAATAGCTGGCTTTCTCCCCATTTGGCCACCTGCTAGAAGGCAGATCTGAAGAAAACCACACAAATCTCAGAACTTAAAGTAAGAGCAAAGCTTACATGTCTCCCCCAAAGGTAGCCTTCTTCCCCACCCCCTGGACCCAAGGATGCAGTGCCAGGACACTCCCTTTCACCAAATGGGTGCCAAGGTGTTCACTATCACCTACTACATGACCAACTGACTATCTGCTTAAAGACACTATCCCAAGTCAATTGTTAAAGTCCCCCAAGTATGGTGTATGGTAGGGGAGGGAATAGGTAAAGGAGAAAATATTCCTACCCAAATTCAAAATTACCAGCAATTCTCACACTTCACTTCAATATGGAAAGGTTGAAAGACTTCAATGCAGAAAGCATTAGGCAAAAATTATGAAAACATTGGTCTTTGACCATCCTCAGCCATGTAACAGATTGTATCTTATTCTGCTCCACTGAAAATCTCATATATGTTTGTTTTACAATGTCCAATGTTAGTACAGTATAAAAAGCAAATGGTTTCAGAACTGAACAAAAAAGGTTGAATTTTCTTACAACTAGGAATGTAATTCTTGACTTCGTTTCTTCCTGTTCTTGGTAAACAAAGAAACAAACTCCTTACTGCAAAATACAGGGTTGTTTTCTTCTGTTGACATTTTTAGTGTTCTCTCTCTCTCTCTCTCTCTCTCTCTCTCTCTGTGTGTGTGTGTGTGTAGCTGAGATTCTTTGTACATTTTCAGGACTGGTTGTTGTAAATTCCTATAAAATGAGCAGAATGGAAAATATGATTATTATGTTTTTATTATTAGCAGTTATTTATAGAGTGCTTTAAAGATTGCACAGCACTTTACATAGTAAAGGTCAAATAAAATAAGGGAAAAAAGAATAAAAACCTGCCAAGAGGCATACAATCTAAAACAACAACATTACATGTTTTTAAAATATCTCTAAAACAACACTAACTAGTATACAATAAAGACAAAGTAAGCAGCAGAATTTGGAATGCCCCCCTGAACAAGAGTGCCTTCAATTTGGCCTTAAAATTAGCCAAGGGAGTAATAGTTCTTAATTGTGTGGGAAGAAGATTCCAAGCATGAGGAGCAGTACAGAAGAAGGGGCAGATTCAAACAGGGGAGGAGGAGACCTTTGATTGGGTCAGGTGTTATAAGATCTTAATGCGGATGGAGGGCAGTATGGAGAGGTGAGATGATATCTGGGGTGGTTTTGTTTTGTTTACGTGTGTAAGTGTGCAGACTGGTAGAGGTAGGGACATCAGATGGGTTGTTTGTGTCTTGGAGATCATCTATCCTGTATTTTTCTGCATGCTATATATATATGCATGCTTATTTTAAGCAAAGGAGAAAATAATATGTTGTGTACAGACAGGAGATTCTGATAAGTACCTTTGTTAAAATGACTGAAACCACAGTTTTAAAAATTGATAACTCTCTCTCATGCTGGAGGTGAGATCTTTCAAGGAGTTTATAGAATACTCAAGACAATATCTCAATATTTGTGGGTCAAGATGGCCAAAAACCAATCCAAGATCAAGTATTGTATATAACCTGGCCAAGGACATGATTTCTTTCCATCCTTATGTTCAGCTAAATTTTTTTAGCACTGAGCCTTCTAATTCACCTCTAAATACTTTTTCCTTGCTTTTACTCAGACATGGGTTATGTTTTTCACCCATATGTTGATGGCTATAATCAAAGTCAGTTACATAAATAGTTTTTTCATCTTATTGCAGCCCACTGGGGAGGGTTCAGTGGTGCGGCCCACACCAGGTGACATGCCAGAAAGAGGGTGACACCTGGTCAGGCCCTCCCCTCTGCACTCCCCTTATGTGTGCTCTGTCCCTGTGTTCCCCAGCTTGTGGTCTGTCCCTGCACTACATCCACACTCCCCACCACACCACACCCCCATGTGCTATGTCGTCCTTTTCTTCATCAGGAAAAGGATACAGCAGCACAGGGGAGAGTGCATGCTCCACCCTGGAAGCCATGCCCTTCAGAAGCCCCTTTCAAAGCTCTGCCCCCCCACACCAGGTGACACCCAGTGCAGGGGCACCACTGTCGTTGTTGTTGTTGTTGTTGTTGTAATTGTTATCAATTCAACTTCAGCTTATGGTGACGGTATAAGCAAGAGACCTTCAAGTCACCCTATCATCAACAGCGCTAGTCAGGTCTTGGAAACCTAGTACTATGACTTCCTTGATTGAGTCTATCCACCTGTAATGGGTGTTCTTCTCCTACTGTCTTCTATATTATGAGGTCTTCCTGTCTTTATACTGCTTTCTATCTTTACAAACTTCATAATCTTTTCTAGTGAGTCATGTCTTCTCAGCATGTGTCCAAAGTATAACAGACCCAAATTAATCATCTTGGCTTCTAGGGAACATTCAGGCTTGATTTTCTCAAATACCCCTTATTTGTCTTTTTAGGAGTCCACTGTATTCATAGAACTCTTCTCCAGCACCACATTCCAAATGAGATTATGCTTCTCCTCTCAGCTTTCTTCATTGTCTAGCTTTCACAATACACAGAAATGGGAAATATGGGACAATCCTAAGTTTAATATTCAATGATGCATATTTATACTTCAGGATTTTGTCTAGTTCTTTCATAACAGTCCCTCCAAGTTCAAGGACCTAAAGATATGGGCAGGATAACACAGGCCAACCCTGTGGTATCCAGTTCATGGTTTCCATCCGGGTCAGTCTCTGGGCCAGCACAGTGATGGCTGGGTGTTCACACACATGCACACTGCCCCACTGTGGATCTTCCACTGCCATGTGTCCTTTACTTGTTGCCACTGTCATATCCTCTCTGAAGGGCCCTGCCACAGTCTACAAGGATGGAAAACAGGGTGCTTGGCAACAGCCACATTGCCAGGTGCCCTCTTCTGATGTCACAGACCATGGTGGGAGAAGATGAAATGGTGGTGTCAGGAAAGGGGTGCATGAGTCCATCCAATCTGACGAATGTTGCAGCAGGGTTTCAGAGGAACTCCACTGCATATTGCTGGACTTTTAAAACTGGATTTTGGGCCAGGATCTAGCTGGATCTACTTGATCCATGTCTGGTTTGCTCAATCCCAGCCTGGGGATAATGCCTTCTTTTATCCAAAGGTGGGGGATAGGGGGATGATCCCCATCAAATATGATAGTACAGTGGACTGTGTATAAAAAATCCGTGTATAAGGAGGGCCAACTGTATTACTTTAATTGTTAGGGAAATTAGCTTTGTAAGAGGCTGGTTAAACTTTTGATCATCTGCACCTGTTTATACCAGTAATAACTGGGGAAAACTCTAGATTTGGGGGTGAATTAAGAGGGTTTTCTTTTCAAAATAGGCAGAGTGCATTCACACACTCATTAGCAATTCTCACAGACACAGCATTCAGAGCTAACCAAAATGGAAATATGGAAACAGGATAGTAGAGTTGGAAGGGTTTGCAGGGGGATGATAATTACCTGTCCATTTAGTAGACCACAGAAAGCTGGAGTGATTCAGACCAGGAGAGTCTAAGGGCAACATAGAACATACATAGAACACAGAGGTATATGCTGACCATGTGCACAGAGGCTAGGTTACTGGAACAAATATTCATGGTAGCAAAATCTGGTTGTTCTTTCCCAGGAACTGACAAAAGGAATCTAGACTGGTTGATGGCTTTAATTTTAGTGTGACAAAAGCAGCTATTGGATCAGGATATCCCCAGGATAGCTGGGCAGGGAATTTTGACTGGGAGTCTAATCCAGCATTGCAAAAGATATATTCAATAAAAAAGTTAAAGAGATAGGGCAATAAAACAAATCTTTGTCTGACTCCTTTGCCAATTTGAAACCATTCTGTTTCTCCATATTATGTCCTCATGGTAGTCTCTTGTCCTGAATACAGGACAATGAAATGTTGTGGCAAATCAGTTTCATTAAAATCAGTTTATAGGTTTTTTTTATTATTGCAATCAGTCTTTGCTATAATCTATATACGCAGGCTGATTTTCTTCTAAAACTCTTTGGTGTGCTCTAACATATATTTGCAAAGTGATCCCTAATGCCTCTTCCTTTCATGAAACCATTCTGGACAACTGCCATTTCTTGCTTCATATGTGGTAAAACTCTTTGTTGTAGCATTTGGATCATCTCTTTGCTTACATGGGAGACTATTGCAATGGCCAAGTGGTTAATACAATTACTGGTGTACCCTTTCTTATGGACTAGAAAATATATTGAGTGTTGCTAGTCTGTGGGCCATTGATTTGTTTTCCATATTGGCTGACAGATTTTAGTTATAATTTGAATGCATTCTGTCTCTGTAGCTTGAAGCACCTGTATTAGTATGTCATCTGTTGCTGTTGGTCCATTTCTTCTAAGTGCTTTGAGTGTAGATTCTACTTCACTTTCTAAAATTGTGAGTTCATGTTCACATGAATCTGCTGTCCTTTTACCTCCTTTATACTCCTGAATGAATGCAAATAACAGAGTTTTCCTGGGATGCAACTCTTTTTTCTTTCAGGGTTCATCAGCTAATTTTCTGCTGGACTTTACTAGTGATGCACAAATCTAAAGAAAAAAAGATGCTGATAAATTGTAACCTGATCAATTTTATTGCAGGGCCCCTGGGATTTACAATTCAATATCACATGATATACAACAAGAAAAAGCTTTTATATGCTAGGTGGTAAGAAGCTTGGTTAACACAGCTGTTCGATGTCAGCAGTATTATGCTTTTCTCAGGAGGCCTTTAATATTGTTAACGAGTGCATTAAAGTCAAGGAAGCACAATCTACTAAAAACTTCTCTTGTGTGTGCTCCATTTAAATAAATCACAGCTGTACAGTGGCCTAAGTCTTCATGAATTCTGCCCATATTTATCACATTGTGAGGTAGGAATATAAATCTTGGTCCATTTTATTCTCATACGCAACTATAAATAAATGCAAAACTTTTCTACCCATTAGACAATTGTGAAACTTCCTGCACACACTTTTTCACACACACACACACACACACACACTTGTATGACCTTACGGTGGGGAAAAAAATCAGCCCCAATGTCACCCATGTTCAACAACTAGCTGTCTGAACACAGTTTTCTCTCATGGTCAAGCTTCCAGGAACCCTTTGCTAACAAAGTTCTTATCTCTATCCCTCTGATTCATACCATTTTCAGATTTGCTTTCTTTGGTGACTTCAGCTGAGAACCTGCTGCAAAGAAATCACTGCCTTACACCATCTTTAGTCCCAATCTTTCTATTGCCACCCTCAGACTTTCCAGAAATTGAATTCTAGCTGTTGTCTCTCTCTTATATGTTTGAACAATGTCATTTATATATTCTCAAGGATGCCAAGCTTCTCCCCTAGTTGAACATTCTCCACCAGTCAACTTCCACTGATTGTGGCACATTCACCCTAGATGATGTTGTCCAGTCTGAAATCTCTTTAACCACAGAAATATCCAGGTTGCAATTAGACTAAAAAAATCTGGCTGTTAAAACTCAATAAAAGTCTGTAAAAACCCCTCAGCCCTGCATGTATCTTTGAAGATAATGCTCTGTTCAAAATACTCTTTTGCCCCCTCCCCCCGTAGCTGATTAACTTTAATAGTATCTCAGTTAACACAAATAGAAAAACACATAATTCATCAGACCGATTCAGCAGTACAACCTTTTCACAGTTTTCTGTGTTTAACAACGCAGTTCTGTCTGTCTGTCTCTCTCTCTCTCTCTCTCTCTCTCTCTCTCTATCTATCTATCTATCTATCTATCTAATCTATGTGCTTTAGGAAAACTATGTACATGAATGCACTTTTGAAGGAAAATGTGTAGAAAACAACATGCAAAGCTGTAATAATTCTAAATATTCAGGAAAATAAACATGAAAATGTACAGAGGTTTTGTGAGGATTTAGCAAGTAACAACACATTGTCATGAAAACATGACATGAAAACACGAAAATGGATGACAGTAGAAAGTAAAAAGGGAGGTTAATCTATACCAAGTCCATTCACTTGGATTACTTGTTTGTTGTTGTTTATTTAAAAGCTGGTTCATTCAGAAAAGATTAATTTCTCCAGAGATGGCATGCAACAGTTACCAATACTTTAATCTCTGTTTTGAAATTCCATAAATTTAGGAATACATTCCCCCTGCCCCCATGAAAGAAGCTAAAGACATTGTCATGCAATGCCTCTGAATATTTCTTTATACTTTAACCCTCAAAGCAAACACCAGAAACTGCTATAATTCAGCCAACCCAATGTATTGCCAAGTATCTATCCCACAGGACAGAAATATAATGTAAGACTACATTTTCTATTGACACATTTTCTTCCTTTTATGATGATTAGACTTTTCAGTCTTTATCACAGTAGAGTCCTGAACAAGAGTCTCACATTAACTTAAGAGCCACACTATTACTTCTATAGAAAGGTCCAAGTATGGGATCTTCTAAGAGTATCTAACTTATGTCAGAAATATAAAGATTCCTTCATTATTATTAATCCCTTTGCAAGTGGTTTAGAAAATGTATGCCACTGGTTCGTACATTTGCAATTCCCTTGTATAGTGACAGTTTTACCCATGGATTGTTTAACTAATGCAAAGATAAGTAAATCATTAGATCCTTTTAGATGCCAGGCAGCCAAGAGAAGCTTTTACAAGAATACATTTATTATGATATCATTTTCAACATGGCAGCTACAGTGAAGTACTTGCAGAACCTAATGAAAATTAGAGTGTATAAAACTGTAAAATGAACAAAAAAAAATCCCTCTCACACTTCAAATGATCAAATTGGATTAGATGATCCATTAAATGATTTTGTCTGCTGTACAAATACATCAGCCATTGTTTTATGGTTTGCTGGCACAATTTGCTGAAGAAACTAATGAATACTCTCTAAAAAGTTAATCAAAGTGGAGGTATGGATAATGAGTATACTGTGATTTTTCCACTCACAAAATGAAATTTGTAGAATTTCTTTGCAGAGAAGTATCTCAAACAGGCAGCAGATTTACTGATATTTTATTTGGCTCCTCTACAGAAAAAGATGCAATTTCAGTGTATACACAACTGCATATTTAACTGTGTACAGTTTAATATAATTAAAACAATTAAAACCATCATTCACATCTTCAAAGCATTTCTGAATGCAGAATATGAGATAATCTTGAACTGAATAACAATGTATTATTTTCTGATTTCCAATGGGCAGCACAATGCTGAATTTTGGATAATAAAGCACATGCAATATGTTGTAATAATTCATGTATTCTTTCCTATAATTTATAATCTGCTTTGGTCAATATGTATGAAACACACAACTCTAATGGGCAAGAAAGAGGAAAAATCCACAAATATAATGGTCTTGGTTTCATGCAACCCTAATTTCAAATGTCATTTCCAAGAACTCCTCTCAGTAGTTGCATTCCTGAACAAAGAGTTTAATAGGGGTGTGCCAGTAAAGCACTCTTTATATAAGTGGAGAAGAAGTGTTCTTGGGCATAATTTCCACCTACGCTAGCCACCATGACAGTTTCATGGAGCCATCCACATTTACCATGGGCCTTTTATTCCTAATCGTCTCTTTCTGTAGATTGTGTGAACAATAAAACTCAGGAAAGAATGGATTAGTGGGGACCCATTCTTTTAAAATATTAATAAATAAAATATTTACTTGTATCCCGCCTCTCCCATTTGAGGATCGAGGCGGATAACAGCAAGGAAAATTTCAAATACAAGTCACAGGGGAAAAAAATAAGGAAACAGTCCCCGAAAACCCCCACCCTCCTACCCTCCCTCCCATCAATACAAAATAATAACAATAAAAACATTTAACTGGAATAACGTCAGTTAAAACAGATCGACAAGAAGTGACAGCAATATGACAATAATGGGCAATAATAAGGGGGGGGAGTTCTTATATCTTTTAATTGGGGTTATAGAAATTAGCATATACCAGTATTAATGATAAGAGAGAATCAGCTTGGTGTAGTGGTTTGAGTGTTGGACTATGGCTCTAGAAACCAGGGTTTCAATCCCCAACTGACCATGAAAACCCACTAACTTGGGCTAGTCACATGCTCTCAGTCTCAAGGCAAAGGCAAATGTTCTCTGAATAAATCTCACCAAGAAACCCCTGTGATAGGTTTGCCTTAGGGTCACCATAAGTCAGAAATTACTTGAAGGTACACAACAACAGCAACAGCAATATACTGATGATCAAGTACATAAGGATGGTGGCAACAACTTGATAGATGGAAAGCAAAACCAAAAAAGATGATAGGGCACTAGAACTAGTAAACATTACTTCTTACATTCACCGATGCTTTCTCCAGTCAAGCTGTGGTTGACGTCTATGGGGAAGACATAAAACTGTTAATTGGGAAAAAGAAGATGATGAAGGCAGATAGAGAAAGCAAAATTAAAAAAAAACTGAGAAAGGTGTAGAAAGAAATATCATGGCAAGGTATTAGCTCAACATAGTGCAAATTCGACTTCTGAGTTCTGTTATCAGAATTATGAGTTGCTGGAGATAAGCTATTCGACAGTAATTCCTCTTTCTTCTTTAGAACAGTGGAGATATAACAGTGCAAACTTAATAATTTAAGAATCACTAAAGAAAGTTTCATAAAAACAGGAAGAACAAGACTGCTACATTTTTTATATTCTTTGAAAGAGTATACCCCTGCAGCCTGCAAAGAGAAACAAAAACTGACCAAACAAAAACCAACTAAAACCTGTTATGCAACCAGAAGCCAAGATAATTCTGGCAAAAGAGAGACTGAAAAAATAACATGCATTAAACTATTCTGTTTTTGATTATTTTAGTTAACCTACCTGGAGTTACAGTGCTGAAAATACACATATTTCAAGATGAAACATAGCAAATGGGTGTGTGTGTGTCAGAACTTGCAATGTTGCAGTGATTATAACGTTGCAGTACAATTTGATAGGTGCACCTTAATTCTTACCCTTATATAATTGCATGCATGCTCAGTGCCACAAGTGCACAAGCAGAATTGAGGGGAATAAAAACAGAGGCATATCACTTATATATTGTCTTCCAAAGGAAGCCTCTTTTGATTCAAGGCAACCCAACAGTGGTTGCATGTAAATGTGGAAGATGAAGGCCATGTCACTGCCCTACATTTATGTAAGATGGGTGTGACTGTTGCTAGTACGGGGGAAGTAGTTGCACTATAAATGGAGTGATCAACAACTGCTCCCTGCAGAGATATCCCAATCTTCTTGTAGCATGTTAAAATGAATCCAAGGCATGTCACAATTTTACCAACTTCTTATTTTGATTGTGACAAAAAGACGCTAAAATTATTTCTTGAACCAAGTTATTAGAAATGTTGCTTTTGCCATCAGTGATCTGGATCGGGTCAGTCCTTTGGTTCACATGCCCCTTTAATGTTAATTTGTCAATCTGAATCAGAATTGAGCTGTTCGTACATGTGGGTGAAAAGCCCAAATAAAAATGCTTTTGGTTGTAGTTCAAGCCAGTTTATACTGTGGGGTAGATTTTGTTGATCAGACTTTTTTTTTCTTATTGGGAGTCACAAACTGCTCCCCATTCCCCTAGGCTGGCATCCACCATTATTTGGAACTCCATCCTGGACCAAATTAGACAGCCCTTCTCGATTGGTGACAACAACCACCATTCAAAGGAGTTTGAATCTGCAGCACCATTTAGACAAGGACAGGGGGCACTCCCTCCTTGACCACACCAATTCCTTTTAGGTTTTGCGTCTCACTGCCAGACCCCTTGCTGGGGTTGGAGTTTGCAGTGGAGTGCATCTGGTCAAGGATAGAGGGATCTCCCTCCTCCAGCCATGCCTAGGCTCTCCGGCCTTTTAGATCCTTCAGCCAGACATGGCTGGACTGTCTTATTTAATGCTGGAGTGGGGCCTAGTTGCCTCACAGCACAGCAGCTTCTGAACTGTCTTTCCATGCCTGGCTTTGCTTTAGCAGAAAAGGTTAGAAAGTCAATAGAGCAAAGACTAAAGAAAACATAATTGTTTTTGTAAGTACAGTAGTTGCCAAGGCAGGAGAGAACAGATCATATATATAAGAAGAATAGAAAAATATTAGAAGAAATATTAAAGTCTTTAAGACAAAGTAAAGGAAGGGAGAGAAAAAGAAAAGTACAGCCTACTCAGCACCAATGCAGGAAAAAGATTGAGGGATGGTAGAGGTTGTTCCCTCTGGTGGCAACTCCCTCAAGTATGTTTTTACTACTGATTTGGAGCAACGAGATGGAATCAACCCATGATATAGGATGTTTCCACCTCCATCACTGGAAAACCACATTTTTTCAGGAGAAATTAATATTTCCACACAGAAAATCCTATCACCTGTGCACGCAATGTTGTTTTATGTGCAAAACAACCATGTGAAAAGTTTGCATAGGATGAGTCCTTACTATGAAGATTCTTGTCAATCCAGAATTCTACTCATCAGCGTTTTCAGCTTTGAAAAAAACCAACCCTATGTTTTCTACAATTTCTACAATATTTTTGAATATATTGTCATTATTATGCTTCTGTCACAGTATACTTCAGCCTTATACAAGACAGGGACAAATACAGGTGTGTGTGTGCTTTGTAACTTCCAATTCGGAAGAAGCCCAATTGTCCTAGTCAATTCATAGCCATGAGTAGGTAGTATTATGCATTCTTGCACACACTTTCCACATAACTTTCCAAAAGGAAAATACACATGTTGTGACCACAACAATGCCACCTTTCCTCCCCTGCAGCCTATCATACTGACTTTGCCTTTTGAAGCACCCTGAGAGCCTCAAGAGCTTGTGTGATTCATTTTATGCATTTTCACTGGTCTAATAAAGGAACCAGCAAAAATTGGACTTTGGATATCTACTTCCATATGTTCTTTACTAATTGTTTCAAAGCAGATGGAAGAACACGTACCAAGTGCCATCCCCAAGACACACACACAAAGGTAAAAGTGTAATCTATAAGAAGCTGACAGTAGAATAATCAGAAGATACAAATGGGAAGACAGGAACACCTTTCAGAAGAACATCTACTGTGATCAGAGAGGCCATCTGAGACAAATGTGGCATGCCATTATTTTAAAATGATATTTAAAGCATACCTGAGGTTCAGCCTTGTATAGAATAAAAGGTTAGCACTTGTACTAAGCCATGTATTTTCTTTCACTTTTGGAATACAATTCCTCCAAATGTCAGTTACATCATTAGCATTTAAAACAGATGTCAGCTCTCTCCCTGATGGCATGTGAAGTTCTAAATACTTCCTGGCACTTTTACATGTAAGAGAACATTTTTAAAATCCTTAAACACATATACTTTTCTGTTACTAAAGACTTCCAAACTTTGTGTTTTTGACATAAGAAATAATAAAAATTCAAGCAATGCATTTAACATGAAAGCAGGAGAGGGGAAAAAAACCCATAGGCCTTGGACCAGAGGGGATTAGTGAAGGAAGCTGCCTGTTATATGGACCTATAGAAGAAAGAAATCTCATTCCTTCTGGATCCACTATGCTCTTCATGTCTACCTCTGGGACTCCAAGAACAAAGGAATGATGATTCTAGGTTTGAGAATGAAGTGCTCCTTTGACAGTACAAGCCATTCACTCTCGGACATGGGAAAATTAATATCTATTTTAAATATGATCAGGATTCAATAGTGTCCCTGGAAGGATCAGCCAGGCAGCATGACAAAGCAAAGCAAAACAAACCCTCTTGGGCGCGTTACAGAGTGCCCAAAATGGGTGCTCTGCCAGCACTGCCTGTTGCTGCGTCCAGGAACCGCAGTGGACAAACTGCGTGGTTCCTGGATGCAACAAAAAGAAGCCACTTCTTTTTGCGCCCTGGAAGTGGTGCCGTGAGTTGCTAGTCGCACACTCATGGCGTCATTTCTGTCACACAACATGTGGATGCTAGGCGTCCGCGATGTCAAGATGGTGGTGCCTGTGTAGCACAGGCGCCGCCATTTTGTACGTCCCCAGGATGTACTAGGGTTGGGGCGTCCAGAATGGACACCTTTTCCTAACCCTACTACGTCCTGGGGACGTACTTTATGCCTGTGTGGAACGGGCCTCAGTTGCTTGCTCACTGGTGCAACAACAGTATAGCCTAGCTTCTGATTTCTAACTACAGTGGACCCTTATTATACGCTGGGGTTTGGTTCCAGGAATCCCCGTGAATAACAAAATCCGTGTATGTTCAAGTCCCATTAAATTTAATGACATAGCAAAATGGTGTCCTTTATTTAAAAAAAATGTAAAATCAAGGTTTGATATTTGAAATTTATACTTTTTTTCAACATTTTCAAACCGTGGATGCTTGAATCTGTGTATAAAAATCCATGTATAAGAAATGCCAACTTTACATTAATTGACTCAACAGCTACTTTGCCATTTAGGATTTGACAAACTGGACCTCAATTCTTGGCTAATCTTTATGACTGACTCACAGTGCTCTGGCTCTAACTAGAACACCAAGAAAGGGACAACAGCCTTGATTCTGAATGTCTGGAGCCCAGAATCAGAAAGGGAGCGGGATTAAGTCTCAACTCCAAGGCTGAACAACTGTGAGAGATGGTTGGAATGCAAATTCCATACTCCATCACTGACTATGCTGTCTAAGGTTGACAAGTGTGATCCAGTCTAACAATATCTGGAGGGCTACCACTGTTCATCCCTGCTCTACCACAAAGATACCAACACACGATTATAGGCAAAAGTAAAATTCCAGAATTGCACTGTTGCATAATTTGGTATGGTAGTCACTACTTCTAGTGCACAGGGATAGATGTTACAGTGATCAACATAGCTGTAACTTCAAGACTGAGCAGTACAAGGTGTTGGTTATCACCTTTAAAGCCCTACATGGCTTGGGTTCAGCTTACTTGCAGAAATGCCTCCTTCCCTATAATTCACCCTCCACACTCAGGTCCAGCCGAAGAGGACCAGGTTGGCTGTGGTTTCGCAGAGGACCTTTTCGTCGGCTACTCTGAAACTGTGGAATTACCTGCTGAAGGAGATCCGTTATATTACCACCCTTGCTGCCTTTAGGCCATCAAGATGGATCTCTTCCAGCAGGCCTTCCCAGACTGACCTCCCATTAAAAGATAACCCCATCCGCCCCTAGTTGTTCTACTCCAGTAGTCCATCTTTTAATTGTTTTATAACTAATTTTAATCTTGAACTTGTAATTTGATTGTTTTATTTTGATGTTGGTGGAGGATTGGGTTGTGTAATTTTGATTATGTTCTGCTGTGTTTTTACTTCTTTTTACTGTAATCCGCCTTGATCCATAGGGATATTTATTATTATTATTATTATTATTATTATTATTATTATTATTATTATTATTGATGCAAGAATACCCATCAGCTTATTTTGGAAGTTTGAACTACCACAGAAGGGGGAAGGTAAGTTGTTTAGTAAGGCTTCCAAACTACAGATATAATATATGAAAAGTCAATTCTCACAGGCAAAAACAAATAATTTAACATTGTGAAGTTGAAGGCTTTCATGGCCACCATCCATAGTTTTTTGTGGGTTGTTCGGGCTGTGTGGCCATGTTCTAGCAGAGTTTCTTCCTGACGTTTCGCTAGCATCTGTGGCTGGCATCTTCAGCACAAAATAATGTTCTGCACAAAATAATGTTGTTTTCTCATAACGAAAATTATTTTCTGCTCAGAAAATGTGGCTTTCTTGGAGGGGGGAGGAATGCAAATAATTTTTTGTGCACAGTATGTCCCAAACTACAAAAATACTCATCAACTAGGATTCTTTATGTCAGGATTTCCTGACACTCAAGAAACCCAGTTTTGATCATTTTGATCATTTTTAAATAGTCTTCACTCCCCTGTTCCTAACATGCACATGTAGTTCCTTTGTCACATAGATACTGAACCAGGTTCATGGAGTTCCTTTTAATTTATTAGTCAGGCACCAAGAGTGGGGAAACTGTGTCCTATCAGCTACATGACCCCACAACACTTCCACCCCAAATATGAAAAAAAAAAATCATTTTCCAACACAGATTTCCTCTATAGACATGCAAAACAGTTTTTCCACATGACCCAGCTGTTTTAGGTCCAAGATAACCTTTGTTTTAAACAGTAATTGGAAAGGAATTTGACTTCTATTTCATTTCCTGGTTGCTGCCATACTACAGAATGAATGCAGTTTGACAGTTTTAACTGACATGGCTCCATACTATGGAATCCCAGAATTTGTAGTTTGTTGTGGCACCAGAGCTCTCTGAAAGAGAAGTCTAAATAGCTCATAAAACTGCAAATGCCACCCTGACAGACTAGAATCTGAGCAAATGGGAGCCCTGAGCCACACATTTGTACATTGTAATACAGCTTGCCAGAGCTGCCAAGTTACTACTGCAAAAGTGTGTACTGGGAAGATTTCATGAAATGCAATAGAAATAAAAACTTTTAGATGTCAGTTGGTCACACAGAGCCTTCTGTAAAGCAATCAACCATTCCTCAGTAAACCATTTCCCATTCCCTTGGCATTGTAGGGAACAAAATAAACAATGCAGTCATTTTCCACAATTAGTTCATGTGATGCCATGTTTGTTTCCTTAGGCATAGAACAAAACATATTAAAATATTAGGATTGAAAATACATTCCTTTATTTATATTAAATCATATTGATATTAATTTATGTTTATCTATTGTTCCCTGCATATAAGTATCAAGCACACTATAAATGTACATCCAGGCAGATTTAAAAGTCTCAGATTTTATTCCTGTACTTTCTGATTTTATACTGGTTTTAAATAAACTAACCTAGGATATGGTATAAAAAGTCTCTGTTCATATTGGGAGCAGACCGACAGTATTGTAGGATAAACAAAGCATGTGTGGAGCTCCAAAATAAAATGGAAAAGAATAGACACAAAACCTGGAAATGTCTAATCTTTTAAATCAGTCTGGATATACCGTTAGATAGTAATAACTTCTAATATTCATTTTAACTATTGCAAAGAAGGAACATAGGCAAAGTTGCAAAACTATTGCCCCATTACATTAACAATTTCCCTGCCAAACTCCACATCATTTAACTCACAGGTATGGGCTACCTATGCATGCTTGATTTTTTTGGCAATGAGGACGTTACAGCCCTTATCTCCCCTAAAAATATCTTCTTTCTGATCCAGCAACTGGTACTCTTTTCCTAGCAATTCCTCCGCTTAAGCAAACCTTCCTTGTCTTTAATGTATCCAGTGAATTCACCTCTGATCCCACTACTGATTATTAACTGTCTTCTTCTCATCTCTTTTCTTGGCATTTAATGGCTATGCTTCTGTCTCATATTCCAGAAGTTCTCTCTGGCTTTGCTCAGACGTTCCCTCGGGCTTTTGGCAGTTCCTTGCAGGCCTCCTAGCAGCCTTATTCTCTGCCACATGTGTCCAACTGGATTTGAGAGTAGAGCTTTTCAAGCTCTGTTCCTTTGCTAGATATTCCTCACCATCCAGCTTTCATGGAAAGTTGAATATTGCCCAATCAATATTGCAGTTTGGATCATCTGTACCATTGTAAACACTTGAAACAGAACAAGTCTGACAACCACTTCTGGCAGTTAATTAAAACACAGCAACAGCCAAAGCACCACTCACCTATGTACATTGCAGTTTTCAAACACATTCTTTCATTAAGATTTTCTTCTTCTTCCTGCTACTCATTAAGGGTAAATTGGGAAAACTTATTTGTTTTATATTAAAAAAAAAAACAACCTTTCATGTATTTACACTCTTGAAATTGATGAGTTTGAACTTCAGTTTCTTCAGCAGACAAAATAAACTTTTTAAAAAGGCACCTAATTTATCTTGTAAGCTAAGTGGTATATTATAAAGGACGATGTGGGCAGCTGTTGGTGTCACAGTAACAAGTGAAACATCTCCCTCCCAGAGCTTCAAGGCCCTAGGCCAGAAGTCTTGCTTACATTTAATCATACTTTTTCTTCTTCATATCATAGAAGAAAAATAAGATGTCTCTACTGGCAAACATTTCCATTTTGAAGAGCTGCAAGAATCACAAACTACATTAAGACTACGACTGCATCTGCACTGTAGAAATATTGCAGTTTGACACCACTTCAACAGCTATGGTTCAAACTCTTGCACATTTTTTTTAAAAAAAAACTGCCGTTAATAAAGTGTCAGGTAGAAGAAAGCAAACATAAATTCTGTCAAAATTACAGGAACTTTTGACATGCCATTTTCTTTCATACAAGTTTCTTGGGTGGTAATGAATTCCAATTTTGAGCCCAATCAGAAAATTGACAAATTCACATTTCATCTCCATAAGAAGATAAATGTTATTAGAGATGGGGGGAGGCAAGCTCTGGGAGGCTGTGGCAGTTTGCCTTTTCCAGAGCCTGCTGGGAACGGCAAGAATCCATTCTATCCTCCTCTTCCTGCTGCGTTCATAGAATCAGAGTTGAAAGAGACCACAAGGGCCATCCAGTCCAACTCCCTGCCATGCAGGAACTCTCAGTCAAAGCAAACTCGACAGATGGCCATCGAACCTCTATTTAAAGACGTCTGAGGAAGTGTGTTCTACTGTTGAACAGCACTCACTGTTAGGAAGTTTTTCCTAATGTTGAGGTGGAATCTCTTTTCCTGTAGCTTGCATCCATTGCTCTGGGTCCTAGTCTCTGGAGCAGCAGAAAACAAGCTTGCTTCCTGCTCAATATGTCATTCTTTCAAATATTTAAACAGGCCTAACATATCACCTCTCAACCGTCTCTTTTCCAGGCTAAACATCCCCAGCTCCCTAAATCGTTCATCACAGGTCACGGTTTCAATAACTTTCACTATTTTAGTCACCCTCCTTTGGACATGCTCCACTTTCTAAACGACCTTTTTGATTTGTGGTGCCCAGAACTGGACACAATATTCCAGGTGAGGCCTGACCAAAGCAAAATAGAATGGCACTATTATTTCCCATGATCTAGAGACTTTACTCCTATTGATTCAGCCTAAAATCGCATCGGCCTTTTTAGCTGCTGCATTGGAGTGGTGACTCAGGTTCAACTTGTGGTCTACTTGGAATCCTAGATCTCTTTCACATGTATTTTCATTCAGGCAGGTGTCCCCCATCCTATATCTGTGCATTTCATTTTTCTGCCTTAAGTGCAGTACCTTACATTTCTCATTACTTGAATTTCATTTTGTTACCCTTGGTCCATCTTTCTAGTCTATTCAGGTCATTTTGAATTTTGGTCCTGTCCTCTGGGGTATTAGCTACTCCTCCTAATTTGGTGTCATCTGCAAATTTGAGAAGTATGCTCCCAAGTCTTTCATCCAAGTCATTGATAAAGATGTTGAATAGCACTGGCCTCAGGACAGAACTCTGTGGGACCCCACTGGTCACTTCTCTCCAGGATGCAAAGAAGCCATTGTTGAGTACCCTTTGGGTTCAGCTGGTCAACTATTTGCAAATCCATGTAACAGTTACCTTGTCTAACCCACATTTTACAAGCTTATTTGCAAGCATGTCACGAGGGATCTTGTGAAAGGCCTTGCTGAAATCAAGATATACTACATCCACAGCATTCCCTTCATCTACCAAGCTGGTAATTTTATCAAAAGAGGGGATCAGATTTGTCTGGCATGACTTCTTTCTCTGAAACCCATGTTGACTTTTTGTGATTATGGCATTCCCTTCTAGATGTTCACAGACACTCTGTTTAATGATCTGCTCTAGAATCTTTCCTGGTATTGTGTTGGACTAACTGGACAATAATTGTTGGAGTACTCTTTTTTCCCTTTTTGAAGATGGGGACAACGCTTGCCCTCCCCCAGTCTGCTGGGACTTCTCCTGATCTCCAGTTCTCAAAGATTATTGCTATTGGCTCCAATATTACATTTCTCAGTTATTTTAATACCCTTGGATGTAGTTATCTGATCCTGGAGACTTAAATTCATTTAGATTAACCACATATTCTTGTACTATCTCTTTACTTATTCTGTGCTGAAATTCCCCTTTTCTGTCCTCTGCTCCATTATCATCAAGTTGACCACCATTTGCCTTTTCTAAGAAGACTGAAGCAAACAAGGTGTTGAGTTATTTTGCCTTTTCTCTATCCCCTGTTCGCATTTTGCTATCTTCTCCATGGAGTGGCCCTACCATTTCCTTCTTCTTCCTTTTCCTGAAGACATACCCAGAAAAGCCCCTTTTGTTGTTCTTAACCTCTCTAGCGAGCCTGAGTTCATTCTGCGCTTTAGCTTTTCTGACTTTACCAATACACAGGCTTGCTATTTGTTTAAATTCCCCTTTGGTGTTTTCCCCATTTTTCCATTTCTTATACATGTTCCATTTAAAACTTAGCTCACTTGAAAGTTCCTTAGTCATCCATCCTGGTTTCCTGAGACACCTCCCATTTTTCTTTCTCATTGGAACTGTTTTAATTTGTGCCTTCAATATCTCCCTTTTGATATACTCCCATCCGTCTTGAACTCCTTTCTCTTTTAGTATTCCTGACCATGGGATCACCCCCAGTATTTCTCTAAGTTTGCTAAAATCCACTCTCCTAAAGTCTAGAATGTGTGTCTGACTATGTCTGGCTTCTCCGTTCCACTGTATAACAAACTCGAGGAGAACATGATCACTCCCACCAAAGGATCCCACCTCTTGCACCTTATTCACAAGGTCATATCTGTTGGTTAGGATCAGATCTAAAGTTGCAGACCCCCATATTGCCTCTTTCACATTCTGGAAAATGAAATTGTTTTTGAGGCAGGTGAAGAATTTGCTAGACCTTGAGGATTTGGCTGAGTTTGAATTCCAGCTAATACAGTCAACTCTCCTTATCCATGGATTTTTTTATCCACAGATTCAAACAGCCACAGCTTGAAAATATTCAGAAAAAGCATAAATTCCAAATAGCAAACCTTGATTTTGCCATTTTATATAAGAGGTACCATTTAGTTATGTCATTGGACTGAATGGGATTTGAGCATCCACAGATTTTGTTATCCATGGGGATCCTGGAACTCAACCCCAGCGGATAACAAGAGCCCACTGTATATAAAATGATAAAATCAAGGTTTGCTTTTTGGGAAGCCATGGATAAGGAATCTGTGGATAATAATGCCCATAAAACAAAGTTTATGAATATTGAACCATCAGAAAGCAAGGATATACTATCTAATCCACCCACGAAAAAGTTTTAGGTTTTGGAGTAGTTTGGATTTTAGAATTCAAGATAAAAAAGACTCAATTTGTATATGTATTTTTAAAATATTGTTTAAAGATTAGCTCTTTAATTCTCTTTTAATGATGTCTTTTTGTACTTTTCTACCTTTATCTTGATTTTAATTGTAAGCCTGCGTGAGTCACAGTTTTGGGCAAAAGGTGAGTTACAAATAAATTTAATGTGATAGTAAACATTCTGAATTATTTGTGAACAAAAGCTAGGACAAAACAACATTTTGAGGGCTGCAGAAAAAGGAAGCATTTAAATCCGTCCTAAACTTTGTTGTATCTTCTTGATAAAAACTTTGAACATACTGACTGTTTTCTTCTTCCCCTTAATATTACATTTTATGCAAAGCAGAAAACCAACAGTATGCTCAGTTCGGAGCTACTGAAATAAAAACCAAAAATACAACTCTGCTATTGAGAAATAAAGTGAGATCCATCAAGGTTATGATCCATGGAGGCTGGATCAGGATAACAAACAACAAACTGAACACTCCAATAAATCTTTCCAATCTTTTCAGCGAGCTTATAGTGTAAATTTGTCACCAAAGTTAATCAGATAACTAGCATGGCCGTGAGATCTCTCGCTCTTTATGCTGTTCAAACGTGCTTCAGTAATGATTTTTCCTGCCCTTTGTACCTACTAAATGAATGATGAACAGATATTAAAGTGCATCTTGGTGCCATTATTTATGTAGCCTGTTTCACATAATGCACGCTTAATTAAAAATCAGCCGTGTAATTATGAAGCCTATGAAGGAAACAACAAAAGCCATTCAAGGAATAGCGTTAAACAGTTAATTAGATTTTCCTCCTTTCAGGAATAAAATGTGAGGGGGGCCCTTTATATCCATATTTAATGTTCCCTTTAGAAATTATAATGGCAACTACCAGAGAAAATCATTCAGACCATCAGTTGTTGGTATTATCAGGGGAAAAAAAAGTATTTTTAGACCTTGGAGATTATCGCACTGGGTTCTGAGAACGTTCTGATCACGTGATGAGAACGGGACGCATTTGAGTATACCGCACGTATGTGTTCCAATCGGGTTCTCAGAACGCTTAAATGTGTTCCAAATGTGTTCCAGGAGAGAACGGATTTGAATGTGTTCTGAATGTGTTCCCAGAGAGCTGAAACGTGATGAAAACGTTCCAAGAGAAGTGTGTGCGGTATTCTTATCCGTTCCCAAATCCGTTCCGTCCTTCCTCCGTCTCCTGATTGGCTGAAAGAATGCCCTTCTCTTTTAGTCCTCCAAAGTCCTAGAGCGTACTAATTTTTTATTTGCTCTCCCATGTATGACGTGCCCCCGTCTTAGAGAAAAGGATTTTATCCTATTCTCTGCATACACACACACACACGTGTGTGAGGTTTTTTTTTCTGTGCACGGGCAGAAAAAAGCAGAAATGGAGACATTAAATGACATAATGCATAGCAGTAAGTATCACAGGTTGCATGTTTGCAAACTGTTACCGAGTCGCAAAAGCAGAGGATACAAGTGTCTCCGGAATTGTCACAGAGTGACTTATGTCGCCAGCATATTGCAATGTGTTTAGACATATTTATCTCTGGAGTTGTGTAAGTGACCCATCTCTGTTGTGTGTTGGCACAATACACCATGATATCAGGGGGCTGGTGTTTAAAGGACATCTGGGGTCCGCGGATGCAGTGACCCCGAGGGCTGCACAAGGAAAAGGGGGGAAATTTTCTGAGCGGGGGGGGAGACCTGAAGGTTTACGTGTTTTTTGTCTTTTTAAAACCTCTTTTGGGCTCAGAGGATTTCGGTCTGGGCTCCCTGCGTGCTTATGACAGATGGGGCTTTTTCCATCTCAGCTTTGGGGCTTCTCCTCCCCCTGCAGATGATTGACAGAGGAAAGGGAGGCATTTAGGGGCGAATTTAGACTGGGGATTGGTTGTTCGGGGTCACATGTACGGGGACAAGGAGACTATTGGATGGCCGGGTTTTGGGTACTGAAGCCATGGAGGCCATCATGGATGAGGGGTGCTGGAATGCTGGGAAATATATGCAAATTAGCTTTAAATTTTGGACAAAACGAGCTCATAACAACAAAAGGAGCGGGTTGCTGGCACCAGGACAAACGGTATAGGATCGACCATAGAAAGAGATGTCATAGAGCAAGGAACGGCGATTCTCGCCATGACACGAAAGACAGTGGAAATGTGTGGGGTCTAGGGTGCTCTTGATGCCAAATTGCTCAGTCGTGGCTCCTGTGATGGGAGCTCGACATGCCGCTGTATGCTGTTATCCTTGTAGGTGACACACAGACATGAAAGGAGTTCCTTTCAGCGGACAGTATTCTGGAGCACCAGTAAAGCCTCTCATGAGATGCTCTACTGGCTGTCAGAAGACCGCTGGTCATGACTCTGTTCTCATAGTGTGTGACCTACAAGGATGACAGTATATTTTGGCCTGCACAAAAAGGGGCGGGGAACTTCCCCGCCTCACATTCTGGTGAAAGAAAAGAAATAGAAAAAAAAACCCTTCCCTCCCCAGTGTCCCCTGAAGGTCTCTTCCATTTTGGGAGAAAGGGAGGGGGCCATGTAGAAATGCATGCAAGGCGGAGTTTCCCACACTATAGACATCCATGGAGGGTGTGCTGGGGATTGGCAGCATGCTGGCTAATATGCAAAAAGATCTTGTTCTTTGAAAAGCATGAGCAGCCTAAAGAAGAGTGTTACCTAAGCCAAAATTACATCTCAGGAAGTGGGTTTATGTGTAATGTTGACCATGGTTTTCATTGCTGGCTGGTACAATTATTTTCAAAGAACTGTTCTCCCTCCAGCATGTTAAAAAAGGGATCATTTCTGGATTTCAGGAATTATGTTCTTTTTCATCAGTAATCTGTAATGTATTACAGATATTATTTCATAATCTGAATTTAACTAATTTTACTATTTGTTTAGAGTACTGCACAGTTTGCCACTCAAAACTTACCATTGCTGATGGATCATCAAGCAACCATGTATATCAACACTCTCTGCCTGGATATTATTATTATTATTTTTATAACTGTGAAGCTTTATTTGCCAAGTGCTTACAGTGTACACAGCAATGTATTTCCATTGTTTTTAATTGGGATAATTTTTTATTTTGTAGAACATTTCTACTTGCATGAATAGAATAACATGTATGGCCACTCACCATTCATTTTTGATTGTTTGCATGAAAACACTTCTTGGTCACAAAGTACATGTAAAGGCTGTGAAACAGAAGCAGTATGATGTGGGCTAACTTTACAGGGGCCTACTGGTAATATGTCATACCACCTTCTACCTTGAATGTTTGGAATGATAGCTTTTCAGAGCTAAGCGAATTAGCAATATGGAAAAATGTTGTTCTGTTAACTCTATCTTTATGAAACTATATACCTTTCATGCTCTTGGCAGTGTGTATTTCCTGTACTTTGTGGCATGATATTCAAGAAATTATCAATCTGCCAGTCTGAACAGGTATTTTTATATAGAAGTACAGGACACTACTGTTAAGCATGGCAACAGATGCGAGTTATTAAATATAAATAGCATTTATTACACTTCAACGAAATTAAACAAAACAATCTTCTCAAAACGTGATAACAAACAAAAGATTACCCACAAATTGGGGAATAAAAATTGGTAAAAATAACTCTGGTTCCCTTGGAACAATATTCTTGTACCATATCCAACTTTGGATGCAAGTCAACAAAAGGTTTAATAAAAAAAAACATAACAAAATAGTAACAATAACATTTCTGTATAAAATTAAGTGTTGGATGTGTTTTCCAGCTTCACTTTAACAATGTTCTCTAATTTCTTCATTCGTCTATCCATTTTCTGAAGGACTCCAACAATTTTTCTGTTAATGTTTAGTTGAGTCTTCAAGGAAGATTGCACTGTACAGAAAAAAGAAATATACGAATAGCATTTAATAAGACAGTTTATTGCAATGTATTCTCTGTTTAACACAATATTTTCTTATATTTCTTGCTATTTACTGTCTTTTAAGTTACGTTTTCGTTATATTAAGGTTTTTGGTATATAGATATATGTTATTAATAGAAACTTAATGCTTATATGATCACCACTCTTTTTTTGAAATAGACAATGCATATTTATTTAAATTCACCTGATTGTTGAAGTTCTGCCAGAGTTTGGGTTTCTTGCAAGATGTCACTTGCTGCAAGGATTCCTGGTGGTCCCAATTGGTTTGCACTTGTGCCAGGTTCATCAGTAACATCTGCATTTTGATCCATATAAAAAAGTAAAGAGATAACTAAATCAGAAATTGTGCATTGACCATAGTAAGAATACTCTAGAAAAAGTGTAGGTCGATAATACAACTAAAAATGTAGGACATTAAAATTTCTCCATCTTTTTGCAGATAGAATACATAAGAATACAGAGTGGCAATGCTGTTGTCTAATATTTTAATCCTCCATATCTACACCCATCTATCCCTTCCTATCTTGGAAAGGCATGGCGACCTCAGGGATGGTAGTCCATTTCTGTATTGTTTTCTTTTGGAAACTTATAAGGGAAATAGCATAACATGACATTATAGTGACTGTCTTTAGCAACTGTTCCTTATGGCTACAACACTGGGAGAATTCCATGGCATACCATGCAACAATGAGCCTTTACTTGTAAAGCTACAAACTTACCCGAGGGATTTTTTTCCTGTGAGGCATGGTTCCCGGCCATAAGCCACAGCTCTTTCATTTGGTTGAAGAAGGGTGGTTGTTTTTCTTTGGGGGGTGATGGCCCAAAATTATTCACACTGTCCAAAAAGGTATCACGCGTTTTTTTGAACTTCATGAATACCTCTTCGACGGTGCGGTTGTAGCCATGCATTTTTAAATGCGCTGCTACCTCTCTATGCACAGGAAGAATGGGCATAGAACGGGACCTCATGAGCATCTTTAATTTTCCGCTCCCCCTAACACTTCTAAGGAGCAGTTCTATCTCCTTATTTGCCCACGTGGAACCCTTCCTACGCGCCATCACTGCTTCCCAAGAACTTCGGCCACTCTGCAAAGGTCCAGCGGGAAGATGGATTTGCTACGTCATCACTGTGCAGGGATTCTTGGCGCGAAAATATAGACTTGCGCCCCCTAGTGCTTTTACTGCTGTGCAGGGAGTTTGGGAGTGGAGAGAGCCAGCAGCAGCAGCTAAGTGATACCGCAGACGTTTGATTCACAACCTCTATAATTAGATTGCAGACAGCATTATTTTATATTTGCTGTCATTAGGAAAGCCATGGATAGCCATGCAGTGACCGAAAGTGGTGCCTCCACACAAGCAAGGGGGAGGGTGTGGAGTGCCAATGAAGTTTTGGCCTTATTAGAAATATGGAAAGAACAAAAATTGCAGAACAAATTAAAAAAGAATTATAGAAATTTGGATATTTTTAAGGATGTAGCTGATGAAATGGCAAAGAAAAACCATGTCAGATCTGCAGAGGAATGCAGAAGCAAATCCAAAAAAATGAGATTTGAGTATAGAAAGGTTGTGAAACATAATCAGAGAAGTGGAAGCAACCCTATTACATGTCCCTTTTACAGGGAACTAGAGGAAATCTTTCATGGGGATGTTAGCATCACCCCTCATAGGTTATCCCGAAGTCTTGATTTTGAAAGGGAGGGTGAAACCACAAATGTGACCGAGGAAACCGCATCCACCTCCATGGCTAACACAGGCGATGGAGGCACCCAGGAAACAACTACCAGACAAGACAGTGATGAAGGCAAGTAGCCCATCTGTAATGCCCGATCATTTCTGCTATGTGCGTGACAACATTATTATTTTTTTAAAATAACAAATGCTTTACTCTTTTTTTCCCCTTGCATTTTTCAGATTCTGATGACACTTGTCTCGATGACACTATCATTAATATTCCTTTCACCATTTTGGAAAGTGGACCTACGCAAATAGCAGGTAGTAGTATATAAATTTATGCCAATTTCTGGATCTATGTTGTGGTAATAAATATAGTGAACCTGTATAAGTGTTCAAAATAAATAACGTTTGTGTTTCATGGTACACTTTGAAGGTGCGACTGGAGAACAATTGGGACACTTGGAAAGACGTGCAGATGGTACCAGCGGTGGAACCGATGGTAGGTAGTATCTGCTTCTCTAAGAAAATTCCTTGTCTAAAACCCATAACATGATGCTAACATAAGAAATACATTTCCTTACTGTGGGCTTAATCTATTTTCTCAATTTTTTTAATTTCAGTACGTAACGATCCCGATGAGGAACAGGAACAACCCAATGTATTGCTGTCTCCTGGAACAAGACTGCGATCAAACAGGAACAGGAATCGTCGCGCCAGAAGAGGAGAACATATTGCGCGCACTATAATGCAGAGTGCTAGTCGAGAGGCCCAGCTTACCCGGAGAACACAGGAACGGTTCATGGACATTGTTCACGACAGCATGAAAGACTGTAGGAGGACAGAAATGGAACTTGTAAATATTATGAAGGAAGATGTTAGGAGAAGTGCACAGGACAGACAGAGAATGTTGCAGTACATGGAGACCATGACTGAACTGTACCGGAGGAAAGTAGATCATGAATGTTCACTTCCAACGGGACAACATGTTTCTGTCGCCCAAGGAACTATGCACACATCATTCAGGGCATCTCCGGGTGATATTCCTCCCTCAACACCAGGCCCAGCTGTATGTACAGATTTTCAGGAGCAACCATCCACATCGTATGTTGGTGGGCAATTTCAAGGGAACAATTCCCCTGAACTCTTTGATGAACTTCCTCCTGCTTATGCTCCTGATGGTTGTCCTGTCACTCCTA
The DNA here is from genome assembly GCF_019175285.1 of Sceloporus undulatus. Taxonomy (NCBI): domain Eukaryota; kingdom Metazoa; phylum Chordata; class Lepidosauria; order Squamata; family Phrynosomatidae; genus Sceloporus; species Sceloporus undulatus. The sequence goes on from NC_056525.1 coordinate 117,557,679, forward strand.
CTAGTAACATTCTAGATGATGACAACACAGTAAAGAACATCAACAGGGATGTTCAGAATGTTGTGGAAGTCACTGATCCCCCTCAGAATGAAGGCTGCATTGGAACCGTGCAATGTGTGAGCAATGCTGGAACATCTTCCTTGCAATGCGCGGTTGCACCTCAACAAAAACAAAATAAACCATGCAGTTCTCGTACTGGGAGGATAATCAAGAAAAAAAAAATATTTTCCCCATAAGGGAAAATATTTATAGGGAAAAGGTTCTGTTTGGAAACCTCACAAATGTTTCTGAATTCTATGTTTACCCTGTTATGTGCCCGAATAAAGAGGGACTTTAACCATTTCTCCTTGAACCACATTAAAATTTACTTTCCCTGTTAAGGAAAACGTTTGTATGTCACCATGTGCATATGGATATGTTCTCACATAATGTATATACTGTACAGTTCATATCAATGCCTGCTTTCCTTACATAATGGAAAAGAAGTCACCAGACATTTTTTTTTGTAAATAGAAAAGATATTTATTCGTGTTTAAAAATGTGAAGTTATAATGTTGACAAAATACAGCTTTGTTATCTGCAATTGGTCTGCCATCCTTAATATACTTAAACATTTCCACAGCAATAGCAATATTATACAGCAATGGTTTCTAGAACAGCCTTCCTTTTGATTTTAAAGTTTGGTATTATCCTTAAGGTCTTCACAGTCTAACATTGCAATGGTAGGGACCATGATGTATTATTAGAAATGTAATATATACAATCCATTGTTACACCATTGTTTTCCTATATTCCCAAAAATGATATTTGAAACATCAATATAGCAATTGTTTAACACTACAAAATAGATTTCCAAAATTTGGGTAAACAATGACACTAATCTATAACAGTCGGGTATTTATAACCCACAATAATATATACACCAGTAGCAGAACCCGATTGGAAAAAAAAAGGTAAAAGAAAAAAGATTCTAAAGTACCGTGATTCAACATTGCCGTCTTGTAAAGTTATTCACATGTTGTACAAGACACCTTGTCAAACGCATGTATTTCAACATTAATAGATTGATACAAAGGTAAACCAAGAAAAAAACTTTTTGAACAGATCAATGCTGTTGGCCTAACCGAGGTGATGTAACAAAACATCAAATAATGTCAGTTTCTGGTGTTACCGACCCAAAATAATGCTAGTTACTGCAGATCTTACAGCTTGACCCTCTTTTTTGTGATCGGTAGAGTGTCCTCTGGTGTTATTTGCGAAAGCAGGGAGGACAATTTTCGCAGGCGGTTCAACATCGGGATCAAGGACTTCTCCCCTTGTCTCACAAATATTGTGCAGGATGGCACATGCTGTAACCACAGAGATAAAATTTTCCTCTTTCACAGTTAGTCTACCAGAAAGACAACCCCACCTAGATTTTAATCGCGCAAAACATCTCTCCACCACGCACCTTGCCTTACAATGGGCAGTGTTATAAGCAAGTTTGTCAGGTGTTAATTCTCCACGATATGGTGTCATTAGCCATTTCCTGATTGGGTAGGCACCATCCCCTATAATCAGTGGTGGAATGGCTACATCGTGGACATGCAGGGTGGGATTTCCGGGCACAAAACAGCCTTCATCCATCACTTCACAGATAGCGGAATTTTTAAAGATGTGGCTATCGTGCGACCTCCCACAATTCCCTACTTCTATGTCGATTAGCCTTCCACTGTGGTCTGTAGTTGCTTGCAGAACAATTGAAAATCCCTGCTTGCGGTTGATGTATTCCTCTCTGCGTCCCAGCGGTGGGCAAACAGAGATATGAGTGCCATCAATAGCTCCTATGCAGTGTGGGAATCCAAGTCTCTGAAATCCATCCATAATCTGAAAAAAGGCAAAGGTATAATAAATTTGGGATATCAGAAAAAGGGGGAAAATATATTTCATATCAGATAATGCATTATTATTATCATTATTATTATTATTATTGTTATTGGTATATGAAACTGGGATCACAGAGACAAAAGCATAACAAGGACAATAGAAATTATTATGTTTTATATACCTAGAACACACTGAAGGGGAATCCAGATGTTACTTGTTCACATATCAACTCTTACAAACATATCAAGATACATTTTTCCAGATTTGCAAACCACAACAGCACAGCTGGATAAGAGAGAGGCCAGCAGCAGAGATGCACCTCCAAAGTGCATGCTGCAAGCCTAGGACCACCCCCCCAGCACATCTGGATAAGAGAGAGGCCAGCAGCAGAGATACACCTTTGAAATCCATGCCCCAAGCCCAGGACCATTAACCCACCCCAATAATTGCAAAGGTGATTGAAAGCCTTTCTTTTTTTCCCACACAAGAAAAAGGCAGGATGTAAACATATCTTTATGGTATTACATAAACAAAATCTATATATCTGTAGATATGAATTAATGCATTTGCACCCAGAAGTCTTAGGTTTAAAAGTAATATTGATACACACCGTGTGGTAGTTTCCAAGCTGGATAGTTTTCCTCAGCAGCAGCTTCTCCATAGCAAGGCACACCTCGATGGCAATTTCTGCAGCTGTGGATATTCCAACCTCAAAACGGGAAGCCGCCTTCCTATACATCAGAGGGCTTGAGAGCCACCAAATAGTTAGGGCCACTCTCTTCTCCACCGGGATAGGACTCCGGAATCTAGACTCCCCACGCTCCAGCTCTGGTCTTAAGATGTTAGCCAGATCAAAAAGGGTTTCTTTAGACATGCGGAAGTTAGAAACCCACATGTCGTTATCCCATCGCTGGAGGACTTCGTCACTCCACCAGTTGGTCCGCTCCCGGGGTTGTTGCCACCAACGTGGGATGCGAGGCCAGGTCGCCATCCATGCCAGACAACTGGATATATCTAGATTGCCGCTGGCAGTCATAACTGCAATCTTACTCAAAGCAGCCCTCCGGCGCGAAATGAGGACAAGCGATTTGGCAATGCGACTCATTCTTCTCCTTCTTTGCTCTTCTTCTTTCTCTACCATGCTCACAAGATCAAAAAATGCTTTCTCCGACGCCATCTTTACACCCCACAAGGAAGTCATCGGACGACTTCCGGGTCAAAACAACCACAGAGTGGCGACGTCATTGGTAAACCGCCCACAAGATCTAATACGCATGCGCTATAGCAAACCGTTCTCAGAACGGTTTCAAGAAAAAGGAATCCCAGTGCGGTAAACTGCCGTTCTGATCCCGTTCTGATCACGTTTTGATTTCTAATGCGGTAAAATCCGTTCCAGGAACGTTATCATCACGTGATGAGATGGAACGTTCTCAGAACGCAGTGCGATAATCTCCCTTCTTTTTTCTGGTATAATGCTTTGTGAAATTAAGCTAAGTTGACCAACTGTTTACCACTGCTTCAGCACTTTCCTGTGATGAACAAGATAGTAGCTTGCAATACACCACTTCTGACATATGTAATGTTGCAAGTTATAGCATAGGCCACTTGATGTGTTATGTGAAGAATCACATTCCTGTCAAAGATCTGATGGGCACATTTCAGTTCATGCATCCCAGAATTTCTATGGAATGGCTACAACCTGCTTCTGAAATCATTATGCTGATGAATTGTGAGGAACAGCTCAGAAACCAAATAGTGCACATTTAGAAAATGCACATAGACAAATGTGCCCAAGTCAGATTTGCTCAAAATGCTGCTTTAGCATGCCTTTAGTCAATGAATATGTGATTAAGCATTGCATTCAGTTTAACACATGCAAACTGAAAAGCATACATTAAGGAGTGTTCAGTTTATTGTTTGTTATCCTGATCCAGCCTCCATAGATCATTTTTAGATGACGAAAATAATCCAGGTAGGATCTGATTTGAATCTTTATTGTTCCTATACATTCTGAATGTATCTAATGAGGCTTTTTTTTTTGGGGGGGGGGAGATAATTGGTGTTGGATTTTTTCTCAGTTTTTCTAGAAAATTCAGATTCTCAGCTGTGTGAATAACCAATGCGAATAGACCCGAGATAAACTGGGATAAAACTCTGCATGGCTTGAGCATGCTTTGAATACATTTGTATCACTGACTCCATCTTTATTCAAGCGCTGACATGTGTGAGCAACAGAACTCACTGAGATGTTGTGGGTGGGGCTCCTGCTCCCAATTTGGGTGTGGATCCTTTAGAGTCCATGTTCCTTTAAGAACCATACATGTGTTCACTTTTGCTTGCAACAGACCAAACTGTAATAAACAATAAAAAGAAAATGGACAACCAAAATCTTAAGTCTGTTTGTCTTCCTTCAGACTACTTGACCAATCCTGCAAGTCTTAGTTCACTCTTCCTCTGGAGGTCCTTCTGGAGGCATAGACCAATACCCATTCTCAGACCTCTTGCTTTCTACCTTGTCCCAGGTGGTGTTCCCACTGTTGCCCATGGGAGTTCCACCAAGTCTTCCTCTCCTTCTTCTAGCCTCTACCTTTCCTAGCATTACTGTCTTTTCCAGTGATCCATGCAGTCACATTATATAACCAAAGTACAGCATCTTCAACTTAATCATCTTAGGCTCTAAGGAGATCTCTGTCTTGATCTGTTCCAAGACCCATCTTTCTTTTTGGCTGTCCATGGTATCCTAAAGCACTCTTCTTCAGCACCACATCTCAAGTGACTGATTTTTCTTCTGTCTGCTTCCTTCACTGTCCAGTTCTCACATCAGTATGTGGTGATGGGGAATACGATGGCTTGGACAATTCTTTGGTGCTCAGCTGTGTATCTTTACTTTTCAGGAGCTTTTCTAGTTCTTTCATAGCTGCCCTTGCAATTCCTAATTTTCTTATTTCTTGACTGAAGTCCTTATTCTGGTAAATATTTGATCCTAGGTATGGAAATTGTTTAATTATTTTGATTTCCTCATTTTCTATATTGAATTTATGTGTGTCTTCTGTGGTCATAATTTTTGTCTTCTTTATGTTGAGCATTAATCCTGTCCTTGCACTTTCATATTTGACCTTTAGGCCAGAAATATGGAAGAATATGGACTTTGCTATATGCATAACCCCCTGTAAAGTAGAAAGTGAGTTCAGTTTTTAACTCATTAAGTTCAGTCTATACTTAAACATACTTATAACATATCCATTGGAATAAGAAGGCAATGGTTTTGATTTATTGAAATACAACTTATTTCAGTGATCTCATCTACACATAACTAAGTTTGAATTCATCTTAGTGTCTTTAGGTGTAAGAATGCCTTTGAAATCACAGTATGTCTCTGTAACAATCTTCCTTCTATATGATGAGGTAACAAAGTTTTAAATCTCTAGCCTCGAATATGTAGTTGGTAGCGTGTTTAAAAACTCATCACTTAGGCCAAGCAGATTGCTTGTAAATCAGTAAAATAAGTGTATTTTAGAAACAGAACAGAATAAAAGATTGTCATTACTAAGCTGTTGTGAACTTGTCTCTTAATAAATTAGTTGCAGAGGTTTACAGAAACTCTTATATCGGCTGCGACCCTTTTCCTAATCTGTAGTCCTTCCCTTGGTCTAAAACAGGGGTAGGCAAGCTTTTTGAGCCGGGGGCTGGGTTGCTGTCCCTCAGACAACTGGGGGGCTGAAGCCAAAATTTAAATCATTAAATAATTGTTTTTAAAAATTAATTAAATAAATAAACCGGGGCAAATGTAGGACAAAATTTTCAAATGGAGGACACTTTTGCTGATTTCTTTAAAAAATGTTAAAATAAATGCATGTTTCAGAGGCTTCTATAGACAATTGCCCCCCTTGCCCGCTGCTTGCCCCCCTTGCCCGCCTCCTCCTGATTCAGCAAAAAGCCTTCAGGCGTTAGCTGATTTAAGCAGTGGACTAAAATATGAATTAATTGGTGAGGCATCATTTTATATAGAAGGAAAATATTCAACTAGCAAGACTTTAAGTCAAAGGTGTTATCATTTTTCTCTTGAGGTCATTTTGAGTATGGCATGCTAGTCTAATGGGAAATGGAAAAAATGTTAAAAGTGAGAGACTTTGAACCAAATAACTGGTGAATGACTCAGAACAGTATTTGAAACTCAGTCCATTGCCTTGTGTTGTTCTGTCCTAACTCCCAGTGGGCCCTCAGAGGACCTTAGGGTTCTGTGTCACAATGCTAAAGCAATATTTGTTGGCACTGTTGGAGTTCCTTGACAGGGTGCCAGCTTGTGACCCTTGGATAAGATTCACTTCCAGCTTCTTTTGTTTCCCTTTCATCCCAACTTACTCCAACATTATAAAATGTCTCCAAAACTCCTGAGGTATTGATATTTAAATATAAGGCCAGAAAAAGCTTTTTAAAAATAAAGAAGCAACGATTGATTATTTCAGATTAGCAAAAGCACTAATATCAATCATTGTTTTTAGCATTGCCATCATCATCATCACCATCATCAGTTCCTAAACATTTAAATGGAGTCCCTAGACCTGAGGCTTCTGGAGTCATGATTTGTCATTTTGCATTTGTTTTTTTCAGTCTAGAGGGAAGAGTAATAGCCTATCACATTCTGGGAAAGGATGAAATGACCCCCTCCAGCCTAAGAGGTTGCCTACCATCCAAATCTCGAGTCTAGAGCTAGTAATTCTATGTCCTCTTCACACATCATTTTGTCTGCACATCCTTTCTACATGGATAGTTCAGTGGTGTTTCAGTCCTCTTGTCTCTTTGACTTCTCCTTTCTTCATCTTCATGACTCCACCAACCATTGTTTTCATAGGCTCCTGCATTTAATACCACTTAGTACTTCCTTTGGATTTGAAAACATCTTGTGCATCTTTGCCAGAAATTATCAGTTTTTCTTCTGACAGCCAGCAATCTGTTTTTATATTACATGAGATGTTTTAGTTCTTTTTTGCTTCAATTTCTTGTTATCTCATCTTACCTTTCACCTTCAACCTCATTTTCTAGTTACCCTTCCTTCAAATTCTGCCCTCCCCTCCACAGCCTTCTCTAAGTTTATTTCTACTTCCTGAACCCTGGGACTCCTGCTGCTTAGTTTCTGTTTCCCTTGCAATGGCCCCATACAGACTGCCAAAATAAAGCTGCTTCGGGTCATTTTGGAGGTATACTATTTAAATGATGCATGCATCCTAAGAGCCCAGAAGCTGTGCCAAAGCTGTGCTCCAGTCCTTAGGACTGGATCGTGGCTTTGGTGCGGCATCTGGACTCTTAGGATGCATACATCATTTAAACAGCATACCTCCAAAGTGACCTGAAGCAGCTTTATTTTGGCCTGTCTGTATGGGGCCAATCTCTCTTCAGTCCTGCGCCATCCCCTCTGTTACACAACTTAATTCTCAAAATAGATATTTCTGGACCAAGCAATCCTTTACAATACAGATTTTATTTCCTTTGATGTAGGACAAACACCTTTGACTTTCAGGCTAGTTTTTGCCTATAAAAGATCCCCAAAATTCTTCCTCACTAGGCTAGTTGGAAGGCACAGGGACACTATGTCACTGTGAACTCTGACCAGTCCTGATATGTCCATTCTCCCTCCACTCACCCGAATGGTCATATCCAACACTATCCCCCTCACAAGCCTCATCTTGTGTAAGTATTGCCATTAGTTCAGCCTTCAGCTATTCTAAGCTAACTCCTGATTTTCTTAATCCTGACATGTAGGTGTGAGTGAATGAGGATTGCTGTGTGATTTCCCCCCTTAATAAAATAAATACTTCATTCAGAGAATTCTGTCTCTGCAATATTCCTTTGAATCCTTTTCTCTTGGTATACATAAGGGAAATGGTCTTGAGGGTTCGTGTAGCCAACCCAATAAATTGAGCTAAGTAAAATCCCCCTAGAAAAACTATTGGCTACATATTGGTGGAGAATGTGGGCAATTTATTTCCCACAAGATCTGAGCACACCAACTGTACAAGCAAGGAGTTCAGGTTCCAGACATAGAGAGTGTGCAGACAGAAGGGATTTTTGCAGATACAGAGAGAAATTTAGGAGAGCATATGATTGTTGATCTTGTGTGCATGGCCATAAGGACAAAGGGCTATCATGGGTAGGCTAATCTCACTTCATTCTTTGGTTGGGTGTCATGTCAACTGGCTCGGGATGAGCATCCTGGTGGTGAGTATCCAATTACTCTTGGGTTTGATGTCAGAGAAGATCCTTACACTCTATTTTTATTTTTGCTATCATGGTCAGGAATACAGTTGGTAGGATCCAATAGGTTCCTCCCCCCTCCCACTTCACCAGATTAGTTCAAGTTCAGAATCCACATTGCAGCAGTGATAGGAAAGGAGAGTGTCATCCATAGCTTTGTTTGGGCCACTTCTGTTAGACAGATGTTTCTTCAGAGGGCTCCCACACAGAGTTCTTGGGAAGTGAGAGTAGTAAAGCCTTGATTGAAGGGCAGGAATCTGGGGGGAATCCTCATGCTCCCTTCAATTGAGCCAGACACCCTTCATTGAAGGGCAGGAAGCCAGAAGGAATCCCTTCAATTGAGTCAAAACCCTCCATTGTAGGGTTCGAAGCTGGAACAGATCCCATGCTCCCTTCAATTGAGATGAATAATCCTTGGTTGAAAGACAGTATCAGACCCTTTACCATGGCTGGGATGGCTGGTGGAGAGAAGCCATACTCTTATTAATGATTGAACCAATGTATGAATAATCTTGAACTATTCTGATGTCTACATCATCTACTTTAAAGTTATCTCAATCCTCTGTAGTATTTTTTAATAGTCAACTGTAGACCTGCCTTTGCACTTTTCAGCTGATTATAGCCATAAACAGGGGCAATTTCTGATAGTGGTACAACCCCAATCTCTACTCCAAATACACAAGGGTTGTAATGAAATGTTAGTTCCTGGAAATGCCTAAATGTCAGAGAATGAGATAGTGGATTGGAAAAAAAAATGGGATTATAGTTTTCTTTTTTAACAAACCAAAATATGAAGCAAGTTATGTTTGCATATGGGAGACGTCCATGCATGCGATTTCCACATATAGCCATAAAGAACAGCAGATGTGGTGGGGAGGATGTCAGTTGATACATTTAGCTGTACTGGTTAGTTTTTATCTCCTGTCATTCAGTTTTTATTTCATTATCACTTGGCTACTTCGTTATTTTCACATCAAAATGACACTTTTACCTATATATAAATCCCTGTGGTTTTATTATCAAGCTGAACATTGACTTTAGTGACAGCACCTCTTCAAGTGTTTATTTGAAAGCTGATCAGCCATATGAATTTGTGAAGAACCATTTTCTGCCCCAGTTGACTAATTATAAACTGTCAGGCTGACAATAAGATGCCTTTCTTTAATATACACATTAATTGCTAGAGGAACAAAGGCCTGGCCTCTGTCTAAAAGTGCCAAGAAAATTGGTTAGAATTTCCTGTTGCCATATTTTATTTTCCCTTAAGAAACTAACAATATTTTTTAATTGTCCATTAATACTATTAGCATAGAGAAGAGGAGGTGGCAGAGGCAAATATATATAAAATAAATATATCACTTGGCTTGAAGGAGTGTGCTACTTCAGTGAAAGAAAGAAGCATATAGAGAAGAAAATATTTTCAGGAGATTTTCATTTCAAAGGGGAATGGCTAGCACTGTGAGTCTGATTATTTGGCATGAGTAAGCTCCCATCACTAATCCGAGTTTCTGCCAACCTAACAGTTCAAAAGCATGTTAAATTGCAAGTTGATAAATAGATGCCATTTTGGTGGGAAGGTAATATTGTTCCATGCAGTCATGCTGGCTACATGATCATGGAGTCATCTTTGACAATGCTGGCTGCCCCAGTTTAGTAACAGAGATAAACACTGCTCCCTACAGTCAGACACGACATGGCAATCATGTCAAAGGGAAAACCTTTTCCTTTACATTTATGAAAAAAAATGATGTGTCTCTGTAGAATTTAACAACAACAGCAACAGCGACAAAACCTTCAGAGGACCTTAATGACTACCTTTACTGATTACTGAGGCTGCATCTACACTGCAGAATTAATGCATTTTGACACTGATTTAACTGCCATGGCTGTATGCTATAGCAATTTTGGATTTGTAGTTTTGTGAAATATTGCCTTCTTTGTCAGAGAGCTCTGGTGCAACAACAAAGTACAAATCCCAGGATTTCTCTACGATGGAATCATGATAGTTGAAACAGTATCCAACTGTATGACTTCTGCAGTATGTCAGCAGCCTCAAAAATCTTTTTGCCTGGTCTTCAGAATATGACAGTGCAAAAAGTTGAGGATGGAGAAACAGTTTGCAGTCAATTTTACAGTTTCAGTTCTGGGAGGAAAAAAAAAACAGTCCTCTAGTTTGACTAAAGGGAAACAATCTTAAAGTTTAGGGGTTTCCACCGGGAACCAGGAATAGGAACAGCAGTGTGTACACACACACACACACACACACACACACACACACACACAGTGGGACCTTCTTATCCACTGGGGTTTGGTTCCAGGATCCCCCATGGATAACCAAATCCATGGATGCTCAAGTCCCATTAACTATAATGGTAGAGCAAAATGGTGTCCCTCATATGAAATGGATAATCAAGATTTGCTATTTGGAATTTATACTTTTTTGGAATATTTTCAAGCTGTGGATGCTTGAATCCTTGGATAAAAAATCTGTGGAAAAGGAGGGCCAACTGTAATATATTTATATTTTTATTTATTTTATTTATACCCAGGATTTTTAAAGTAAAAATAACCAATTTTCTCTAAAGAGAGTGTGTGTAAAAGAAACCATAACAATAACAAGTGTATAAAACATTGTTAAAATTGTTGCAGTTGGGTTTTTTGGCCATGCGATAAGCTCCTTTGTCCTTTCTGCTCTAACATAACTGTAAAGTTCAGATGATTCAGGAAGCACGGCAATGCTTTTTTCCTCCTTTTTCTTTTTTGCTAACTGTTCACTGTCTTTGGTAGTCTCATGGTAATCTGGGTTTGGGACCTCAAAGTTGAAAGAAAGGATCGGTATAGAAAGAGTAGGTTGTAAGAAAGCAGAATTTACCCAATATCATATTTATCCAGGAGAACCAGTCTCCACCTCCAGTTTCTTGGATTTGTGGGGCATAAGCCATCATGAAATACCTTTAACAATGGTCTTAGGTCAGGGAGATTTGTTGATGGCCACTTAATGGTTTGAGAAAATGGTAGTGTTCAGCCTGTCTGGGGTGGAATTACCTGATGATAGAGCCCTGTGGCACTCCATGTTTGTTTACCATGCACTAAATGGAATCTCAAATGGTCAGAAAAATATGTGCTTTGGGGAAAATTAGACAGTAGTACTTGGTTACTGCCAAGTATAATTTATCACAGTCCTTACATATCTATGCTACCTTGGATTTCACAGGACATCTGAAGCTAATAAACTTAATATCTGGCTAAATATGCATCAGAATTGCCAATTCAGTGAGCCCTTAGTATCTGCTGGGGTTTGGTTCCATGACCTCCTGTGGATAGCAAACTATGTGGAGGCTTTATTCCCATTATATACAATGGCAAAGTAAAATAGTGTTCTTTAAATTAAATGGCAAAATCAAGGCTTGCTTTTTGAAATTTGTATCTTTTTGAAATATTTTCAAGACATGGATCATTGACTCTATGGCTAGAATCCATGGATATGGAGGGCTAGCAGTATAAATTTGCAGATCCAAGCCTCAGTTTCTTTTGACTAGAAAGAAAGGCACACTGTACTTAGGAAGGCACACTGTATTTACTGCAAAGTCTTCTGTACTACTCACCAATTCCTTGGGTTGATGATGCAAATTACTCTTAGCAAATACTGTAGCAAGGAGAAAATCAGATAGAAAGCATACAGGCTACCTCAAGTCAAACTGTTTTTGCCATGACCATAAATGATTATTTGAGCTTACTTCTATCTACACGCATTAATATTTGATGGAGACATAAAAACACACACAAAGTTCAAAAAGTGCCCTTATGACAGCAAAATGTTTTATCAACAGTATTAATTAATAAATACTTAACAGCACCACTGGGAAAGGACAGACGTGGATTTAGTACTTTGTGTTTATTTATGGGCACTTCCAGCTAGAGCCTCTAAAGTACTTTTAATCAGAGTGTGATTTTGCCGCATAATATCATGCAGTAACCATGGAACCATAAATAAAGCTGCAAAATATGGGACTTGATGGATAATAAGCAGTTATGGTGCCCTCACTGTAGTCAGGACACTGTTCAAAGTACAGATGAATGCAGAAAGAAGGGTCAGATTTTTTCCCCCTGATTTTCACAGCATTTGATCTCCAGATATCCCTAACCAGTCTCATTCTTTTTGGTAGTTCTACTCTAGTGTCTGGACTAACAATGGGTTTAACCCATAGGCTCAGCACATACCATACAGCATGTTTCTTCACTGCATATACCATCTTGTGTAAACTAAAACAATGTCTGCTGTGAAGCTCAAAACTGAGCTTCACACACAGAGGGCTTGATCTTCCTTCCTTGTATTCATCAGTACAAGCTTCAAAAGTCTACACAAGTATAAGATCCACACATGAATATGAAATGCCAGAGTGAAAGATAAAGAATCTATGTTAAAGTTTCTGTCACTTGGAGAGAGAAAAAAAACCAAAGATACATTTTTACATCTGCAAAACATACAAAATTGTATACCTTTTGAATACCTGAACTGTTGAACTATGAAAGGCCTAATGTGAATAGTAAATCTGGGAAGCTGAAGGTGATGAGAAGAAAGCATCACTGTCCTCCCTATCTGTAAAAAGAAAGAAATTAAACTAACCATATCTTTAGCGTGCAGTTTGATCTCTATATGGTCATAGATAACTAAATGGAAATGTCACATTGAGTGGTAATCTACATGTGAATATCAGAAGATATGGGTGCACCAGATATATCTCTTCCCACATTGGTAACAGAATGCTGGACTAAGTGGCCGTTGCCAGAAAGGCAACTGCAATATTAGCTTGCATTGACTTTTCACTAGAGGCAGGGCCAGACCAAGATAGCCTGAGGCCTTTGTAAACTGACTCATTCAGACTGAGATTTCTGCCAACTTGTATTCAACTTGTTTTTGATATTTCTTGATGTTTCTTGTTACATCCTATACAAACACTGTCATACTTTAAAAAAAAAAAAATCAACACAGCGGTGCCATTTCTTGATTCATTTGTGGGCATCTTGCTTGTAAAAGTGTTAAAACATTAGTCACATCATCCAGATGTGTTTTCAGTTGTTTCAACCCTCACATGGTCACTTTCTGTTTCTCCCAGTGTCTCCTTAAAACAAACACACTCTAAGGTGAAGTGCAAAAGTGTTAAAATGTTAAGATGCTGTTCTGCAAACAAAGGCTTGTTACAGACTGCCAGAATACAGCTGCTTTGGGTCTCTTTGGAGGTATGCTATTTAAATGATGCATGGGTCCTAAGAGTCCGGAGGTCGTGCCAAAGCCACACTCCATTCCTAAGCACTGGAGTGCCGCTTAGGTGCAGCTTCCGGATTCTTAGGACGCATGCATCATTTAAATAGCATACCTCCAAAGAGACCCGAAGCAGCTTTATTTTGGCAGTCTGTAACAGGCCAATATCCCCACCATCTGACTCTACTTCTGTAGACAGTCATTTCACCTAGGAAGTGAGTGTGGTGGGTGAGAGAGGGTGATCTTGATGCAATGATACTTGCATAAGAATAGCACAATTACAGTTTATGACTATAGCACTATAACACTAGATAATCTTTGTAAACAAATCAGAATCTATAGCACCTTAGTGCAAAAGGAGTAGGTTGCTGTACTTGAAAAAATCAATACACACACACGCATACACACAAATCAACCTGAGAACTTAACTAGAGGAAAGCTTCAGATAGTGCCCTCCCTTTCCCATTCTTGCAGCTTCAACACAACTTGAAATTAACTAGTGTGTCTGAGGGATGACTTTTCTAAGCACAGGGGTTTACTGCTTCATTGCTAAGGTTCTAAAAATATTAATTTTAACTAAAAAATAGAACCATGGTGGAAAAGGGAAATAAACAGAGGGTGGAAATATTATAAGATGAGAGAAAGAAGAGGGGTGGGACACACCTATTTCAAATGTCAACATTGATGAGATCATTAAATGTTCTTAAAAATGTCTTGCATCTTGATTGAAAGATACATTGGAATATTGTGGGAAATGAGGGGAAATAGCTGGAAATGCCCTGCGATTTGAAAAACACCATTTGGATCTTTTAAAAAATATATCTTTGATCAGCTAGGATTGACTGTTTCAGCTGTCCAGGATGCATTGCCGTCATTTGAATTATATTAATTAATCTCAGTAATATCAACACAGAGACAAAATTTGAATGGTTACAAAATGCAATGTTATCCATGACAAGCTGAGATCATTCTGAAAGGAATTCAATGGGGGGAAAAGTGAGAAAACAGACTGAAAAACTGAAAACAGACACAAAGAGTCAGAACTGAGGACTTGTAGAAGGTTCCATTCTCCAAATTCTTACTTTTGGAGAAAGAAATAAAGTGATTTTAACATGATACTGGTAGAGACTGGATGAATGTCTGAATATTCTTCTACCTTTCCCTTTCCCTTCCCAATTTTCAGTGATTGTTTTTCTGTGCTTATTGGTTGTATGATTTAAAACAAAGGTGTGAATCATTGTGGCTAGAATTGGCCCAAGGGATGAGACTGCCAGAAGGTGAAATGGAAAATATACAACAAGCTTCAGAAATGTGCACAATAAACATTTGTTGCCACAGGCAATCATCTGGACTAACTGCATGCAAAAAGACAGCTCCAATTATGACCTTTTCATAAACAACTGTTGGCTAGCACTAGCACAATAAATAGAAGAGGTATTGTAATGAGGATAATTCAAACATGCAAGGTGGAAAATCCTATATTATAGAGCGGGGGGGAAAAAGAATCCACTTATTTCAGCCACTAAAATGAAAAAGGGTTTCTCTTTCTATGTTTTACTACAGAATATAAGTCTCCTGTTATGTCCTGGCAGCCAAGCGCTAGATTAGGGAGAGGTACAGGGCGAGGAAATCTCCCCTCTTTTTGAATGTCATAAGAACATCTCCCCTTTCTTCCAACAATGGGAGTCAATGTTGCAAAAGCTCTGTAGCCATTGGATGTGAATGGACTGGAGAGGGCACCTGTAACTCTATGTGCCATTGGAAAGTTCATTGACACAGCTAGAAATATTGAAGCTTCTGTGACATAGAATAAATAATTCCATATATGTAATAAACAAAGTAAAGAACACTACTGCCCACCATGGAGAGCAAATTGCATTCTCAAAATGGCAGTCAGTTTGCATTTTGAGCTGTTTATCTGAGGGATATGAAAAGCTCCAATATTTCATTTTACTGAATTTCTGCAAAACCCACAAACATTTTTTTCCATTGGTTCACAAATATTCTGCTTTCTTTCCACATGGAAATTCGTACAATTTTACTTTTCACTTACATCACACATTTACTTTATTGTTGTCCTTATTTTTCCATATTTCTTGGCAAGGTCTGCACTTTGCCAGTTGTTACTGTTGTGAGCTTTCAAGTTGTTTCTAACTTGTTGAGATGCTAAGAAGAACCTATCACAGATTTGTTCAGGTTTTGCCTTACTCTGAGGCTGAGAGAGTGTGACTTGTCCAAGGTCACCCAGTGGGATTCCATGGCTGAGTGAGGTTTTGAACTGTCGTTTTGCACTCTAAAGTTGTAGCCCAACACTAAAACCAGTACATCATGCTGGCTGTCACCATGCCAATTATTCCCCTTATTTACCTCATTTATGCAACTTATGCATTGATTCATATTTCTGCTCATTTTCTTTAACCCAATAACCACTAACATTTTGAAATGGGACATAATTTTGTGTGCTTTTTGCTTCTTAGAAATGCTGTGTAATCCTCATAAATAGGGAAATACTCAGTGTGCACATTTTCTGACAAATCTCAGGAAGTATCACAATGCTACTTTTGGTCGTCAGTCAACAACACTGTCAACAAAATTTCTATTCCTTGTTTACATCTAAAAAGAAAATAGAGGAGAGACACATCATAGTTCTATGTATAACTTTATGCTCTAGAATGAAATATTTTGAAATCTAGAAAGAAATTTCTTGCATATTTAATAAAGTCAGGGTTAATTCTTTGACTGTTTTAACTCAAGGTAGACTTATCCCAGACTTTTCATTTCCAGTATTACACTGCTGACATCCAGGTTTTGTGGTATATGAGCACAATAGGGCTATAGGTTCCACTAGGCATACCAGTTTCAAGGAGCTATTATTAGAAGAAGTAACCTCCAGGCCTAGGTTAGTATACTATGGCCGTTTCTGCACTGTGAAAGTAATGCAGATTGATACCACTTTAACTGCTATGATATCATCCTATGGAATGCTGAAATTTGTAGATTTGTAAATTTGTAGATTGCTATGGCCCCAGGGCTGATAGAAAAGGCTAAATATCTCACAAAACTACAAATCTCAGAATTCCATAGCTTTGACCTATGATAGTTAGAATTTAACATGGGTGTTGAACTGCATTAATTCTGCAGTGTAAATGAGTCCTTAGTCAACAGAAGTGGAGTGTTTTAAAGGATAAAGCAAAGCAGTGATTAAGGGGTTGTGCAGACCGGCCTTTAAGGCTGGCCTGGAGATGGAGTTGGGGTGTGACGTCCATATGATGCATCTCCTGACTCTGCCCCCATGGCAGTAGGCTGCCGTGCATCACTCCACACACTGCATGGCATCATGGTGCTCCTCTGGCATTGCATTTACACAACACAGCACCAAAAGAGCGCCTTAAATCTGTGATGCCATGGCTATCACACTTTTTTCAGAGCACAAAAAGGAGGTGCTTTTTGTGGCTCCTTTTTGTGCTCTGGAAAAGCCAGATTGGGGTTGCGGCAAGGAGTAGCCAAGGCTTAATCTGGCTCAGCTGGAGGCGGCTGCATGCCACCCCTTAGGGGTGGTCTGCACAGCCTCTAAAAGAGAATGCAAGGGCAGGTTAGAAGAGAAGAATCCAACCTAGGGGCAAAACAGACTGCCCCTTTACACTGCCATCTGGGAGGCTTCAGAGTGCAACATTTTGCCACTGCATGTTTTGCATGGCTGCCCACATATTGGCTGGCTTCCGGGTGTCCTTGGGGCATGGCCACAAACCTTCAACATGCCAGGAAGCTGCTGCACGACCCCAGAAGAGCCACTAAGAGCAGCTTTCCACAGTTGACCTGTCAGCTCCTTTTTTGGCTGGCCCTGCAGCAGTTTGGGTTTGTGGTGTGCAGCTTCCATAGCCCCAATTTGGCTTTGTCAGGGCAGCTTCAAGCCATCCCGGGGGGGGGGGGGGTCTGTTTCAACCCCAAGTTATAAACCAGTGCAAGAAGAGGTCAGAAGCATGGTTCATGGTGTGCCAAAGTCAAACAGAATAAAAAAGAGGGAAAGATTTGCATTATTTTCAGAAATTGGCTACCTGAGCAAACCATGTTTATATGAAGCTACACTCCTGCCACTAATGATGAAATATTACTACTGAGTAAAACTCTATCAGATTCTAGTAAGTTTTTGTGCTTTGCCTCTTCCTTGAATACCCCTTCAGATGCCATCACTTTCTGGGAGTTAGGGCATTTTTGAGGTAACTGACTCCCTTCTCCTGTTTGGAAGATGGATCCTTTCCTTAGATCTTCAGTGGTCCCACAATGGGACTGTCAGCTGAGTCCTCAGGTTCAGCCTCTGGCACAGTTTCATCCAGCAGGGGCCTGTCATCTTCTCATTAGTGTCTCCCAGTGACTGTTGTGCAGAAATAATCAAATTTCATGCCACCTTTACTGCCATGTTTCAGTGCTATGTAATTCTGGGAATTTTAAATTGCTGTGGCACCAGAGTTCTCTGACAGAGGAAGCTAAATGTCTCATAAAGCTACAGACCCCAGAATTATGTAGCTCTGAGCCATCACAGTTAAAGTGGTGTCAAAATGCATTATTTCTGCAGTGCAGATACAGCCTATGACAGCAAGAGTGAGGAGTGAATCTGCGATGACATGCAGACTACAACAGTGATAAGAACTAATTATTAGAACTAATAATAATTTAATCAATTAAGTATTTAATTGAATTTAAATAATTATAAGTGTAATTTATTTAAATTTGCGTGTTAACTGATTAATTTAAGCTGGACTTTCAACATTGTAAATTGAATAACTGTTATTAATTAAGTTCTTAATTTAGTAAATTAAACAAATCTTACATTTCCCAGCTGGTTCTTTAATAAACACAAATGTTTATAGGGCTCCTCATTTATTTTATTTTTTTATGTCTGGAGTGTGATAGTTAATTCCCAGGTGAAAATATTTTAAACCAACAATTAACAAGGACTAATTGGAAGGAACTGGTCTGCTTTTTGCCTCCAGATGTGCCTTCTGTAATATACCAGATACTGTATTGAGGCTTCTCACTAGTACTGGCTCTTATACCTGGTACATTTGCTGGCATTCACAAGGGAATCAATGAGCTAGAGAATGAAGGTGGCTAAGGAGATGGGAGAAAAAATGGAAGTCTGAGAAGGATTTTTGACAGGATGGACGAAAAAATGAGGTTTTAAAAAACCCAGACAGCTGTTTCCTTCTGACCCAAGCACAAGACAGGGACAAAGTGTGCGGATGAGTAAAAATATTCCTTGCTTTTTTTTTTCCAACTTCATTCTGATAAGAGATTTGGTAAAGACTTTTAATTTGAACTCTAAAAGCAATTCAGCATTAATATAATAGTTAATTTTTCTTCACGTTTAACATAGATTCAATTAAAGTGTGGCTTCCCGACTCACTGGGACGGCAAATTTGTAGTGTGTGTGGGGTGTGTGTGTGTGTGCTTGGGAGCTTTCTCAGCTCCTGGACCCAACCACCAGCCCAAACACCTTCCCAGAAGCCACCAGGGCCTGGGAACAGCCTTGATTGGCTGGTTGGGGCTGTGGGAAGGTGGACCATCCAGCTCTGACAAAGACTACAACTCTTAGCATGCACCAAGAGCCAGAAGTGAGCCGTGATTATGATGAGATGATTTAAATGTTTTCCTGGACAGGATGTGTGATATGCTGTCTGTAGTGGGTTTTTCACTTTTAGTCCCCTAGCAATGATATCTTGCTGTTTGTGTGTACTCAGAAAGATGATGTCCATCTGTTACTAGCATTTCAATATATCATTCACTTTCATTCATTGCACTGCCATTATGACTGGAAATAAAGGACCTCCTAGAGAGCTTATTCTAAGTGTTCCTTGGAAAGTGAACACACAATCCTATGCATGTTTAACAAGAAGAAACTTCATAGTGTAGGAGCATGATCCAGACTGCAGCCTCAGCAGGATAGTTTAACTGGCCTCAATATTCTGTTTGTCCCCTGGAAAAACTCTTAAATGTTTTTCCTAAAGAGAACTCTCCAAACAAACTTAAAATTGTTGATGTCAGTATCTACAAAGTCTACTTCCATGGAAGGCTTCTTTCTCTCT
Source organism: Sceloporus undulatus (assembly GCF_019175285.1). Classification (NCBI taxonomy): domain Eukaryota; kingdom Metazoa; phylum Chordata; class Lepidosauria; order Squamata; family Phrynosomatidae; genus Sceloporus; species Sceloporus undulatus. Next base: position 117,577,143 of record NC_056525.1, read on the forward strand.
TTACTACAGCAGGTCCATTCTTGTTTTCATTATTTTTGTTTGGTTGTTTGGTTGTTGTTTTTTAATGGTATGAAATCTATCTTCTTTTCTGTATTTTCCCCAAATGTTGACTTGTTTATGCATTTGTTTCATATTGTAGTTCCTCCTTCCACTGTATGTTCAAGTAGTTCTACATACATTTGAGGTGTGCGTTATCCTGTGTCCATTTTTCAAATATGCATCTGTAGATGTGGTTACAGCTATCTTCTCTCAAGGGGAAGTTTGATAGAATCTTCTGATGGACGGTGCAGCAATTGCAGACTGTGGCAACTCATTGAACATCAAACTGAAAATCAATTCTTCCAGTACTTGGCATGTTATGTTAGAAGTCAGTAACAATTAAAGGATAAAGAGATAGCCACAGTCCCCACAGAAAACATTCTGCTGGCCTTAATTAAAAAAAATATTTCTCATTTTCGTTTGCTTCAGCCTCATGAAGAACTTTCACATTGGCTTTAGATTTAGCTAAATCACTTTTGGAGATCACTTTAATAGCAACCTGATTTTATTTTTATTTTGTACACTTGTAAAAAGGATTTGCCAAGCTGATTGTCACAATTGCCCATGTAAGCTTCCTAAAATAACAGTATATGTGCTTTACCTATCCCTTTTCATGGCATTTCCCAATTAATTTTTGAATACAAGAGCAACAACATTTCATGCTGTGTTTGGATATGATGCTCTAATTGGTAGTGAGTATAAAAAATGCTGGAAGTAAGGCAAAAATGCTTAATGTTTCATCACTGAAGTTATTTTACAACCCCTGAGAAGTATTTCTGTACATATTAGTTTTAAAAGAAATAATTCCTTTAATTTTTCACCATTTAGTTCAGAAGCTCTGAGTTCTACTTTATTTATTTGCATACTTTCTGTTTCCCAGAAAGAAACACCCACAGCAGAAACTATAGAAATCAATACACCTGCATTTCATCTAAGCTACACTTCCAGTTCAATACTGTACAACTGCTGAAGGCATTTACAGACTTTCTTAAAGAGCAGAAAATAATGATTTCAGATGTGTCAAGTTAAAGAAAAATACGTCACCCACAAACTTTTCAGAGGTGAGTCCCAAACTTATTAAATCACATGGATTTCTGCCTGGTTTCCAGTTTATTTGGTTTAAACTCTGTTTCTGGATTCTACAACAGTTAGAGAGAGCTGATTCTCTTTTTAATTGGATTTCGGTATTTTGTGTGTTTTTCTTTTGGCTTCAGCATGGTGATTCATTGCTGTATCCATAACATATAACTCAGGTATTATGAACTTCTTTTTCCTTCTTCTAAAGTTGAAAATAAAATTTAATAAACTTGGAGAGCAACTTATCCTTTCTTTCACAATAGTTGTAATAGATATACTACCTACATACTCAGAGCGTGTATGTGTGTGCCTGAGAGAAAGAGAGAAATGACTTGGGAGTCATTTCTATTTCTATGAGCCTAGCCATGTTTTGCAGTTTTCTAATGAGGCTCTTCTCTCTGTCTCACCACCATTGCACCTATGTCTGGTGGGAATGAAGGAGGGGGCTTCCTCAGTGGTTACTCACAGGCTTCAGAAGCTCCTTTCTAGAGAAACTAATACTGATGTTCTCCTTGATATCCTTTCATAGGCATGAGAAGACTCTTTTGCTTCATCAGGGCTTTGAGGACTGACTGTTTGTGGAGAAGTGTCCTGCAATAATATGTTGCATTATCTGTATCTGTTGTTTTCTTTTTACTTGTTTTTAATTGTATGATGTCAATTTTAAGCTGTGTTTGTTTTAACTTTTGCTGCTTTGAGTCCCAGACTTTTGACAGTTTTTACCATGAACAAAAAACAAGCATGGCAGATGGGGGGGGGGGCAACACGAATCATCTGAAGATCAGACTCAATCACACCACTGAGTTTTAAAAATATAATACCAAAGAAGGTGCTAATATCATGTGACAATGCACCAGTCCACAAATGTTATATGGGTAGATTGAGAAACAACTGTGTTTCTGTTTGAGCTGGTGTAAAAAATAAAACACTTGCTAAGAAGATTAATGTTGCTGAAGAAAGCTATATGATCTCCATTTATCCTCTCTTTTTAAAAAAACTTGGTTAGTTAATTTTTCCATTAATGCTACATTCAGTAATTTGTTTCTTCACTCCACTGCTGGAAATCCCATTGCGCTCTGCCCATTTTTAGCAATTACTGCCCAAGCTGACAACGTCATGAAAGAAATCAAGAGTTTATGAGACAAGGTAGAGTTATTGCCGTGAAGCAGTAAAAGCAAGCCCAGTTCTGGTGAAAAGTCAATATCCTAGGGTGTGATTTATAATGAGTTTTGTCAGCATGCATAGCTAAAACTGCAGAAAAAGTGTCACTGAGCACAGACAGACTGATATGAAGGGGCAATGAAAATGGCTTTGTATGTGCTAACCCCAACCCTCCCAACAGAAAATATTTGTATTTCTTTTATTTATGAATCCTGGTGCTAATAAAATACTTCTGAAAGAACAAGCTGACACTGTGAAGGTTACAAAGCATATTTTGTTTACCTTAAAAATGTTGTATATGATCAACTGATTCCTAGAAGTGTTGACCTCTTGTCTTATTTGCTAGCTTGATGGAATTTCGCAAACACATGTGCTTTTCGTTGATGACTTGGCAAATTATATTAGGATGTAAATCTCATGGCTTTGGACTTCCATTGACCTCAGTTTCTGGTCTGTCAGTGTGAGAGCCCAAAATGCATTCTTTTCACTAATTAAATTTGGACTCTTGATTCTAATTTCTAGGTCCCCCTTCATTTTGACAACCATGCAGTGAAAGATGATGTTTAAAGAAAGCAAACATCTCTTCCCTTGCATTACTTAGAGCCAGTGTACTGCGGTGCAGTGTCTAACATGGAAATTCATGTTCAGTAGAATATAATGGTTCAGTAGGACTTTGGGTGTGGCTGCATAGGCTAAAAGAAGTGGCTCTTTAGTGTTGAAACCGACCTGTTCTGACAATGCACAGTTTGCTTCAATCTGTTACCCAAAGAAAGGTGGAGGAACTGAAGGGTCACCACCAAGTATGTCTGTGTTACTTTGAACATTGGGGAAATTAGCATTGCAAGAGGCTGGGTAACCTTTAGGACTATTGGTAACTGTGTATACTGGTAAAAACTGACAAAACTCCAGGTCTGGGTGAATGAAGAGAATTTTATTTAGAAAAAAAATGCAAAGAGCAATAATAAACACACAATATCAATTCACACAGGCACAGGCAGGTTATTTGTTTCTGTCTTTCCTTCTACTCTGATCAGCTATTTTAATGCATGATATCTAAACTAATTGTCCCAATGTTCCTTAAATCCTCAGTGAAGAACAGACAAAGAATTCCAGCCATCTTTTTTTCAATACCCCATTCAGGTGAACTGAGGACATAATTTTTCTTATTTCCATCTTGGATACTGAAGGGGTGGGGGCTTACATTCTAGGAAGGCAAAAACATGTGGGCTCACCTGAGCCTTGATCCCTCTTAAGTCTTGGGGCATGGAGAGAAAATGATGTGGGAAAGTTGCCCCAGTCAGGAGGTGGGTAACTGTTGGCAGGCCATAAACCTGGCATCAGGGCTAAGATGGATCATCCTTTATTGCTGAGGAGGATACTACTAAATTGAGCAAATTCCAAACTACTGACCACCCCTTTTCCAGATTAGTTGCTTGAAAATAATTCAATAAACTGTTACCTTAGTTTATCTCATCATTTGCATTTTACTACTTTATTGCCTGGGTACACAAATTGGTGTTTCATACCAAGAAAAACTTGCATTTTACCTGAACATTTCAACCTCACGATTTGAATGTATGTGATGGTAGCCTCCATATGCCACCCAAAACAAAATCTGAAGAAAATTGGGAAACTGTTCCTCATGGGTAAAATTTCAGGAAAAGCCAACAGATTATTTTTTTAAAAAAATCCTAGGAAATGAATATCACAATTTCATGCATACCCACCAATTCCAGACAGCTTTAAAGGAAGCTATAGAAGAGAGAATGAAAACTCCCAAACACTCTGGATAGATCACAGGCTAGTGCATGGCACTGGAGATATTTATTATTTAGGATTATATGTCAGGTATGATCTCAGCCTGATAGCCTAACATTCCCTTGAAGTGAAAAGCATCAGTCACCACCTGTAATTATCATACTATTTCTAAGCCAGCACTGGCTCACAGACTGAACTGAAATATAATGAAACAAGTCTTTGTCCTGCAGGTTACTTGACTGTACATGATGTTCTTAATCAAGTGTCCCCAGTAAAACAGGCAGACTGTCATGAAAGAAATTTGGGACAAGCTGGGAGGATTTTTTTCCCCTTTGAAATATTATTCAGGTAGTATTCACTTCAGCCACTCATTCTTGATTCGATAGTGCACAAACCAGGAAGCTTTTAAAAAAATAAAGCTTTGCACATTAATGTCACAGCTGGATTCTTTCAACATTTGTTAACTAGAAAGGGTTTTCCTGGTAATACCTGCCTTTTGTTCAGTCATATATTTCAACTTTATTAGCAAAATCTTAAGCCAAGTGAAGAGTGTTTTGAATTTTTAAATTTTTTTTTAAAGTACCAGTATTTTTCAATTGGTACTAAACTGAGTTACTGTCAAAGCAGCTGGGGCAACACTTGCTATCCTGCTGTCCTATCTATCCTTTGGATTCCCACTTGGTGTCTAATGATGACATTGAAATATGGATAACTTGAAATCAGAGCTACATTATTCCTCTTTCAGCTTTATGCATATATGTAACAATTCAGTAAAATAGCTTTGCTGAATCTTTAACCCTGGTGTATGAGCATTTTTAATTCCCCAGAGACACATTCTGTTCCATAATCCACAATATAGGCATTCTACACTGAATAGTTGTAAATACTGACCAATATTCTATTGACCACTGAACATAAAACTTGACCTGTATACATACGCTGTTGGTCTAAGTGCATTCTTTTTTTTTCCTCCCCAGGGATCAAACAGCTCCCAGACTTAGCTCTACCCTCTGATCTCTCATTGCTCACAGGGGAGCAAGTCTGGCATAATGGATTCAGTGCTGGACTATGACTCTGGATACCAGGATTTGATTGCCAGCTCAGCTATGAAACCCCCTAGATGACCTTGGGTAAGTCATGCTCTCAGTTTCACGGGAAGACAATGGTAAATCTCATTGGAACAAATCTTGCCAGGAAAACCCTATGATAGGTTCACCTTAGGGTTCCCATAAGTCGGAAATTACTTGAAGGCAGAGAACAACAAAATAACAGGATGCCACCCAGCTGCCAATGTTAGCTGTCAGAAAGAAAGAGTAGCCTTTGCTTCACAATCACAGAATGTTTTCATTCCTCCTTGGACAGATGTATTGTTCTTGGGAGACCCCTCCACAGCTAATTCATGTGTATGTTGGGAAGGGGGAAGCTGTGAGCTGGAACCATCTATCTGCCCTTGCACAACTAAAGCTGTGAATAGCTTTCAAAAAAACTGTGCAGTTTTCAATGACTTTCTCTCAGCAAGGAGAAAACTGCTAATATTATTCATTCCTGCCTGCAAGAATTAAATATAAAAAGATTTAGACCCCCACACAGAGTTCCAGGAAATATAACAGAGGCAGCTATGAAAAGATTGCCGACACCAAGAATAAGTATTTTTAAATATTTCATTAATTTAAATGTGTTAATTTATTTAAATGTATTATTATTATTATTATTATTATTATTATTATTATTATTATTTACTTGGTCCTATTCTGCAGTCAAAATATTCTACATGTTCTGGGAGTTAAATCATTTGTTTCTCCATTCCTTTTGGGAGGAATGCATCCTGAATTTGCCTCATCCCTCCACTCAGCTTGCATAAATATCCTGTAGTTTAAATTGCTTGTTGCCTGTGCTGTTTCAGATGACAGTTGAGGATCATATGGTTGCTGTGTATGTGACACCTGTCCTTTCAAATATCAGGGAGAAGGGTTTGATTCTTATGTTCTACTGTTACATGTGTATTTGGTTCCCCCTCCCCCCCCCCAAACCCAGCTAAAATAGCATTTAAAGTCTCTTTAAAAGCCTGCCACATTCATGTAATTTTCATGTAAAGTATTCAAGAACAGCATTAGCACATGATCTACTCTTCTTGACTCTCTCATAGAGCATTTCAAAACTGGTTAGAAAATACCATTCTGAATATTACTACTTATTTTATGCATTATACACATTGTATATTACTAATACTATTGCCATCTTCCTAAATAGAGTATTGTGTTGACAGCATCTTCTCAAGAAATAAGAATTTTATATCATTCCTCATTTTCAATTTTAGATGTCCTTCAGATAATAGCTAAGGAAATCCAATAAATCCCTCACTGCTTTTCGTACTGAAGAAGTCTTCCATCATGTTTTCTGAACTGATGAAATCCTTCTCTGTGACCTGACAAGAGTCATGTTCCTGAAATGATAAAGGTCTCCTTAAGTGCAGGTGCTGACCTCACACATACTCGCATGAGCCCTTTGCTGTCAGTCACACACAAAGGTCTCATAGGTGGAGGTGATTGAATTGTTTGATTTGATGCAACGTAACTCCCAGATTATAAACTCTGGCCCAGGAGACATGGCTTTAGACATTGGTTACAGTTTCCAAGGTATCAAAGGTTCCAGAAGGCTAGAAATGGCTTTATTTATTTTTTGGAGAAGTAATCCACAGGAGTGAGTAGAACCATATATGAATGGTTCAGCTAAGCAAGCCTTGGGTCAATATTCCCTTTCCCTCAACTGTTGGGATGTGAAAACACTTTTTAAAAAAAGTCCTTAATTTTATTGTTGGATGTTTCTACTTTGTTGTGTTGCAGTTTTTGCGAAGTAAAATGAAAAAACAAATTTCCCATCCCAACAGTTTAAAAGTATACAGGCTGCTGTTTTGATCCCATCCCTTGAAAAATTTATTTCTAAATGTATGGGTTGAGAAAAAGTCAGCCCAGATTTTTCATTCTCTTGGAAGACAGTGATCTAGCACCTAATTTCTCACTTCTTAAGGAGAGGAATATGACTTATGCCACATGGATATAATAACAATGAGACAAGCATACAGATTCAACCTTGCTTTGGGGCACTTGCTCATACACATCTTCTTGCTTGCTGCCCCCTAAGCTTTGTAAATCCCTTCCTTTCTAAACTCCACTTCTGAGAGGCATCTGGCTATGTGACTATATTAATTTTTATTTTATTTCTTCCAAAATGGTATTCAAGGAGTCTGTAGCAAGACGTACAATGATAAAGGTACCTTGGGATCCTCCAAAGCGTCCTCCTAAGATCCTGGAAGATAATATCAGCCATCTACCACTTTCCACTGGTCCCTTTATAGCCAGGGAGGGAGCCCACTGGAGGAAGATGTATCCTGCAAGAGGTTAGATAGGTGATGTTATGATATATTTCCTGATTCAAGATCTCAGGTACAGTATTGTATTCATTTTCATTTGTAAGCCACCTTGTCCTAGGTTCAGAGGAAAGGTGTGTGTAAATAACTGCCACGGTGGTGGTGATGTTGATACATTCAGGCTGTCCGGGATTGCTGCCAGCAATCTCTGACTTATGCTGATAACCAAGCCTGAAGCCAACACGTGTAGGCAAAACAAACCTTGTGGAGAAGCAGTCAAAGAGCAAGCCGAGGAAACAAGCCGGTGTCGGGGTTGCAGAAAGTCAAGTGTGCCGAAAGACAAGCCGAAGTCAGGAAGCCAGAAAGCAGCATGGCCAAAACAGTCCGAGGTCACAATAGCCAAGAGATAACAAAGGTCCGGTCTGAGGTCAAGGTAGCAAGGTAGCAAGGTAATAAGATGTCTGGAGCTAGAGTGACAGCAATCACACCAAGGGCTCATGCAATAAACTCTAGCAACAAACTCAAGCCTCTCTCCCACTTAAATCAGGGAAGCTCTCCCTCGAGCCACCTGAAGCTGGTTTGCCGATTGTCTTTCTGCAATCCTCCTGGATCTGCTGCAAGCACTCTCAGCCCTTCCTCTCTTGATAAGAAGGCACTTGCAGGCACGCCTCTCTCCCGAATCACTACTAGGCTGTGGCCACCATTGAAGGCCTTTCCTCAGCACTAGGACCTAGTTGGACCTCCTGCTCTGGGGCTGGGGAAGCACAGCTGGGACCGGGCAGAACAGAACTACACCTGGCGTAGCCTCAATCACCCTTGCTCTGGAGGAGGCTCATCCTCCTCCTCATCCTCCGAGAGCTCATCTTGGCTGGCCATGACACAGGCAGAGTTTTCATGGAAGGGATAGAAGTAGTGTCACACAGTTCCAGAGAAGAACACGATTTTGAGAGATGGGATGCTCTTGGTTTCACTGTGAGCTTTTGCATAAGACAACTCACTGGCTCTTAGTAGAGGACCTTAACTAATCCACATTGGGCTTGGGATTTTCAGTTGCATTACACATTCACCCAAAATAAAGAGGGGAGACACAAGGATAAGGTGACTACGGTCACAATCATGTCCCATATGGTCTTTCTTTGGTGCCATCAAATTTGAGTCAGCTTTATTTTAGATACAAGCCATAGGTTTACAACCTGTAGTTGGCCACATATTGCAGAAGGACACCCTGCTATTTCAATCCACCCCTCCAAACTTCAGAATTTGTGCATGTTCTACAAAACCCACTTCAAACAGTGTTCCAATTTTTTTTGGGGGGGGGCTAGAAAGAAGGTGGCAAGTCTGATGAAACCCATTTAATCATGAAGTAATCATTGCCTCTATGCTTTGCAAATAGAAGGTGACACATGGACAAACCTACCCCCAGTCACTTCACAGACTTTACACCTGCATTGTTGACATTGTGACACAAAGATATATTGTAGTGATTCTCCCTCTATTGTATCATTTTCTGTAGAGGTGCAAAATGTTCCCTCTTACTCCAGCTACCTGATATGCAATGCAGATGTGTGTAACAATATGTTGAGGCCTTAGAAATAAAATCAGCTTTATTAAGGATGCAGGACTTGAAGATATGTAGAGGTGGAACCACACAGCATATATGATTTAAGCAAGAAAAGAACATGAAATTACATCTGATGATTTCTCTTTGCATTAAATAAAAAATACTGTTTGTATTATAGTGAGAATTGAGCTTTGGGTATACATTGACACATGATACAAAGGATAGCCTTGGTTGTTTCATCATCTAAATACGGTTTGGAAAGAAGGGAATTCAAAATTTCAAGCTACTTCTTTGTTTTTATGTTTCCCTGTAAATGGCAAGAGGGCAAGTTGCCAAAACTTTGAGAAGCAGTATAGGCAGAACTTGAAAAGAAAGAAAACTTGTGCATCTCTCAGAGTTGTAAATGCATGATTCCTGCTCTCCTTATATCACCTCACACACAAACTCTGTCTTTAATGGAATGAAGTATATTGCAGAAAAATCTAAGTTTGTTGTTTCTAATGGGCAAGGTTTCAGTGGCTTTGGGAGCAAGTCAAAAGAGAAGCAATGTAATGACAATCCCAATTTTGCACTGCTGAAGAATAACATGTCTCGTAAGGCACAGCAGCCAAAACAAGTTGTATGCTGCCTTTAATATTTCATTACTCATGTCAGATTAATTTAGAAAGAGCCAAATGACTTGGGAAAGCTTTATAGAACTCAAACAAAATATCACTTCACTTTCAAATGTCCCTTTTTATGACAGCTTGTTTACTTTTTATTACACTCCAGTCACTTCCCATAGATTTGCAAACTTGCAGGAGCCCAGAATAAAAGGAAGCAAAATGTGAAGTGTGTTTCTTTTTGTTTGATGAAATGTGACATATGAAGCTTAGAAAGGGAGACAGTAAAAGTTTTCAGTGAAGAGCACACATGTTGCAGTGAGGTTAACATGTGATAATGAAGAAGATGCTCTCTTAACAACTTTTTTCAGGAAACTTCGGTGCCATGTTTTTCAAAACATATGGTTCTTTGAAAATTTCTCAGGAATTCTCAGTAAGAACTCGAAAAGTAATTTGCACATATATACCAGAGGTAAAAAGGGATACATAGGAAACAGCTGCTGGGCAGCAGCAGTGGTGGTGGCTGTCAACTCAAAGGATCTCATAGAGAGAACAGCAGTGACACCATAGATAAAACATGTTAGCCCTGTGTGAAAGGAGGCACAGGTGAAACTCTTTGTGAGACCATTTCATCAAGAAAACACTGGGTTGAGACATCCCAAACAAAATAAATGTAGTAGCACAAAAACAGAATGATAGAAAGGTCAAAAGAGAGAGAGCACATCAGAAAGGAGGGGGGAAACTCAGAGAAACTGTAAGATGGGAAGAAAAACAGCAGACATGTTCAGCAACACAAAGCCTATCCAAAGCAGAACCACACACATAATAAGAACAAGGAGTGTGAGAAACATGGGCCAAGGAAAGCAAAAATAGTAAAAAAGGAAATAGAACACATAAACATAGCAATATTAGGGGTGAGCGAGCTAAAATTAACAGGTATGGGCCAGTTTGAATCAGACAACTATACAGTGTTATACTCGGGGAACGAAAACACAAGAAACAGAGTGGATTTCATACTAAGGAGAGATATAGCAAAGGCAGTCAAAGGATACAACACAAAGTCAGACAGAATTATGTCAATAAGGCTACAGAGAAAACCTATACAAGTATACGTACCAACCACAGAGACAGAGGAAGAAGAAATTGAGAGATTCTGTGAAGGAGTTTGGGAAGAAATTGTCAGCACACTATCATAGGACCTCAAACTAATATAAGAGATTGGAATGTTAAAGTAGGCAGCAAAGAAGACTAAAAAACAATTGGTAGATTCAGTTTAAGTACAAAAAACAAAAACAAAACAAAACAGGTGAAAGACTGATAGAATTCTGTGAAGCCAACAATTGCAAATACCTGCAGATGGTCAACATAAGAATCAGATACATTATATAATTGGAAGCAGACAATGGAAAAGCTCTATTCTTGTGGCCAAAACTAGGCCAGGTGCAGATTATGGTACAGATCGTGGACTACTGATATAAAAAGTTAGAATATAGCTGAAAAAGAAAGCAAAAATTGAAACCACAATCCCAAAATATAATCTGAACAACATAAAAAACAGATTTGGTATATTAAGCATAATTGACCAGGAACCAAAAGATCTATGGTCAGAAGTCAAAGAAATAGGGGGAAAATAACAAACAAAGGAAAAATGAGAGATCTCTTTGTCAAGCACACTTTTCTAGTAGCTGTTATATTCTTTGGATAACAGCACCCTGGGCCTTATTGTCCCACAGCTGCCACCAAATTTATGTCACGTTGTTGTGAAATGCACACTTTCCTTAGTATGACTGCCACCAAAATAATAATGGGGTCCCCAAACTGAAGCAGGTTCTTTCAAAACTTTGTTTGAAAATACTGTATAATGATGGCAACGTGGATGTTATTTAAACTGCAGACAAGCTTTTGTTGAAATAAAAATGGAACTTTATTGAACAGGTGTTTCAAACAGATGTTACTTGAATAGTTTCAAAATAAACAGTTATTGGCTCAGGTACTTGTGTTATTTAGTACAGCTGGTAAAATGACTTTTTGAATGTTAACTTTGGCCCGGTACACATAGGCAGGAATCAATGTGGCGGCTCTGATTCTAGGGTTCCAGAGCGTGCAGCAACCTCATGCTCCAGAACCCTAGTCCGTATGGGCAGCAGCATCATGACAGTGTCCCATCCACATGGGCACTGCCATGATGATGCCACCGCCGTGCAGCATCCACACATCTGCACCAGGAAGAGATGTCCTAAGGGCGTTCATAGAGTGTATTATTCCCATGGCAACCGCATGCCCGCAGGAACGATCCAGAGGAGAAAGGGGCCATCCCTTTCTCCTCATGGCTGTCAGAGTGTCTGGGGGTATGAAGCCACATGGACACCCCTTTTCTGAGCCAAAGAGGAGCAGCATTCTGACGCTTCTCTTTGGCCCAGAAAAACACTGGATTGGAGCCACAGGTTGACCATCTGGTTACTGTGGCCCCAGTCCAGTGCTTCCAGGGACGGCACAGACCCATCCCTTTCAGGCTGGTTTATATAGCCCCTTTGTTACAAATCTTCAACACTCCACAGAGTATCAATATTACTAAATCTGAAGGACACTCACACTGTCCATTCCTACCTATATTCCTAGCATACAAGCTAATAGTATTGCCACTCAAGCTAACTATGGCTTGGACAGACCACCTGAAAGGGCGGCCTGCCAGCAACCTTTTTTTTCCCTCCGGAGGGAAGCCGCAGCCGCCAAACCGTGCGGCTTCCCTGTGTAGGAAAAAGAACACAAGAAAAGAACACAAGAAAAGGTGGTCCTTTTTAAGCCGCAGGGGCAGCATAACAAGTGCAACACTGGCACACTCAGTATGTAAGTGCCACACGGCAACATGCGGATGCCATATGATGCTTACATAACAATGGCAGTGCCTGTGTACACAGGGTGCTGCCATTACACTGCCCATACATTCTATGGTTAGGCACTGTGCAGTTGCCACGTGGTCCCTAACCCTAGAATCGGTGTTGGTACGCTGCTTTATGACGGTATGTACCGCGCCTATATTAACTCCCTGGCTTGTGATTGGCTGTTGCTATCCCAGGCTAATATGTCTTTTCACTACACTTTTCAGCAAGGCAAAAGAAATTAAAGGGAAGTTCAAACCAAACTTTCTTTGGCATTACCACTACTAATACTAGTATTTTATTTATTTATAACTTGCCTTTCTCCCAATTATGGGACTCAATTTATATAATAACATTTTGAAAACAATACAGATTTTTTAAAGTATCTAATTTTTATATAAATATAAAAGTTAATATATAAACAATATATAAATTTAAAACATTGAACATTAAAATGTTAAAAATCATTGAAAGATTATACCAACTATAAAACTATATAGCATATCATTAAAAGCCCACTGAATATTTAAATGTGTGGTGGAACAAAAGTATTTTTAGTTGTCAAACAAAGAAAAACAAGGAGAGAGACATCCCAGTCTCCCTAGGGTGGGAGTTATAAAGACTGGGAGCAGCCACTGAAAAGGCCTTCTCCTTTATTATGGCCAACTGAACCTGAGAAGGTGGTGGGATACAGCGATGGGCTTTGCCAGATGATCTCAGAGTTCTAAATGGCCTCAAAAGGGGAGATATGGTCCTTCAAATACCCCGGATCATTTGCCTGTCTCACACATTGCAACACACTACCCATCTCACCTCAGGCATCTGTGCATTTGGGAGTCTTGCAGGGCTTTGCTGAGAAACAAAATGCAGCGAAAATTGTAAAATCTTTTAAACCACAAAAGGCCAAAATGTGCAAAATGGGATGCAGGAATACAAACATACTTTATTCAAAGGGGAAAGCTACATAAATCAAGTAAATTGCTGAGACGCACACATTAGGAATAGAATATGTATAGGTTTCATTGTGTTGGTGGGTGGGTGGGTGGGTGAGATGCTATAAAATTTTGCAGCCTGATATGAAGCAATGAGTCCAAGAGCAAATCAAGCCTGCATTATTCCAGGATGACAGGATGAGTAAACTGAAGACTTTTCCACACAGGGAAAATTGGAAGGTTAAACTGGTCACAATACAGGGTTTTCCAGGGAATTAGGGACAGTTTCACAGTTGCTTTTCAGACAATGTTGTGCTCAAACTGGTCAGAATCCAGACAGAAAGTGAGGTGAGTCAGGGAATAAGCATTTTCACAAAAATACAGTATTTTCATTTCCAGTTCATTCACAAATTCACTTTCAGACTGTAATTGTAGACGTCTGAAAACCATGTCCCTGATTCTCCCTGCTACCAGATTTCCCATTGTTCCCATGGTTCCTTGCTGTGCCGAGGAGGGGGAGGCAGCCTTATTCTTAAAGCAATACACACTGTTATACTCTTTGTCCTGGAAAAGGAGGGCATCTGGGAGTTTCAGCCCTCACTGAAATCAGGCAGGTTTATGGACCAGCCCCGTCCTCTTTCTCCCTCTTATGTGTGTGTGTGTGTGTGTATGTGGTTTTATGGGAGTTTGCAACGAGAAACCTCAGCCTTCCTTCCTCTGAAACGTCTTCTGGGGCAAAGAGGATTTTCCTCCCCATTTTCCTTCCCTCTTCTGGAGTATGTGTGTGTATGCACTTGTGTAAATGACATTTTGTAGCATGCACAAAAAAGTTATTTCCAAGCTAGCATGGGGATTTGTCCTCATCTGTCTAAAACCCAGATTTGCTTTCTTTCCACTTTCTTGCCTAAGTAATGTGATTTTAACCCTTTGTTGTGCTCTGTGTGTAATAAACATTAGTGGATTTGCTTGCTTTTCCGGGATGCCATTTTCTGGATGGAAGCACATAGGTCCCCCTGCGAAAAAGTCCTGAGTGTCATACTTCAGATATATCATGAAAAACTCACTAGAAAAGACAATTACAGTGGAACCTTGCCATACGTGGGGGATCCGTTCCGGATCTCGCTGCGTATGGCGATTTCCGCCTATGCTCAAGTCCCATTGTAAACAATGGAGCTCATGCATGGCGGCGCGGAGGTGCGCGGGGCGCAACGGGTGCGCGCGGTGCAACGGGTGCGTGCGCCCATTCAACTGAATGGGATGCGCCGCCCCGTGCGCGCCCAGCGGCTTGAGCGCGTACGCTCAAAGCCGCTTATAAAAAGGCCGCATATGCGGAGGCCCCACTGTACAAACTTTACCGCACTGGTCCTGGAACGGGCCTATAGTGTCCCCAAATGGAACGTTCTGGAGATGGGAGGCGGCAGGGAATGCATTTTACTGCACAGCAAGAATGCTGCTGCCACCGCCGAGCATCCCCATCCTGTTCCAGATGTGTTCCCCAGGGGGTGATTTCCAGGGAATGCTTCTCACCCCCTCTGGTGTGCACTCGAACAGAATGTGGATGTTTGCCAGCGGCAGCAGCGTTCTCACTGTGCAGTAAAATGCGTTCCCTGCCACCTCCCATCCCTGGAACGCTTCGTTTGGGGACGCTACAGGCCCGTTCCAGGGCCAGTGCAATAAAGTTCAATGTTCAGTAAGGTGAAAGGTAACAAGAAAAGTGGAAGGTGGCATTTTCAGGTGGATAGACTCAAAAAAGGAAGCCACAGCCCTGAGTTTGCAAGACTTGAGCTGGACTGTTGATGATAGGATGACTTGGAGGCCTCTTATTCATAGAGTTACCATAAATTGATGTCAGCTTAATGGCTAAACAGATGAAACAAAGATGGTGGGGAAATGCAGGTGGAATTCAAAGAAACTTGGTGGGATTCAAACAGAAACCATTTCTCATCCCTATTAACAAGTGCCCCAAATAATACAAAAACAAAATCAGAAAACAGGAAATACCTTTGAGTACGCATTTTAAAAAATAGGAAAAAATAAGTCACTTCAATTCAGTCTTGATATTTGTACATATTTCAGATGTTCATTATGCCAAACTGTAATGATATTGTGGCCAAAAGTATACCATGTAAAGCAGTACACTGATGCAAAAGCTTTACAGTATGTGTCATCGTCACTCATGCATCTACAGAAAGCAAATAAGGAGGAAAACATTTCTTCAGTTTCCATGTCTAATATGATATTCATGAACTATGCCCTATTAATAAGCTTGAGGTTAGCAAGCACGTTGAATGGTCTTTTCCTCTTGAAATACAAATGTAATTCCCCTCCTTGTAGTCTAGTTACGCCATCCCAAAGAGACCAGAAAGAATCTGAATACTATCTTCTGCCCATTCTCCATCTTTGGTATTAAACTGATTCATATAATAATGCAAAAATACTTGGGCTTTGATATTTGCAAGTTTGCAGTAACCTTAAGTATTTTCATTCCTGGCTATTGTGTTCATGCTTACATGAAGAACCTGTATATGTTTTCCCTTCAGTAAAAAATAAAGAAAGAAGAATTGTTTGTTAAAGACTTAACTTCTGTTACATATTTAGCCTTACTCTTTTATCTGAAAGAAAGATTTAGACACTAAAAAAAATATGAAGATGCTGAGTCACAGAAGCAATCCATCAGAAATTAGTGGTTCCATAAGGCCATAGATGGCTCTACAAATTATGGTCAAGATCCACTGGTACACCTCAGTGGTGTTACTTAATACTTATGGAATGTTGACTTTATTTGTCTTCCCTTTTTACTGCAGCTCTCTGTGGTACCCACAAAATCTCCACAGATTTTCCTAGCCTTTTCAGACAGGCTTTAGGATGCTTGAGGGACTAAGGAAAGGAAGGAAAACAATTATTTCTTGGAGAAGCAGTGGGATCAAGAAGAAGTAGATGATTGGATGCTGGCCAAAGATTCCTGCAGGAAGCAAACTCAAAAAGCATTGCTTTAATTCATGTCTAGGTGCCTTAGGGACAGAATGAATATTTATTGTTGTTTCTTTTCCAACTGAGAAAATGCTTTCCTGGCTCTCAAAAAATCCTGTCAGAGGAATGAGAAAAAATATATTGTGTGTGTGGTAACCACACAACTTGGAGTGTTCTAGGGACTTCTTCCATGTAAGAATACGCTTGGTTTTTCTGTACAAAACTTGGAGGGGAAGGGCTAGGAAATCAGTGTATCCTACATAGAAAGTAGTATTTTCTATTTGTGTTTTCTGTATAAAATGCTTCTCCCCGATAGGGTGAGAAGCTTTTACTGGAGAGACCAACCATTTATAAGTAAATGGTGTGCTTTTGTGGGCCATTATAAGAGAGGCTGGGTGGGACTCAGCCTATTTCAAGGCCTGCCCACCCAGCTCTCCCAGTTTCCTGAAACACTGGCCCACTCTCCCACCTCACCATCAGTATGAGAATATTCCTGGTCGTTTCAGGGGTGGGTAAGAATTTTCTCCCCTTTCCAAGTATTTTCTGCCTACCCCACACTGTTATTTCGGGACTGAGACAATTGGCTTGGGTGTGGTCATACATAGGTTCCACAGCATAGGTGGGGAGAGACAGAAGTTCAGGTGAACACCTAGGCACCCTCCTAAAGGTTGAAGGTAAGTCTCTGGAATTGACTTTTAGGTCTTGTGACTAAACAGGAGGGGAAAGAGACTTGCCTTGGGGCTGACCTGGGATTTAAACTCTCAATGAAGTCTCGTGAGATAAGTGGGGGAGTCTTGTTAGCTCTGGGGTACAACTGTGTCCACATGAAGAAGATTGCCAGCCAGGAAGACAAACACCACTGCCAAGCCTGGAAGTAGTTCACAACTGCTGAGGTTCTGCTGAAGAGGCTTTTAATCAAAATGATGCAGAAATTGATACAACAGGCTTGTGAATGGACACAGGCAAAAGCATCATGTAAAGCTCTACATATTCACAGGGGTTGGAGTGTAGAACCCCTGTAAAAGTGGGGAAAATGCAAATATCTGCAGCAACCCCCTTCCTTGTTGTGACCCTCTCTGGGTCTGGGAAAAGGATGGGACTGGAAAAAAGATGTTAGCACTGGGGTACAACTGTGTCAACACACAGAATACTGCCAGCCAGGAAGACGAACACAGCTGCCGAGTCTGGACGTAGTTAACCACTGCTGAGGTTCTTCCAAAGAGGCTTCTAATCTTAGTTGCAGCAAATATTTACAATCACGATACAGCAATATTTACACAAACCAGCATAATGTTCTCCCATCAACCAACACCACACTGTGTACTTTACATACACAAACACAGCTAGGATTCTGATCCAACCCCCTGCTAGTGTTTCATCAGCTCCTTTTCATGTAGCCACAGTGACAGTGCAGCTTTGACCTGCTATGACTCATCTCCGTGTTCAAGTTGCATCAGCTTCCTCCGAGTCAGCATTTCCTCTTTAACCCATTAATGCACCTGAGACATTTTACACAGCCTGGGGCAAACATATACTAAGTTGGCTTTACGGATGTGGGCTGGCCAGGAAGCAACCCACTTCTGGATTGTCCTTGAGACTCAGGTGTTTCACCCTGGGAGGCTGGGGATTCAGTCTGGGAGCAGACTATCCACCAGCTTTTCCCACACAAGGTTTCTCCCCCCTGTCTTTTGCAGATCTTGAAGAAATATAGTTAAATAAGTTGAGTTAAATTTTATAACCCAGTTCTCTGTGTCTGGTCTTGTTATTCACTGGGTTTGTCAGCAATTTTTTTTTTTAAATGAAAAATTACATGCATGCCTACATAGAAGAATCCCCCAGAACACTTTGTAATGTGTAACAATGAACAGAATACTGTGCAAAAATATGTATTTTCTTTATAGTGAGCATAAACCTATAGAACTTATTCATCCTCATCTCCCTCTAAGGAGGGAGATGAGGATGAATATTTTCCATAGGTTTCTGCTCACTATGAAGAAAACAGATATTTTTGCACAGTATTCTGTTCATATTTACACATTGCAAAGTGTTCAGCAACATTTTTATATAAGTTACCAGTCAGATGTTTTTCACCTTTAGTAAGCTATTCTTCAAATTTGCTCATTTTAGCTCAGATCACCCCTTATTTATTTATTTATTTATTTATTTATTTATTTTCTTGATCTTATTTTTATCCCACCTTTCTCCCAAGTTGGGACCCAAGGTGGCTCACAACACACACACACACACACACACACACACACAGACACTAAAACAGCACTTTAAAAAACAATTAAAATAGTCCAATTAAAACAGTAAAAAAAAAATTAAAAATTACAACATACACAATTTAAAATATACAAAGTTAAAATAATCTAAACCAACCTGTCATCCCCCAATAAAACCTGACTTACATGATTTTAAAAAGCTTGCTTGAATAAAAATGCCTTTGCTTGCTGGTGAAAGGCCAGTGTGGAGGGAGCCAGCTTAGCCTCCCATGGAAGGAAGTTCCACAGGGTAAGAGCAGCCACTGTGAAGGCTCTCTCTCATGTCCTCACCAGGTGAGCCTGGGATGGTGGTGGGACAAGAGAAAGCCTTCGCCTGAGGATTTTAGGGCTCTAGGTGGTTTATATGGGGAGATACAGTGTCTCAAATAGTCTGGACCTAAGCTGTGTAGAGCTTTTTAGGTCATGACCAGCACTATGAATTGTGCTCGGAAATGAACTAGTAGCCAGTGAAACTGTTTCAATATAGGAGTTATATGCTCCCTATAACTGGCTCCAATCAGCATTCTAGCTGCAGCATTTTGGACCCACTGAAGTTTCTGAACAGTTTCCAAAGGCAGTCCCACATAGAGTGTGTTACAATAGTCCAAATGGGATGTAAGCAAAGCATGTGTCATTGGTTTGATCAGCCTTAAATTTCTCAGTAGTTTGCAAATAAGGGAACCACTGTACATCAAACCCTTCCCTAATCAGTTCTTGTTTACGCTTAAGCTGGTCTGATTCCTGTTTCAAATTTAACAAATCTCTATAGGTTACCCATTTCTATTGTATCCATAAAGATTAAAGAGAAAATGCCTCTGTGGGTGAAATCCAACTAGGTGTTTTCGTGTACAGCCTTTGCTTATATTTAATGCATATTTTAAGGAATGATCTTCTTATCAGATGTTCATTAAATGTTATTTGACTTTGTATTTTGTTATACCACAAAAAACCATGCCAGCCAAAATGTAGGTTGTGCCCTTTGAGTGCTAATAATTTAGGGTCATCTAACTGTATCCAAGGCCTCATCCAAGTCAAACAAGCTGCTTCATAATATAGTCGTAAGTTCAATAAAGCAAACCCACCCCTCTCTTTAGGATCTATCATACGTTTATATCTTACCCTTGGCTTTTTCCCTTTACACAAAAATTTAATGATATCTTTTATTGATTATCAAACCGCACATAGGTAATATTTATCAAAATTATTTGGAAAATTATTAATTTAGGTAGAATATCAATTTTTATGGTTGAAACTCTACCTAATAGTGAAAGATTCAGATCTTTCCATTGATCAAAGTTCTTTATGCATAGGTAGTATGTTTCACGATCAAAAATTGCCAAGATATTTAAGAGGGCAATAATTTATGTTGGAAACGAAGTAAGGAGGTGGGGTTGTAATAAAATAAAAAAAGGCTTATGATTAGAGCCAAAATGCAGGTTAATTTGCATAGGAAAATAAACTTGAACCCTGGTTTCTTTTTACTTGGAATATTTAGTTTTGAAACAAAAATTGAGAAAAATATTAGTAGGTTCTGTTGGCATATGGTAACAACTGTGAGAATCCTTCTTGCTAAATATTGGAAAACAACAAATACCCCTACAGAACAGGAATGGAGAGGAAAAAAATGTTGGATGTGGCAGAAATGGATAAGTTGACTTACATATTTGATGGGGAAACTAATAGTAAATTTATCAGAGACTGGGATAAATTTTAAGCCTACTTGAAAGAAAGAGCTGTTAATGATCTGACCATTTCTGATTTTGTTGACTAAAGAATTTGTTGTCATCCATGAGAGGAAAGAGTATGTACCAGATAACCTTTAAAAAAAAGATTGAAAAATAATTATGGAGATAAATCATATGAAATTCTTCATATCATTTTTTTTCTGGAGAAAGGATTACATAAACTGTCTTTTCTTTACCACTCTATTGCTGCGAGACTCGATGAATATTTCAGTTAATGTCTAGGTTGTGGGGACAGGAACGTGTGTTTAAGTTGAACTTTAAATTGTGTTTGTTATCTTTTTAATGTTGGGCACGTATGCAGTATATGCAATGAAATGTAAATAATCTATGTAAATAATGTATGTAATGTAATGTTTGTATTGTATGACTTTGGGTGAATATATTTGACAGTGGATGTTTTGTGCTTTGTGTTATGTGTTAATAATCAATAAAATATTATTTTTAAAAAGAAATTATTCATCCGTGCATTCCAGAATTTACATACCCAGCATGTGCAAATTTTTGAACACCCTTATTTGCATCTCTTAAAAATAAGTCCCAGTCTGGGGTAAAGATCTATGTATATGATTGTCTGGCATCTATATTGCATGGCATTTTACTATTATAATATTTGTATTTTTCATAGAAATTAGGATGTATGGAACTATATGTGTGGAACTGATAGGCATTACAAACTATGGCCAAATTAATTTGCCCTTCCAATTGACTTTTCACTTCATGTCTTAGCCGTCAATGGCGAGACAGCTCTAAACGATTTCCTTGTAAATCAAAATCCACATATTAATATAAGGCATCAATAACTTACCAGAATTGCTATTCTTGTGAGTCATGAAAGGTCATTTTTATCACTGAGTGCTTTGCTTAGCAACAGTTGCCAAGAAAATCTGCATCTTCATCTACAGTTCCAAGCAAGATGACATATTATTTCAGTAAGAACAAATACATATTTAAAACTTTTCTGCTTCCTTGTGTCATTCTAGTGGATGACAATAATACTTAAAGATTTTTCTATTTCTCATTGAAAGCTTTATATCATTTTTTAAAAATGGTCTCCTTCTCTGGACATCTTTAAAAAGATGCTAGACAGCTACTTGCTGTGGGCATTTTTGATGGCGATCCTGCACTGTGCTGAAGATTGAACTTGATGGCCCATAAGGCCCCTTTCAACTCCATGATTCTATAAGAATCTAGACTTGAACAAGAAACAAATTTTAATATATATCTATATATCTATACATATAAACTGTTTGGCTGCAGCGCGGCTGTGACGTCGTAATGGCGACGCCCATGTAGACAGAGCACCACCATTTTGATGCCACGGTTATGTGCTAGAGTAAAGGACGCTCCGAGGCAACCCTAGCACATATCCAGGCCGTCGCAAAGCACCAGTCTGGATAACGCCTATATTTATTTTGAATCACAACTGTGGTACCATATATTTGCTGGGAGTCCTTTTGAAATGGCAAAAATATTTGAAAATATTTCTTGAGTATTGGAAATCTGGTATGGAGATGTTGTTAGCCACTTTGGGTCCCACTTTGGGAGAGAGACAGCATAAAAATAAATAAATAATACTAGGTATATATTTGTGAAAGGAGCAAAAATGAAAGTGCATACATTTTTAAAATGTTTGACATCATACATTTTTGAAATAAAGTGTTTTGTATTCCTTCATTTGATAATTGTATCCTTGGTCTCAGGCACATCGGCCATGCCCCCTCCATGATGGAGGAGTTCTAGTGGGGATGTGAGTTGTAGTGGGGATGGGCTGTTTGCTGCCCTTCTCTGGGATGAGACAGTGACTTTAAAATCATGCCATGGCAGTGATGCCATGGTGCGAGACACTAGGGGCATGGTTGGAGTCAAGGTTTTGCAAACCAACCCCATGTCCTCACTGCTAAAGAAGAAATTGACCCACCCACCTGCTATTGGTATAGTATGAAGTTTTCTTCATTGTCTAGGGGCCGGGTAGGATTTCCCCCCCCCTTTTTCCATGGGTTTTTCGCCTACCCCATACTGTTTCCAATGGCATATGGGAAATTGGCTTGGGTGGTGTCTTGATAATACCTAATTTTGCTTAAAAGTTTGGATTCTAATTGGGTTTGTATAATTAACGAACTCTAAACATTTGGATTATATTTTGGCGAGCACCTTGGACACCTGGTTGGGGGGGGGGTCAGAAAGAAATTGCCCTTAGGTCTGGCTTGAAAGATAAACCCCATCTTTAATCTTCACAGACTGGTTCTTTCTGGTTAGATTTCCTGATGTGGGACACTCAGTGAATAACCAAGCTTTTAGGTTGCCGTTGAGGGCTCAGGTGTTATCATCCAGATAAGCTTCAGAGGTGGTCTGGGGAAAGACATCGGATGCAGCTTCTCCCACACTTGGCTGTTGTTAGAAATTAGTTGCAGTTCTGTTAAGAATTTTATAAATAGGTCAATAAATGGCCCTGTTTTATCCCATTTCAGTGTCTGGTCTCATTATTCTGGGGTTGGGTAGCAATTGTTCTCTCTAGAAAGCATTAAAATTTCAACTGCTGCAGAGACTAAGACCCGGAGCAATGGATGCAAGTTCCAGGAAAAGAGATTCCACCTCAACATTAGGAGGAACTTCCTGACAGTAAGGGCTGTTCGACAGTGGAACAAACTCCCTCAATGGAGAGTGGTGGAGTATCCCTCCTTAGAGGTCTTTAAGCAGAGGCTGGATGGCCATCTGTTGGGGATGCTTTGATTGAGAGTTCCTGCATGACAGGGGGTTGGACTGGATGGCATATGTGGTCTCTTCCAACTCTTTGATTCTATGATTCTATGATTCAAAAATGTACGGTTGGCAAGGCAAAATGAGCTCTGTCACACTGGCAATTTTGGTGCATATGAAATGTTTCTCTCTGTGTGAAAATGTGAAGCCAGCATTTTTTCCCCATCTCTAACCTCTAAATAGCTCAACATTGATCTCTGTTTTAGCTGACAACCTACAAATTTTGACATTTTATGAACTTTGATCCAAAACCAGTTTCCTTTAAATGTATGACTCAGATTATTTTTGGGATATGCTCTCATTTTTGGTAAAACCTTTAATTGAGATCTTGTTAAACATCAGACAATTTTGATAGTTACAGAACCTATAAAACAGCAACAAATTCTATTGAATCTGTAAAGTTTTACAGATCCTTTGGGGTGGAGATAATTCACAGTAATGATGGAAATTTTTTGAAGCTTTTCTGGAGACTATGCTGCAGAGAAAGATAATACCTCCCTAGCTGTCTTGGACTATATGCTTCAAGAATAACAACTTATCTTGCACTTACAGTATCCATCCCTTTGGGCAGGAGGAAAGCATTATAAAAAAACCCTCTTTTGCAAACAACATAAATTATTGCTTCATACTTTCTGTGTTTACAAGCAACATGACACACACCATAAACTATCATGATAGCAAGGAAGTAAATATGAACAACATTATCCTATTAACACCAATAAGAAGTTCTAGCTAATAAAATTGGACTCACAAGTATCAGATAAACCAGGCTAAATGAAATGCTTTAGGTCTAATTCCCATGTATATTTTTCACAAGCCAGCACTCAGAGCTCTGAAAAGTTGACCATCAAGTAGATACTCTGAATCAATGGAATTTACATAGAGTGATGGTTTAGTGACTAACTAAAAGTTGGTTATTTCAGATGCAGAATGGCATCATATATGGTCATGTCCTCCTTATAAGTCTAAGTCATCTGCTCTATGGGAAAACACATTGAATGTGGTATACAGATGGTACCTGACCCCTGTCCAGCTAGCATGAATGACAAGGAAGACATCTTCTTTGTGCTGGAGGGGTTGTGGGGCAAGCAATAAATACCTACACATCTGATTGGAGTGCCCAATTGCCCAACAATTCTGGACACAGCTTGTTCAATTGATGTCAGATATCACCAAGTAAAAGGTTCAACCCACCCCAGAGTTGCTTCTCTTGTCAATATTTTAATTTGATAATAAATTTCTCCATCATAAAGAAATTATATCTTTTTCAGTTGCTATAGCTAGATTAATCATTGCCAGAAACAGGAAAACAGGTAATCTGTCCATGGATCAATGGTGGACGAAGTTCTGGGAAGGATGGTTAATGAAGAAGTTTGAAGATAATGCCAGGAAAACCTCTGGGGCAAGGAACTGCAACCAGTTCAAGGAAAAGTGGTTACCTCTTATAGAATATATTAATTCCAGTTCTCATGCTCATGTTCCACCACAGCACCACAGGATATTTTGGTTTGGAGTTTTGAATGAGACCTCAGTTTTGTAAATCTGTATTTTAGCTTGTGTTTTTACCTTTTGTAAACAATAAAATTAAAAAAAGAAAATAATAGAGTGTTGGCTTATCAAAATCTCATAGATTCATTGGGATTTCTCTAGTTGGGAATAGTAGCTAGATTCATAATAGTTAACAATATAGCTTTGGTAAAGCTATGAAGTGATACCATACATTATAGCTTAATACCGCAGATGCTGAATATGTCTTATTATGTCTGAAATATAGTTCATCTCATAAGAACATTGAGCAACTAGAGCTTTAATTAACACTATAGAGGAAAGGTGACTGTTTGTTTGTGGGAATGCACTGTCCATGCTTCCCACTAAAAAAGAAAAGACAATAAGAGAGTTTTCCTGGGCTGTGCTTTTTCTTGACTATCTAGTGCCAAGTGGAAATGTTTGTATAATTATGCCACTGGATCTTCTGCTCTTGACATTAGCTAAGAGTCTACATCACAATCCTATTAGTGCATTAGACCAATGTAAATATGTTGATGTTGCAAAGATGGAAGGAAGAAAAAGGCTACAGTGACAGTGACTATGAAGGAAGTCTGGCACTGGACAAATAAGCTGTTCAGAGCTGACAGATTTTGTCTGCCTTTCCTTTCACTGCTGTGTGACAGTGGCAAAAGTGCAGCTGTTAGCATAGTGCACAAAAGTGGATGATCCATCTACAAATGATCAAACTGCTGTAGTCATTTCCTTTTTATTTTATTATGATGACTTTTTAGGAAATTATAAATTGCTTTGAATGCCCCTTGCACTATGAAATGGAAATGAAATATATTCAAATGTATCTTCTTGTGGTTAAGCTTTGTGTAGTTTTATGATCATGATTACAAGCTGCTTTGGGTCCTATACAGACCCAACATGTATTTGTGCACTAAATATTAGCCGCCATGGTGTAGTGGTTTGAATGCTGTACTATGATTCTGGAGACCAAGGTTCCAATCCCTGATCAACCATGGAAACCCACTGGGCAACCTTGGGCAAGTCACATTCTTGCAACCTCAGATGAAGGCACTGGCAAAAATCCCTCTAAACCAACCTTGCCAAGAAAATGCTATGATAGGTGCCAGTTAAAACATGGAACCTCAAGGTCACCATAAATTGGAAATTACCTGAGGGCACACAGCAACAACAAGAAGAACAGTAATAATCTGGACATTTCCTCATTCCCCAGACTCAAGGTATCATACAAAGTCAAAAAGGACACAAATAAAGGATCCCATCTATGAAAATGCACAATACATATTGAAAACATAAAATGTAATTGAACTATCAACAAAATGAAGAACAATGGAATTAAAAGCAATGTAATGCATGTTCATTAAAAAGCAAGAAAATAAAAATAAAAAGGACAGGACAACACAGTTATTAAAAGCCCTTCCCCTTCAAGCAGTCAATTCTTTCTCCTATTAACACAGTATTCACCTGAAACCAGAAAGACACCATGAAGGAACCCAGTATAACCTAGAAATGGAGTTCTTTTATGATATTGCACATTTCTTCTGCATCCTATCCTCTCACACTGCCTTAGTCTTGAGCTGCTAAGCACTTTCATCAGCATTTAAGCATTACAACTAAAACACTGAATGGTAGATGGAAGGTGAATCATTTGCTTCTGGTTACAGGGTGTGAATAATGCTTATTATCACATGCCTTCTCTCTCTCTCTCTTTCTCTTTCTCTCTCTCTCTCTCTCTCCTCTTCTCACAATAAAGCTTATTTTCAAAGTATATGAGTAGCTGGGAGAAAAGTTAATTGGAATTCTATAATGTATTGGTTATGACATCCACTGCAGAAAAGTGGCTAATGCTTAAGAAACCATTGTGTGAGCCACAAGGGAAATTAATCCTATTAAGTGTGAACAGGTAAAAAAGGCCATCGAATGGCAGGGTGGTTAAGTAAGAATATAGAAGAAAGGTGGTTTGAAATGAAAAGCCTTCTGGCAAGAAAAGGAGATCAGTAGTAGTAGCCATTGAAGGAAATGAATGAGCTAAGGTTAAGAGAAGGGAATTCAGAGTGAGGAAGTAAATGGTGAACAGTTGGACATTGTAAAAGAGAGTTCATCTAGCATAAGTATGGGATTTTCTTGTACTTGTGGAAGGTAGCTCGTACTAAAAAAAGAATGAAGAAAAACTGTTTAACATTTTCAAAGATACTGGGCAAGGAACTGGTTTGCTTCACATGTATCCAGCAAGCCCTGCCTGCAGCAGTGGTGTATAAAGTCAGGCTGTGTGAATCCCTGCAGTTTTCACATGTCTACTAAAAATTGTGGTATAGTGGTCTGAACATTAGAATATGACTCTGGAGACCAGGGTGTGACCATCGGGTTACATAGGAGTCCTCTCTTGTCTTTTCCTAAGTAGTCAGAGGCTTTTCTTCCCTCAGAACTATTTCTCTAACTCTTGGTCCTCCCATTTTTAAACCTCTTTATTATTTGAGTTTGATTCTTTCCCTATGTGAATGTAAGATTTCTGTTAGCCCATCTATACTGAGAATCATAACAATATAGGTTAAATTATCACACTGTTTCCAGGACAGTATTTTCTTATTTTCACCCCCACCCTCATTTTGGCAGTTTAAATCCCCTGCTGTTGTGTCCCATCTTTGTTAAACTAAGCCATGGTTAGGAAAAGTGTGGACATTTGGATACTGGAGATCAGCTTCATCCCTCACCATTGACTACACTGAGCAAGTATACATGAACAGCATTTGGAAGGTCAAACATTCTTTCCTTATCTAAGCTTATCTAAGCTTAAAAGTACCAGTTGATTGCTGGATACTCTCAGCATGGTTGTTTGAGAATTTCCTTTCTGAGAGACAGATTGTCATTTCAAACAACCTTTCCCCAATATCCCTATTTACTCATCCCACAAATGAAGAATGCAAACTCATGGTATCAGGCAACAACACTCCTTGCAAAACATATGCAGTACAAGCCCTCCCTTCAGCCACCATCTTGAGGGAGAGAGCGAGGCAAGCTAGCTCCACCAGGCCTGCCTGGAAGAAGAAGAGCCCTCCCTCCGGTCCATCTGCCTTGGTCCAGGCCTCAGAGGGAGAGAAGAATTGCTGGACCTGATCCCCTCCCCTCCTCACCATTCCCTTCTCCTTTTGTGTCGTGTCTTTTAGATTGTAAGCCTGAGGGCAGGGAACCATCTATTATCCCCTCTGTTGTAAACTGCTCGGATTCCCAGTGACTGGGTGGTATATAAATAAATCCTATTATTATTATTACATAGATAAATCAAGTGAACTCTGTGCTTAACCCACAGCTTTTTGTTTAGGGGTGTGGCTGCTTTCTACTGGGAAAAGCAATGGCTGACTTCACCACTCTTTCCTCTTTCCTATATGCAAGGAAGGAGGCGCCATAGGAGGGAATGTGTCCCTGTTATCTCCAATCAATGATCACAAATAGTTCAGGTTTCCTTCATGTGAGTATCCAGGGGCAGGATAGGGGTGGGTGACCAATAACCTGTGAGCCAGATGGAAGACCTCCACCGTGAAGATTGGACCTGTAAACTGGGAATTTCTTTCCCTTGGTGCATGAAACTGAAATCTTAGTGTTAGTTTCAGGCTAAGGGAAGTGTGTATTAGATTTGTGAGCAGAGAGGAGGACAGGGCAAACATTCAAGGAGACATATCACATGTTGTGAAAATAAGAACGATATATAATTTTGACCACGAGTTTTGGACAGAATATGAGAACATGAAAAGCTAGAGAGGAGTA
>NC_056525.1:117605634-117610006 GCF_019175285.1 Sceloporus undulatus
TGCTGAAAGATCCCTCTGCAGACTGAAGAAATAAGGGCATTTATTATCTTGGTCTACCATTACTACATGGAGAAACAGAGTGGTTTCCAATCAGCAAAGGGATCAGGCAAAGTACATACTATTACTTTTTTTATTCAACCTATATGCAGAAAATATTGTATGCAGTTCAGGCTTAGACTCAGAGAAAGGAGAAGTGAAGACTGGAGGAAGGAACATAAACAACCTAAGATATGTAGATGACACAATACTACCAGCAGAAACAAGGACTCGGAGCAATTACTGAAGAAGATCAAGGTGGAAAGTGCCAAGGTAGGCTTTATACTGAACAGTACGGGGAAAAAAATGCCTATGGAAGATAGAAGAATTCATCATAGTTAATGAGAAAATCAAAATAGTCAGTGACTTTCCACACTGTGGATCAAAACGTCTGATCAACCATTTATCAGAATGGGGACTGCAGTCAAGAATTAGAAGAAGACAAGTTTTGGGAAGGACAGCTTGAAGGAACTGGACAAGATTCTAAAATGTAAAGATACAACTCTGAACACTAAAGTGAGGATCATCCAAGCCACCATATTCCCCATCGCTATGTATGGATGTGAGAGCCTGTCAGTGAAGCAAGCTGACAGAAAGAAAATAAACTAATTTGAGATGTGATCCTGGAGAAGTGCGCTGAGTATACCATAGACAGCCAAACAGACAAATAAATGGATCCTAGAACAGAACAGACCTGCACTCTCCCTCGAAGCCAGGATGACTAAATTGAGGCTGTTATATTTTGGCCACATCATGAGAAGACATGCATCATTTGAAAATGGAATGATGCTATGAAAGGTTGTGGTAGTAGAAAGAGAGGAAAATTCAGGCCAGATATGTGGATTTTATCAGAGGTGATTAAGTTAAATCCTGTTATCAAATTTCCATTGGTTCATAGGACCTGAGCAGAGAAGTAGAGGAGAGGAGGTCTTGGAGATGTCTTATCTATGGAGTCACCATGAGTTGAGGCCGACTTGAGGGCAGTTAACAATAACAACAACCATTATTATCACAAGCATATAGGAGCTAAACCCAGGGACATCATATTGAACCCAGCTGTAGCAAGGCAAAAGAAAGAGGTCACTTTTAAGTGAATGCACATAGACACACAGTCTCAAAGACGTATTCTGTATCTGTGCTGAAAACATCCCTTTACAAGAAACGATGGATTCTTAACTATATGGATTCAATATGCCATTATTTTTTCAGATGCACGTACATTCAGTTGTCAGATTCAAATGTTAGCAGTGACAGTGCAGAATAAAGCCATGGAGGGAGCTTTTATTTCATTGATAAGTTATTGATAAGTCATTCCAGACAGCTAGGTATGCCTGGTTAGACATTTTGGAGTATGGATCAGGTAGATTAGAGATAAGAATGCCAGATTGGTCATGGGGAAAACTTTCTATCCAACCTTTCTGTCTATGGCTTCCTATATAGAATAAAAAGTGATGGGATAAGATTGAACTACCACATTTCTGTATGACAGGATGAAGTATCTTGGAGGTTACTAGTCAAAATTACAAATATGAGTACGAATAGTTATGCATAAATATTGATGGATAAATTAATATATGCATTGCAATTATGATTTAAGGAGTTATGTCACTCCTTCTGTAGTGCAAGTGAATTGTTTGATTACTTTTATAGTTATATGAATGTGGCCTCCTGAAATAGTGAAGGAAGGATGTCATCTGGCTCAAGTGCTGGCTGCAGCTGCTTCTTGGTGCTCTATTGTGGTTGTTGAGGCAATAATAAGGCAGGTGGATGGAGAATATCCTTCGGACTACATATTAGAGCTTAGTAGCTTTCAGACTCTGTTTTAAATAAGTTAAAGTAGTTTGCATTTTAGCTCAGTGTAGCAAGTATTTAGTTACTTTCAGAAACTATAAAACAAAATATTTTGTGATCTTGAAACTATAATGAACTCCTCTTAAAGCCCACTTTCCAATAGTTATGTACAGCATGAAGGCCAGTAATGTAGGTCATTAACCCACTTGCAGATAAGTATCCTAGGGAAAGCAAACTCCTGTATTTTAGATTAAATTGTGTAGTATGTGCAGAGTATGAGGAAGAAATGTTCCTGGGAAACAGGACAAGCAAAAGTATAGGAAGGGCAATTGCCTGCCAAAGTTTTTAGCAGCAAATTTCAACTCAAGCCAATTTATTCTCATTCAGATCATTAAGATTAAATTGGCCTAGATTTACATACACTGACATAACCAGTTTATGAAATGGGCTGCCCTTCTTTCCTAATCTCTGATGTACTTGTTTTCATCGAGAGAATGAAATTAAAATTACATCTACAGGTAAAACTTTCTTCTTCCAATACCAATGGATGTCCCTTGAGCCTGACAAGAGACCTGCCTCTCAAGGGCTTTTAATGTCACTTGTCACTTAACAAAATCCTGTTTTACCAGAGTGGCTGAACGTCATGTTCAATTTTTCCAAGCTCCTTTATTAATAATCAGTTTGTGTTCCCCAGAGACAACTCCCCATACAGACACAAAAAATGCTAATAGGTTCTGCAGTCATAGCCCCCGGGAATCATTTAAGGAATAAAAAGCTATCAAATTGTTTCAGACTGTTGAAATTAAATTGCCCTTCTTTGTAAGGTTGGAAAAAATGGATTTGATGAAGCTAGAGGTGCTTCTCAGTTTCTGATTTGCAGAAAGAAGGGAAAACTCTTTCTGGCCTGAAGTTTCACAGTCAGTCATCATTTTAAGTTTCCTGCGAGGGTCTAATGATATATGGCCCTTCTTTATCCCCAGACAAAAATATTTACAGCCCTGGACATGTGATATTTCTGCCATATTTTATCTGAAACAAAATTTTAAATGAATATGGTATATAAGCATTAAAAAATGCCAAGGGCTTTGAAGGAAAAGGAAAGGTTCTAGATAAGAATAGCAAGCTTTCATGGCTATACCATATAAACGTAAAGCCACTGAACCATAGCTTCGGGGACAACCCCTGTCCATCTTCACTTTGAAAGCCTAGGTAGCTGGTGATGGGAAAGATCTGTGTCTGAGCTGTTAAGGGAGTGACAAGCTGCTTGGGATTTACCAGTTTCTTGCTGGTTGACAACCTGGCAGGACAACCTATTGCTGGATCTCAGTCCCCTGTGAGACACCTCTCATTCATCATAAAAATAAGACACCAAACATCAACCACCTGGCAAAAAGAAAGGGAGGGGGAATCATGCTATAGCCCCCCTCCACACACACATACATACTTTTGTTGAAAATTCTTGCTGAAGATGATTTTAAAAAATCTCATGGTGGCTTACAATGCTTTCAAAAGGGGAAAAATTGTGACCATTCTTTATATCCATAATATGAAGGGAGACACTAGACTTCATGATCCACTGCATGGGAGATTTCTATTTCTCTACAGACCTTTATTTATCTAGACAAATAAATCCAATCCCAAGAAAAAGCTTTTAAATATTATTTTAACATTGTGGCGTTGATGTGATGCAGTACTTCATATTTATTCATCGAAGAAGAATTTAGTGTAGAACTGAGATGCACTCATTGAATCTGAACAACCTGGAAAACATGAGAGCTTAGACTGAGTGCTATTAATCCTAATATTACTCCTATGCATGGATGGAGAAAGCTTCCTTGATGGCCCTCTTAGTTTATACAATTTTCTCCTTACTGACCTTTTTGTCAAATGGGCCTTTGGTGGTTTTGCTTTGTGTGTGGATTTAAACTGGAGGGCATTATATTTTTATTAGTGTGCCCCCCCCCCCATATTTTTTGTAATTCATTTTATATTTCAATTGTATTTTTACTATTTTACTATTATACAATTCATGGGGAAAAGGTGTGATATAAAACATACAAACACTCACAAACATTCTGTCCGTCCGTCCGCCCGGCAGTCCATCCATCCATCCATCCATCCATCCATCCATCCAATCATCTCTCTTATTTTTTTCATCCACCAGCCAAGTATACCTTTCTCATCATTCTGAGATTTTATTATATTTTAATAGAACCACAATTATAATGCCTAAATAAATTATCTAAGTGTCTAACTCACTATCTTAACAGGCAAATCTGTGTGCTTGATTTCCTGGATTGCAGATGGGATATCCATTGCATTGTTCAGGTCTAGAAACATGACATATAATGCATGCACATACTATTAAAATGACATATCAACAGTGACCCCCAGCATAGAAATGCAAGAAGAGTTGAATTAAGTTTCAATTAAATAATAATATAATTTTTTATTGATCTTGGTTTCACAGTCTACTATAAGATAATAGTTATTATTATTATACAAACATAAACTTCATTAACCATGAAGTGCTGGCATCATTATC
>NC_056525.1:117610106-117617633 GCF_019175285.1 Sceloporus undulatus
TTTTTTTTCCGTTCCACCATAAACAGATATACAAGATAACATAGATGCTCCCCAGCAGAAGCCAATCACCTGCCCCATCCCACCCATTGGGCAGCCCACACAGCCATTTACTCAATCACACAATCAATTGATTGCCCATTAGGTGCACTGGTGCACTCAATTAAGTATTGCCATAGCACTGGCCTGTCCATCATGATATAATGTAATTCTTTACTAAGTTCCCCTTTGATCATATCCCATTCCTCCCTCTTCCCTCCATGGTCCCCTATTGGACCAGCCAGTTTGTAAATGTTTTTATTACATCTGTTTTATTATTGGTAATATGGCATGTTTGCCATCATTTCACTTCATGGAGTGTATGATGGGTTAATGGTGCCACTAACCATTTGTTGGCTTGTGTAATTGATTGATGGGTAAGCAACAACAACAAAAAATTAGGGCCAGCAAGGGGGCTCGCAGCTGTTTGCTCCTTCTTCCCATAACTGCAACAGCACACAACCAGCATGCTGATGTGACAGTTCATGCTTTCTGGCTTGAACTGGAACAGTCTGCTATTTATTTTGATCCTGCATTCAGCCCCAAAGCATGGATTGGGGGCTGTCCTGTCATATTGGCCACCTACATCATCTGCACAGGTGAGTTCCAAAATGGAGCAGGACCATTTCTTTTAGCCCAAGTGAACAAGTCTTTCTTCCTAAAGAAAACAAATAATTTCAGCAATTTTCTTCCTGCTGTGAGAAACACTGAATTAATATTCCTGCATTTAAATACTGTTTTCCATGCAGAAAAATCAGTTTTCCGTACAGAAAATTGTGCTTTGTGTGCTAAACAGCAACATAGAATTTTTTTGCAGAAAAAGTCCCAATCTGTGAATGTTATAATTAGTCCAGGATCCTTCATATCACAATTTCTTAACAGTCAATATTTTTAAAATATTGCAAATATTATTTCCATCCTTGGAAGAAATGGGATTCAAATCCAAACTACACATTACTTAGAATTAGCAAATGAAATTCCACACAAAAATCATTGGAAACAATGCTAGGAGACTTTATTATTGGAAGATGTTATAATTCTTATTTCTTGACTCCAATCTCCATTTATATCAATATTTGATTCAAAGTATAAGAACTCTTTAACTATTTTGACTTCTTCATTATCTAGGTTGAACTTCTGTAGATCCTCCATGGTCATTATGTTTGCTTTCTTTGTGTTCAGTAGTAAGCCTCCCTTTGCATGTTCTTCTGTGACCTTTCTTAGTAGATGTTCCTAATTTGTGGTGTTTTGCTAATTATTAAAATATTTATATCTCATCCTATATCTGAGGAGCTCAAGCTGGCATAAAATAAAATCGATTTAAGTCAAGAAAACGCAATATATATAATTGTAAAAAATAGATGAAATCATATATCACTTTAAACTGGTTAAACAATTTAAAATCATGCTGACCATGCTACATGTGCAAATTAGATACAATAAATTAGTTCCTAAAGGCTTTTGGCTGAGCAGCAAAATAACACCAGTGCTGATGCCAATCAATCCTATGAAGTGGCAGTATTTTATAGCTGGAGTGTCACAGTACAGAAAACCCTTTAAATGTTGTTTCATAAGATATTGTCCACATTGGTGGGACACAGAGAAGGGCTCCTCCCAAAGACTTCATGTTTTGGTAAGGATATACAGGGAGATACATATCCTCAGGTATTAGGTTCTGAAGCAAGTTTTGGCTTTAAATGTTTTCTCTAACAACTTGACTTCAGACAAGAAGTGTATTGGTAGCCAGGGCCTATAAGATTCAGGCCAAAAACAGCAGCCCTGTATATCCTTTGGCGATATCTTGTCATAGAGAAAATATTTGACATACATGGGCATAATTACACTAAGCAATTCTTCACTGCTATAAAGTGGCAGCCAATGAAATGGGGACAAAAAGCTTGTACCGGGTACCCCGGGATACGAATGTGCCGCCTTACGAAAATTTCGGGTTAGAAAAAAATCAATGGAAAAAATTGTCCGGTTACGAAGGTTTTTTCGGGTTACGAAAAATTTTTGGTGCTTTTCGGCGCTTATTTCGCACGAAAATCGCGGCTTTTCCCCATTAGGCCTATGGCTTTTTCGGCTTACGAACGCATTCGGGTTACGAACGTGCGGCGGAACGAATTATTTCGTAAAACCGGGGTACCACTGTATTTGGTGATATCTTGTTACTGCACTTGTAGAATTATCAAGATATGAAATCTAGCAGAAACATATTTCAGCTGCAATTTGCACATAGTCTATGGCGCGTTACAGACCACCTTTGGGGCAGCCTGTAGAGTCCTTTCCCCGCCGGATTGGCCTCAGCTGCCAGAACGGCAGCCTCTGGGGCCCTATCGCTGCTTCCAGGCAGCGGGGAAGCGGCAAAAGCGTTCCCCGCGCCTGGGAAGGGTGTCATTGGGCTTCAAGCCCCAAGGACACCAAACACGCAGCGGGGGAGGAGGCGAGAAGACCACTCGGCCCCTTTCTCCCTTGCGTCGCTGGCACAGCCGTCTAAAGTCTGCGCCAGCGACGCAAATTGTGGAAGGAGCTCTGTTTCGGAGCTCATTCTAGCGCTGCAAAAAGGGCACTCTATGCGTCCTCGTGTGGTGAAAAGATGTCATGTACGTGCTGCCCCGTTTGGAGGTGGCGCGTTCGTGACATTGTAATGGCGGCCCCTGTGTGGAACAGGCACCACCATTTTGTACGGACTCGATCCGTACTAGGGTTAGGGGCATCCAGAAGGGACGCCCCTTTCTAACCCTAGTACTGACCCAGTCCATACTGTTACGCCCGTCTGTAACGGGCCTATGTTACCTTTAAGGTTCTAGGTCTGTGAAATGCCCAAATGGTTAACTCGGAGGTCCTTGCCTCGAGCACGCCCTTTCTCATATCTTTAGCCAAGTGCTCCTTTGACTTTAACAGTTGTGATGCAAGCAGAAATTCAGCAGTTAAATCTTTTCCAGGTACACAGAACAGTTGTAAAGTGTAGGTGGGAAAGTGAGGTCAGGAGTTGAAGTCAGAGGGATGAAACAGGAAGAGATAAAGTTCAGGGAAAGTGAAGAAAATCAGCACAATGTCATGCCCATACAAAATTCATAGTATCATAGAGTTGGAAGAGTCTTCAAGGACCATCAAGTCCAACCCCCTGCCATGCAGCAACACAAAATCAAAGAGCTCCCAAGAGATGGCCATCCAGCCTCTGTTTAAAAACCTCCAAAGAAGGAGACTCTACCACACTCTGAAGTAGCATAGGTAAGTGTCAAATTGCTCTTATTGTCAGGAAGTTCTTCCTAATGTTTAAGTGGAATCTCTTTTTCTGTAGTTTGAATCCACTGCTCCATCTCCTAGTCTCTGTATCAGCAGAAAACAAGCTCTCTCCATCCTGAAAATGACATCCCTTCAAATATTTAAACCTGACATCATGTACTCTTCTCTTTCCCAGGCTAAACATACAGAGCTCCCTCAGCCATTCCTCATGGGGCATGGTTTCCAGACCTTTCACTCTCTTAGTTGCCCTCCTCTGGGCATGTTCCAGTTTGTCAGTATGCTTCTTGAATTGATGTGCACAGAACTGGACACAGTATTCCACATGATGTCTTACCAAAGGAGAATACTATTCTATTACCTGTTACTATTCTATTAACTGGTTCAGTTAAAGGAACTTTAAGGTCTTTGGAATGCTAGTATTTGGAATACACACAGCTCCACTAGATACCAATATGTTTCCAGGAACAATTCAATGACTACTGAAGTGGTACATACCTTTGGTCCAGTTTATTTGAAGGAACATATCTTAATACGTGGGGATGCTCAAGTCCTGAGATCATTATAGAGTGCCTTTGCATCAGTTCCACCACTTTCTCTGGCACATCTGATGGGAATACAGAAAAAGGCCTTATCACTGGCTGCTCTTGTGCTTTGGAAATCACTCCCTACACAGACTAGGGTGGTCACCTCCTTGTTGTACTTTGATCAGCAGATGTAAGCTTTTGAGAACTGAAAGGGCTTTTGATAGTGTGTTGCTTTATTAATTTTTATCTTCTGCTTTTAAATTGATTGTTTTGAATGTTGCAATTTCACAGATACCTCAATCACATGTTAACAATAACTCTTTGGATGTTTTAATGTATTTGTTTGTGTTTCGTCTTTATTTGTTTTAATTATTATAAGCTGTCTTGCTGAGACCCAGTGTAGTGTAGTGGTTTGAGCATTGGCCTATGACTCTGGAGACCAGGCTTGGGTCATGGAAGCCCACCAGGTGATCTTGGGCAATTCAAGTTCTATCAGCCTCAGAGAAAGGCTAAGACAAGCCCCCTCTGAACCAATCTTTCCAAGAAACCCCTGTGATAGATTCACTGTAGGTCACCATACGTCAGAAATGGCTTGAAGGCACACAACAACAACAACAACAACAACAACAACAACGCTGCCTTGAATTCCAACTTTGTGGAGAGAATGAGGTATGTGAATCAATATTAATAGTTACAGGTAAGCTTTGAAATATGTAGCACAAAACAGAAAAAATATAATATAAAATAAGAATATTAATTGAGTGAAATTTAAGGTGTAAACTATCACAGTTCATAATGCAATGTGTGAACTATACAATGTGTGTTAAACTATGGGCTAAGGGTGGTGAAACAGTGGCTCACAGGCTATAGGGAGTTCTCCTAACACCCCCCCCAACTTCAAAACTTCCCCCAATCCCTACTTCTTCCAAGGATAAAGTTTACTCTCAAATGACCCAAAACAATTGAATCTCCTACAAAATGGGATGAGTTATTCCCAGAATCTGTCCCCACAATCCCCAAGTACGTATCTGATCCTTCCCATTTCCCCAACATGAGTGACCTATGGGAACTTGGAAAGGTAAAAAAATGCTCCCACTAAGCTTTACAATTGGCCAAGCCTGACATTGGCCTTTATCAGTGAAGGTGTATGCCACAACATGCTTGAATTTCTAGAGCTGTTACTAAGGATCCTTCTCTGTTCATCTCATATGATGCCACATCGTGCTTGAATTTCCATGTGTTCTACTTCAGAAGGTTCATAAAGCCCTCTTTCCTGATCCAGATACCTTTCTGAGACAAATCACAATTTTTAAAGTAGTTTATATGGAAATGATCCCTCTCCACCCTTTTTTTAAACGAGTGAGAAAATTATAGTTAAGTCTGTTGTGCAAAAAGAGAAATATTATTTAATTGGTCACTGTAATGACTGGGCCCTCCAGTCATTTGGGGACTTCTCCTGAATCACAAAGGGTTAATCTGGAGGGAGGTACATGCTAATGAGAGCTGACATCACATGCTAATAAGCAGCTACATCATAGCTGACATAAGGTCTAACTGACCAATCAGAGAGTAGGACCGCGAGATTCAAGAACATTCCATGAAAAGCCTTTAAAAGGCCCTTGGGGGCCATGTGGTCCTTTGTCTCTCCCTTCCTCCTCTTGGGGGGGGAAACCATATGTTCTCCATCTTTGTGTTTGTTTGGGGGAACCAGCTGTGTGCTTGCATGGAGGCAGGTAGGAGTAATGCAAGTGGAGCTAGGCAATGAGGGCCAGCTCCTTGCATCCGAAAACTCAACAAGGACTGCAAATTCCATCACTGTGTGAGTAGCTAGGAAATGTGTTAGCTAATGCATTTAGGTTTTGTTATGTTTATCTAATAGCTTGCCTGAAATGAACTCTTTGTAACTATGCTTTTGTGGGCCTGCAAAGCAAGGGAGGCTTTGCATGAGTGATACCTCCTATTCTATTCTATTCCTTTTAAAATAAATATCTTTCTTTAAAAGTATCTACTGTCTCTCTCTGCTCCTGTACGTGTGCCTTAACTTGGTTGCTGATTGCTTAAGTTAGCAAGGAAAAGGAAACTAGAAATCCCTAGCAAGTCCCAGTGTGTGCTTAGGGAAACACAGTTTTGTTGGAAGATTCACTGGGTGGTGGCAGCTAAAGAATACAGGATCTCAAGGGGTCTCATTTAGCTCAGTAGGGAGTGGGAATGGAGACTTAGGAGATCCTAGAAGGGAAGTTGAAGGGACTCCCTGGGAGTAAGAGCCATGACAGAGGGGCTGTGTGGCTGCTGGACACCCAGGGATCACCACATGGTGCCATGGGCTGAGATCAGCTGATTCCATTTCAAAGTGATTGGCATGTTGTACACATTCAAAACGGTGGAAAATCTGTCTGAAATTCCATAACAGAGTTATGCTATATTCTATATTCTTCTGACTTTTTCATTCATCAGTGTAAAGAAACCTGAAACTCCCCCCCCCCGCGCACAAACACACTGAAAATAGAGCATTTATACTTCACAGAGTGGGTGGTGAATAGGCATAAAGAGTGCTTTAAATAGAGAACAAAGGGCATTTCTTTTCATGTGAACACATCAGATCTAAACTTTAGATGTCACAAAGGGGAAGACAGTGAGAGTTTAATTGGAATCAATCATGGGGTTAGCAGTTCAGGTAGCCACATCTCATGAGGCAATATCATAGAAGGGAGTGTTGATGTCACTAGGTGAGAATCTGATTTGGACCCATAGTGTGCATTAAATTAAGAGAGTTGTCAATGGATCTTCTCTTGTATCATAGGATTTGCAGGGGGGGGGGGAATTGCACCATAGACTTTTAATGCTATATGTGCTTTTCATCTTCCAGATAAAGATGAACCTATGAAAAATAAATGAGAAATGTGATACTATTCAGAAATCATAAATGTGAGTCATCACCTAATTGGGGGTTCATTTGTCATATTTGTCTATTCTTTGATTCATAGTATGAGTCAATGAGTAACCATTGATGCTATATCTGGCTGATCATGACATACAAATTAGCAGTGTTATCACCAACTTAGAAAGAGAGATGAACTTACCAATACAGTCATTATTTTAAAAAAATTCTTATGAATCAGGTCAAAAAAGACCACCCCCTGAGATTTATCCCACTATTACATGATGTCTAAACTTCACATTTGCAAAACTGTTGCCCTGTATGAACTTCAGGACATTGCTGAAATGTCAGCAGAAAATTGAGAGTCAGGGACTTGAAAATGAATTGTAATTTTTGAGAGTCTGTTTCTCATCCATTACTAGTTCTTTCTACTTCTGCTTATCAATTTTCTATTGCACATTTTGATATAGAAGAATCTCCACCAACACAGCACTTTAATTTATAAATGTGTACTAACCAAAGTGATATTGCTGCAACGTAGTCTAGTTTAATGTGATATAGATCGGCTATTCTTAAAGCTTACATCAGTTACTACTTCACTGGAACCTAGGGAAGAAACATAGCTCGTTGAAAGAGAATATGCCTTGCTTTTATAAAGTCTTAGGCCTGTTACAGACTGCCAAAATAAAGCTGCTTGGGGTCTCTTTGGAGGTATGCTGTTTAAATGATGCATGCATCCTAAGAATCTGGAAGCTGCACCAAAGCTGCACTCCAGTGCATAGGAATGGAGTGTGGCTTTGGCGCGACCTTTGGACTCTTAGGATCCATGCATCATTTAAA
>NC_056525.1:117617733-117621661 GCF_019175285.1 Sceloporus undulatus
ATTGCTAGATTACTGAGATGGCACCAACAAAGTAATATATAATAGGAGAATTTTAATAGCCCACATTAATAGCAGTGAAAGGGCCAGGGTAACACTGACTGGGACATAAGACTTTGTATACCAGTTCTGACAAACTAGAACTCCAGAGTGCTAAGTACAACTCAATTTATTAATAGCAAAGGTGAAAATTCACACAATAGTATTTACACACCCAAGCATGCACCCACACATGCACACATAAGAACTAATGTGTACTACTAAAGGTAGTAGTGTCTAGCAAGGTTGAGGAAAGCAATACCTTACCAGAAGTCAGGCTGCAATCTGGGAGAAAGCTGGGAGTTGAATGTGACCCAGTCTGCATGTTGAGTAGCACAGACAGTGGTACTGAGGAACAAAGTTTGAATCTGACAGAGGATCTTACCACATAGGGGCTCCAGACATGAGACGAGAATGGAATGAAAGGGGCTGGGAACAAGTGGGGGACTAGTGGGGGACACAGAAGTCCCCATTCCATTCTGTTCCCTTCCCTTCCATTCCCAATCCGTCCCAGAGAACACAACGTTTGAGAACTGTTCAGAAAAGTTCTCAAAAACCACCACATCTGGGACAGTTTGGGAAGGGAAGGGAATGAGTGAGGGACTTCCTGTGTGCAGTAAAATGCATCCCCCATTCATTCTGTTCCCTTCCCGGCTCCTTTTGGACTGTTCTCGTCTTGTGCCTGGAGCCTGTGTGGTAAGGTCCAGAGTTTCTGCCTTATTGCAAACTGGACCAAATTGCTATTGTTCAGGCACATGTATTTATACCTAGAAATGGGTCTAGTGGCAATATTTCAGGGTTTGATATACTTTAGTGACTTTTCCAGGAGAGAAGAATGAGGCATGATAGGCTATAATGATCAGACAATCAGTGTGACTGTTCCCAGACAAAAAGAGTTTCATTCCCAGAAGGAAACTTGCTTTGCCTGCCATATGCAAACAATCTCCCAGTCCATCTCACTACCACTCTTCCCACAGTGAGGGGATTATGTTGATTCGGATCTTAAGAGATCCCATATGGCTAATTGTCTTGGGCTTCTCCCATGCTGTGTCATCCATATAAATGTTATTTAGCCGTTTTCCTGCTCTGGGAGCCTCCTTTTGGGCTACTAGCTAAAAACATCCCTTTTTGATATAGAATTGATATCAAAGGTTACAGAGGGGTGACTGGAAACTGGATCTTGGGGTTACAAAAGCCTGAATTTTGCAGAGAGACGTTAATGACAGACCTGGCAAGAAGTATTTTGCTATCTGTCTAAAAAATGTTTTTCCTACCCCCCCCCCCCTCAGTCCAAGGTACCTAAAATTTGAAGCCATTCATATTGTTTTAACTAAAAATTCCCCAAGTGATTTCTGCCTTCAGTGTGGTCATCATCATCATCATCATCATCATCATCATCATCAGTTATTAAGATTTGCTCCTTCCCTAGACTGATTATTTGAGGTGGCTGAATCAGGGGGGATACAGACTGGAAGAAAGGGGCAATGAGATGCCTCCCCGTTCTGCCCCAGATGGAGGCTACAGCAGACAAATGCATGGCCTCTGGGAAGTCTAAGAAGAACCCACTCTCATCAGGTTCTTTTTACGCTGCGTGCGGGGTGCTATTGGCACACTCACACATTATCATGACATTCACACGGCATGGTGCTGTTTGGTGCTGCACCATGCAGACATCATCATTGTGCGCCCCATGTGAACGATAGTAGGGCTGGGCACATGTGGATGCCCAGCCCTACCTTACCCTAAATTCAGCCCCAGGGCAGCACAAAATACCGGTCTGTACCAGGCCTCACTCTGCCAAATAGTAAGGGTGATTCTGATTTGCTAATGATGGTGGTGGCAGGGGTGATATTAGGCTCCTTTTCAGAGATGGAAATGCCTTGAGCCAACACAGGACTCTATCTGTGCTCCACCTTATACTGAGAGCATATGCTGAGGACACAGGTCAGGATTTCCTTTCTGGTAGCAGCACATTACAGATTTAGGAAAAGCTATCTGGTCATCTCCCTTCCATGTTTTTATTTACAGAGAATTCTGTTTTTCTTTGTTTTCCAAAGCATTATGCAGTGTTGCTTTTTTGGGGGGTAGGATTTTAAGTATGACTTTATTGTTACTGTGCTTATTTGTTTTTTCTGTATGATTGTTTGTGATGTTGTTTTTGAATTATTTTGCCTTAAAAAAAATATGTTTTTAAAATACCAGTGTTGTGAGAAAGTGTGACCCGCAAATGCTTGAATACATTAAATAAGAAGTCAATATATCTGAATCATATTTAGATTTAATTACTGATTCATACTACTGTTTCTTAGTAGTTGAGATCTAGTCTTGGAGTTGCTATCTAATGATTAGATCCCCCCCCCCAAAAAAAAATGCAACCAGTGGCCCTTTAGATGATGAATAAGGATAAAACTAAGGCCTTTTACAGACTGCCAAATAAAGCTGCTTCGGGTCTCTTGTGGAGTATGCATTAAATGTGCATGGATCCTAAGAGTCCAAAGGTCGCGCCAAAGCACACTCCATTCTATGCACTGGAGTGCAGCTTTGGTGCAGCTTCCGATTTTAGGATGCACTGATCATTTATAACAGCATACCTCCAAAGAGACCCCAAGCAGCTTATTTTGGGCGTCTGTAAACAGGCCTAAGACTTTATAAAGCAAGGCATATCCTCTTTCAGCGAGCTAGTTTCTTCCCTAGGTTCCAGTGAAGTAGTAACTGATGAAGCTTTAAGATAGCCGATCTATATCACATTAAACTAGCTACGTTGAGCATATCACTCTTTGGTTAGTAACACATTTATAAATAAAGTGCGCTGTTTGGTGGAGTCAGATTATAGTCCCGGAGATTCTTCTCTATCAAAGTGAATAGAAAATGATAGCAGAAGTAGAAGGAACTGTAATGGATGAGAACAGACTCTCGAAAATTACAATTCATTTTCAAGGTCTGACTCTCAATTTTTGCTGACATTTCAGCAATGTCCTGAGTTCATACAGGGCAACGTTTGCAAATGTGAAGTTTAGACATCATGTAATAGTGGGATAAATCTCAGGGGGTGGTCTTTTGAACTGATTCATAAGAATTTTTTTAAAATAATGACTGTATTGGAAGTTCATCTCTCTTCTAAGTTGGGATAACCTGCTAATTTGTATGTATGATCAGCCAGATATAGCATCAGGTTACTCATTACTCATACTGATGAATAAAGAATAGACAATATGACAAATGAACCCCAATTAGGTGATGACTCACATTTATGATTTCTGATAGATCAATTTCTCATTATTCATGGTCATTTTATCGTGAGGATGAAAGCACATATAGCATTAAAAGTCATGGTGCAATTCCCCCCCCCCCCGCAAATCCTATGATACCGAAGAAGATCCATTGACAAACTCCTAATGTAATGCACTAGGGGTCCAATCAGATTCTCACCTAGTAACATACAACACTGTCTATGATATGCCTATGGATGGGGCGACCTGAATGC
This sequence comes from Sceloporus undulatus, assembly GCF_019175285.1. Classification (NCBI taxonomy): domain Eukaryota; kingdom Metazoa; phylum Chordata; class Lepidosauria; order Squamata; family Phrynosomatidae; genus Sceloporus; species Sceloporus undulatus. Next base: position 117,621,254 of record NC_056525.1, read on the forward strand.
TGAACCCCATGTGTGATTCCAATTAAACTCCACGTCTTCCCGTTGTGACATCTAAAGTTAGATCTGATGTGTTCACATGAAAAGAAATGCCCTTGTTCTCTTTTAAAGCACTTTTATGCCTATTCACCACCCACTCTGTGAAGTATAATGCTCTATTTTCAGTGTGTGTGTGCGGGGGGGGGGGGGGTTTCAGGTTTTTTAACTGTGAATGAAAAGTCAGAGGAATAGAATATAGCATACTCTGTTAGGAATTTCAGACAGATTTTCCACCGTTTGAATGTGTACAAAATGCCAATCACTTTGAATGGAATCAGCTGATCTCAGCCCATGGGACCATGTGGTGATCCCTGGGTGCCAGCAGCCACACAGCCCCCTGTCATGGCTCTTACTCCCAGGGAGTCCCTTCAA